>NC_092823.1:11652500-12010000 GCF_023375885.2 Dermacentor andersoni | reverse complement strand
CTGGATATAATGAAGCGTTTTCAAAGTGCTGGATAGATTTATAACAGTGGTAAAACTTCTGAACGGTGTGAGAACGCCCTTATGGAGCATCGCAGTCATTACCGTCTGCGTTGCTCGTATTGTTATGCCTCTGCGAAGTAGTTATTTTTTTTCTTTTTAACTTAAATGTTGAACATATATGCGTGAGTGGACGCGAACAAAAAATCTGGACGCGGAAGGCTGTCTTCGATTTCTGTTGCCCAGTTGTGAAGGTCACCAGTGTAAAACTGCGATGCTTTATACCGTAAATGACCTGATTTTGGCAAGCGCACAATTTTCGCGTGTAACATCGAGTTTGGCTAAAAAGTGCTCTGGCATAAAATTCGACCAAACAGTCCTCCTGGCGGCGCTCCTCTATGGACGCGATCCTTTGTGTCCTAGTTTGTGTCCAAAAGTGAATCTGGAGTATCCAAAATGTTTAGAAATTGTGAAAAAAAAATTGCGATGGAAAGGACTATTTAGGGAATTTTTATCTCGTAAGATCTCGCAGCACGGGACTTTTTACGACGTCTGGCCACTTCCAACAGTATGCATCGAGAGGAAAGGAGACATGAGTTGTTAAGCGTACGCTCAAAACTTCCTGCACTCATCTTGCCACTTCCGAGACTGTTCAGTCATGAAGGCCGCGGAGTTGATTTATCATGACACCCGGCGATAAGCTTCCCTCCCATTAGCTTCAACGTCTCGGGCGTTTGAAACGCCACCTTGCGAGGCAAGGTTACACCTTGGCTTTCTCGCGCAGAAGAAAAATGAACGAGCACTGTGCGAGAAGCCTTCGTTCACTCTCGTACATGCGCCTGCATTTTTATGTTTGTGTGAACAAGGCAGCGTTATCTATCTATCAAGAAAGCAACAGAAAAACAATATATTGAAATAAAAGTGGAGTGGACTTGGAAGCCCAGCACAGCTTCGCAGTATCACTAGGATATAATTGTTAGTCTTCTAACACTGTGTAAACAGAGAATCGAAACTGCGAGAAACTTCCCCATTTTTCATGCGCTTTAACCTGTCGGAGCCCTAAAGTTTCAGTCAGTGGAGGTCACCAGAACCGGCATGGGTCATCGTGATTCACGACACAGAAACACGGCGCCCGCATGAAGGCCGCTGCGAGGGCGCATGCCGCTCACTCTAATGTATTCCTTTCTTATCCTCCACTGCCGTTCACGACCGGGCAATTCCGGAGATAACGTATAGACCATTTTATCGGGCCAGTTGGAAAGGGCGCACAGCGAGCCTTTTCTCCTCTCTGGCTTGGGCGATTCGGCGAGGCGCTGCTTGAAAGTATTGGTGTCGCATGCTGCGGAACGATTTCGAGATGTTTTAGCTCGTACTATGTGAAACTTACGCAATGTCCATTCATATAAGGTCACCAGGGAAGCCTTTGGGTGCATCGGTAACTACAGTACGCGGAAGTGTCTCCTGTAGGCACAAACACGCGACGCGCATTGTCAGCCGCGGTTTGTGTATGTGTTCTGAGCTATCTTGCGTATATCGGTTTTATTTCAACGAAGAGAACCAGTGTCTCTGTATTACCAGCATTAAATGATAAATTTGCTAACTATCTGATAGATTGGGACTAAAACACATAAGTGCATGCTCGTGTACGGCCAAGCTAAGCCAACCACGATACATCTAAGCGGCAGGCGCCAGCAAATATTTGTGATACCCCGGCATCGTTCTCACGCATTTCAAGTCTACTAGGCTTGAAATGACTGTATGTCTACGCTAGCCTTCCTGCATGAGACCAATGGTGCCGCTTAACACAGCGATCACTGCGGTTGGTGAACCAGCATGATACATATATAAGCTATGTGCTTCGGCATTGCCTTTTTGCCCTGTAAAGCCATAATATATTTATTTATTTATTTATTTAGTCAGACTGTTAACCCTCACTTGAGGGTCGTTACAGGGAAGGTCAGTAATTGAATTTGTACATAGACCAAACATTGAACATCATTTGTAGGAGAACATTTGTAATACATAGAACATTTGTAGAAAAGAAAAGACAGCTACATGCAAGGAACAAATAAGCTATACAGTTTGAGCGACATACTTATCAAGACCAACCTCAAAATCACTCATAGCATTTTTTTGTAGCACATCATTGGGTAATTCATTCCACATTTTAATAGCATCAGGAAAGAAAGAAAAGCGGAATAAGTCAGTTCTAGCTGTTATTGGTTGCACAAATGTACTGCGTGTTGTTCGTGGTAACCTTTTGTGAAAGAGCGTTAGGTAATCATCCTTGTTTATTTCCACATCTGCGTGTAGTATTTGAAAAAGCAATTTCAATCACTGCTTCTGCCTTCTTGATTCCAGTGGTTCCAAGTTACACATTTTTAACATTTCCGTTACCGAGTCATGTCGTCAATATTTAGAGCAGATAAAGCGAACTGACATTCTTTGAATTCGTTCTAGTTTACGTTTTAAAACCTTTTGATGGGGGCTCCACGCAGCCCCAGTGTATTCTAGGCTCGGACGGATATATGTCTTGTATGCAATCAACTTGACTTCTTTCGTCGCCTGGCGCAATTTCCTTTGCAGGTAGCACAACTTCCTGTATGTTGATTGACAAATATCTTCAACATGAGTACGCCAGTTTAATTTATCTGTTATGGTTATACCCAAATATCTGAAACTACATACTTTTACCAGTATATTATCAGCAATATTATATGTGAACAAGATCACTTCCTTTCTTTTTGTTATGTGGGTGCAAGTGGCTTTTTTAAAATTAATTTCTATACCCCATTTTTGACACCACAAGCTTAAGTTTTGAAGGCACTGGTTGATTTTAAATTGATCTTCCCTGCATGTTACCGGACAATAAATTAAGCAATCATCTCCGAAAAGCTTAATTTTTACAGGTGATTGGTCAACCGCTGAGATATCATCAATGTATAGAAGAAAAAGTAGTGGCCCTAGTACGGAACCCTGCGGCACGCCCGAATACACCTCACGATTTCCCGACATAGTATCTGCCATTCTGACTGCTTGTTGGCGTTCATTTAAATACGCTCCTATCCAATCGAGAACATCCGCCCTAAGACCAACATTGCGAAGCTTGAAAAGCAGTTTACGGTGTGAAACTTTGTCAAAAGCCTTCGCAAAATCTATGCATATAACATCGACTTGTACACAGGCATCTATAGCAACACAGAAATCATGAAATGTTTCGATCAACTGCGTTACAGTTGAAAGGCCACTGCGGAGTCCATGCTGAAATGAACACAATAATTCATTTTGTTCTAGATATTGTCTGATGTATTTTGCCACTATATGCTCAAATATTTTACAACACACCGATGTGAGAGACACAGGCCTACAATTGCTAAACATTGTTCTATTGCTGCCTTTGAAAATTGGGACCACAATTGCTCTACGCCAATCTTGAGGTAGCGAATGGCATTTTAAAGACTTCTGTAATATAATTACTAGGCACAACCCCCACCACCGTGGGATTTCTACTTCAGTGGCGAACACCCGTTTAAAGCACGTCTGTTTCACCTTGCAGGTAAGATACAATTACAAATGTTACAGAAGTGATAACCTTGTTTGCTGCTGCTACCGGACCCTCCGAATTGTACTGCCATTTTTATATAATTGGTGCGTTGCCTAAGAATGTCATTGTTGTTGCTATTAGGTGACATTGAGACCAATGCTGGTCCAACCGCGGACGAAATGGTGTCGTAGCTGCTGGCTGGGCAGGCCCGCATGAGCCAGAAATAGCTAGCCTATCTCAAACAGTTGCATGCTTTGATAGTCGTCTAAATATGTTCAGGAAATGGCGGCGTCTATGTCAAACATTGCACCAC
Organism: Dermacentor andersoni; assembly: GCF_023375885.2. Classification (NCBI taxonomy): domain Eukaryota; kingdom Metazoa; phylum Arthropoda; class Arachnida; order Ixodida; family Ixodidae; genus Dermacentor; species Dermacentor andersoni. The sequence goes on along the minus strand of NC_092823.1, from coordinate 12,006,146 downwards.
GTGTAAGCAAGCAAACTGGAGCACACGGTCGGAGCATTTCAGAAACTAGTAGTAAAGCTAGATCGTCAGAACGATGAGTTAAAAAATATTCTCCGTAAAAACAATTTGTTTATTCATGGCTTGCGTGAAAAGCCTTCCGAGTCGGCTGATGATCAGCTTAAACCTGTATTGGAACTCATAACAGTTAAACTCGGTGTAAAATGTGACGACATAGAGCGTTGCCACAAGCTTGGAGCTGAAAGGATAAACCTCGGCCGGTAATCATTAAATTACTGGATTTCAGTACAAAGGTTGCTATCTTCAACAACACGCGGAAACTTAAAGGAACTATGATACACATAAACGAGAACTACTCTGCACGGGTACGGATGACACGTAGAGCACTGTGGCAGAATTCGCAAGATACGCGCAAGAATGCTGGCTGATTTAGACAAACACGACACATTCACGATTTATGGTGTTCGTTACATGTGGGAGACTGATCAGAACGTCATTGTTAAGGTTTCAGCGCGTTCACCTTCAACGGTGTCAGCCTCTCTGCCGTCTGATCCCGTGAAATGGGCTTCTGCGCAAGCATCTGATGAGAATCCAGCTTCGGCTGATACTCCTTCGGCTTGTGTTGACTGACGCTGCGATCAGAATAAAATGCTCTTCAATGTAATTGCGAGGAGTATACGAAACAGTGTTGAAGCTCTCAATTGTTTGGTGGAATGCCACAGCCCATCAATTCTCTGTCTTACCGAGACTTGGTTAAATGATTCTGTTAATGATAGCGAACTTTTACCAGCTGGTTATGCACTTCTTCGAAAGGACAGGCATGTTGGCCGTGGTGGTGGTGTGACAGTTTTCACTAAGAGAAGTCATGAATTTTCTTTATTGAACTTCCTGGCGTTGAGGCTATTTAGCGCAAAATATAAAGTAGAGGTATTGTAATAGTTGTTGGCGTTCTTTATCGCCCTCTGAACTCCGATGATATTTTTCCTGCTATCAATGAGTACCTTATCAGTAACAAGTTGTGTGGTTGTAAATTATTGTTAGCTTGGGATTTCAATCTCTCGTGCGTTAACTGGAGCACACTTAGCCCAACTGGCCGTGATAAAGCGATTTGCGCTTTCCTGATTGATCTGGTCATTTCATTGGGTTTACCTTAACTTGTGGATTCTGTAACGCGCGAAGACTGAATATTAGATATTATGTTTGTGAACCAACAACTCTTATCGCACGGAATAAAATGTGAAGTCACCGAAAGCTTATCTGACCATAAAGCTGTTGAAACCCGCCGTGGTTGCTCAGTGGCTATGGTGTTGGGCTGCTGAGCACGAGGTCGCGGGATCGAATCCCGGCCTCGGCGGCCGCATTTCGATGGGGGCGAAATGCGAAAACACCCGTGTACTTAGATTTAGGTGCACGTTAAAGAACCCCAGGTGGTCGAAATTTCCGGAGTCCTCCACTACGGCGTGCCTCATAATCAGAAAGTGGTTTTGGCACGTAAAACCCCATATAAAAAAAAAAAAAAAAAAAAAAGCTGTTGAAGTTGCCTTGAACTTAGTGTGTCCTCCCCTAGGACCTGAGTTCACAACAGTTTTGAACTTCTCTGAAGCTGACGATAGTTCCATACTTGGCACTTTAGCTTCAACTTTCGATGAATTCCAATCCTGCAGTGAACTTTACAATGTAGACAGGCAGCTCCTTAAATTTTGTCACATTGTCCATGAATGCCTGTCAATGTACGTGCCCCAAAAGTGTATTAAACTGAACCCTAGGCACCTTCGGTATAATAGAAAAATAATTCAGCTCACTCGTCGCATTAAGCGGTTACGTAAGCGTAGTTATTCCGAGTGTAGGCGCAATGTTTGTTTATTTAACACGTTGAATGAAGAGCTAAAATGCAAGATGCTAAGAGCATTTACTTTAATAATAGCTTGGCTACATTTATAAAAAAAATCCATCTAAGTTCTGGAGATTGATTAGTCCTGCATCTTGTGTACCTTCTTTGTTTATTCTTGATCATCAATCCTGCTCCTAACCTGAAACTATCGCAAATGCCTTCGACAACTTATTCAAATCTGTTTTTTCTACCAATAATCGCACCAACCCCCCATTTTCCGCGTGCCGCAATCTGCCCTCTCTTCCTAATCTTGAAGTAACCTCCTTCAGAGTACGTAATCTCATATCAAAACTTGATGTGACGAAAACCTCAGGCCCAGACGGCATTTCAAATATGTTCCTAAAAGAGGTACTTGGAATGGTGCGCAAACTTTCTAATTATAATATCTAAAAAATCAATAAGCTCTACAACAGTTTCCCGGCTGTGGAAATTGGCTAATGTCGTGCCCGTATTCAAGTGCGGAAACAAGCAAATAGTACCAAGTTATAGGCCAATATCTTTACTTTCCACCAGCTCTAAACTCTAGGAGCACATTATTCACAAGCACATTGTGGAATACCAAAATGCAAACAATATTCTTTCCCGATGCCAGCACGGTTTTCGGGCTGGCTGTTCCACTGTTACACAGTTGATGGAATTTCCGCACGACATGGCTTCTTCCCTTAACAACCGAGGACAGCTTGATGCCATATTTGTTGCAAATTCTAAGACCTCCGATCTGGCTTGCCATGCCAAGCTTTCAAACTTCTTACATTTGTTGGTGACAGTAAGCTGGTCGATTTGATAGCTGATTACTTACGGTCGCGCCCTCAATTTGTTACGTTTAATCCTGCGAAGTCATCAGCGGTACAGATTGCATCTGGGGTGCCGCAAGGCTCAGTGCTGGGGCCGCTTTTGTTCATTATTTTCATAAATGATGTAACAGAAATCGTCGGTGATACTAAAGTTAAACTTAGAATGTATGCAGATGACTGTTTCATCTACAACACTCTCCGATGCTCAAGATCAGGTTGCGCTGAATAAAGCTTTTTCATTGTTTTGTAACTATAGTGAAACCTGGCAAATGCCTATTGGGTTCAAAACTAATGTAGCTATGACCTTTTCAAACAAGAAAAGCCCCTTTCTTTTACTTATACTAATTACGGGGTTAGTCTAATACATGTTACGGATTTTAGGCTCCTCGGTGTAACTCTAACATCAAATTTAAAATGGCGCAAGCACGTGGAAATAATCTGCAACAAGGCTCGTCAGACACTGGTATCTACAACGCACGCTAAGCAGCTCGACCAGAAAATGCAAATTGACTGTGTACAAAACTTTGATCAGGCGCATACTAGAATATGCATCGGTGGTTTGGTCACCTCACCTCAAGCACGACATAGCTATGTTAGAATCTGTCCAAAAAAAGCAATCAGGTTCATTTTTTGTCGCTATGACCGGCAATTCTCACCTACTTTGCATGCGCACGTTTTAACGTTGCGAAATCTCGAACATGGGCGCGCTTGGGATCGTGTTATCCTTCTGCATAAGATAGTTTACACCAGCTTCAGTGTTCTGGCGCGCATTTCTTTTGTTGCAGCTTCTGCATCCTGTACTCGACGATCTGATCCCCTGAACGTTGTGTCCTTCAGGTCAAATCTTGATCCTTTTAAGTTTTCCTTATTTCCGCGGACGGTGGATTTGGAATAAACTTCATGGGTCTCTGCGCAGACTCAATACTCAGCATTTTGAAAAGGAATTACGCAATTATGTATTCTGTTAAGGTTTTCTTGTATTCTGGTGAATTTTTTTCGTGTATTTTTAATTGCATTTTCTCTTCATTATTCTTTACTCACTAATGGTATGTCTCAGAAACAGAGAGAGCAGCGTTTGTGTATTAATTATAAATAAATTAATTAATCCCAGTCGACTGTCTCCCCACTTTTTTGCACCAGAAGCCGACTGAGCAGATGCGCGAGAAATCCTGAAAGAAAGCGTTTAATCTTTCTTTTTAATAGAGGAGTGATGCGCTTGAAGGCGTACGTTGGCTGCACTGATAATATTCAGGTACCATTTCTCGTTTCGTCGCGTAATTCCGCAAGGAAGAAAGCGAAAGCCCACCACATCAGTACGGCGAGCACAGATTTGGCAACATATCAGTCAACTTGTTGAATGCGTGTTGTCCTATGTGGGAAATATTCGACAAAAGAACAAGCTAACCAACTTATCTGGTCTTTCCGACTAAGCAAACGCGCGTTTCTGCGTGGTTAACGTCTCTTTAGACACGCTACACTTCTATCGGCACACCGCGGGACGCCGCCACCGGACGCTTGTCTCGCCGTAGTAGTCGTCCATGTCAGTGCGGATGGCTCTCCGCAAACGCACTGCTCGCCTTCTGGCCACAGGAAGCTACGTCAATGACCTTGTCCATGCCATTTAAGAAGCACTGGGAGGCCCACTAAACATTAGGGAGGCAGCATATTCAGCAGTTGCATCAACAGCCGCCTTTACGAAGCTATTATTCAGACCCCGCAGGGGCGTCTGCATCAGCAGGCGTTTGGTATGTTGCGACACCACGTACCCGAGCACACGAGGGTTGGACTCTCCCGCGTGTAGCCGTGTGCGGCTTAGCCGGGTCCGGGGAAAGGGGGATCCTGGGGGTTGAGCCGATGCCGGGTGTTCGGACCGTTAAGGCCCCTGGTGGAGGCAACACACCTCTTTGGCCTCTGCTTCACGTAGACGGCACCCCCGGACTGACCCACCCGGGGGAAATCGGCAGTCGCCTCTGCCTATCTCTCTCTACTCAAACCTTCGTCTTTATCTCTCACTTTTTGATCTTTCCTGTCTTCTTCTCTTTTTCATTTACTGTCTTTCTCCACAGCGGCAAGGGTTAACCTTGTGAGGCTATCCTACCTTGGGTACACCATATTTGCTTATAGTGATGGCGTACGGCTGCGTCGTGCAGGCTTGAACACAAGCTTTGCCGCGTCCCCTCGTTGGGCTCCGCGGTGGGCGTTCGGCGCTGTTGCCGAACATGCACATTTTCCTATGGCAGCGCAAGCCTCTGTTGTCTATGATCGGCGTCTGAAAAGATGGCGCACCGAAGTACCATTCCGATTCTCCTTTCGAAGAAATGCTCAATCTTTCCCCAAGTAATATGTAGTCCACAGCGAAACCAACATGCCAGTAAGAAAGCTATCTCCATTCCTTGTAGCCAAATGCCTGAAAGATAAAATCGGACCGACATACAACGCCTCCAAAATGTCTAGCGGGCACCTCCTCCTAGAAGTGAATGATAAAGATTAAGCAGAGAAGCTCTCTGGACTTACCAGTATTGGCGACGCGACATTGACAGTTTCAGCCCACCGAACACTTAATGCAAGCAGGGGAGTAATATCAGAAGAAGAATTTATTGGTTTAAGCGATGAGGAACTGCTGGAAGGTTTCCACGAACAAAATGTCACTAAAGTACAAAGAATAGTAATACGCAGAAACGACCAAGAAATCCCCACCAAACATGTTATATTCACCTTCGGGACAAGCGTAATGCTTACTTCCCTCGATGCAGGTTATGTCAAAGTCAATGTGAGACCATATATGCCGAATCCCAGACGATGTTTCAACTGCCAAAGATTTGGAAATGCTTCACATGCATGCCGAGGACAAGCAACTTGTGCTAAATGCAGCTCCAATGATCACCAATCTGAGAATTGCACCTCTTCACCACATTGTGTTAACTGCAAAGGAGATCATCCCACTTACTCGCGGTCTTGCCCTTGCTGGAAAAAAGAAAAAGAAGTAATTGCACTAACTGTTAAAGAAAAAATCTCGTTCTTCGAAGCCAGAAAGCGACTGTCGTACCTTTCTCGACGCAGTTATGCCGATGTGACGAAGGGGGGGGGGGGGGGGGGGGCATCGTCGCAGAAGCCTGAGAAGTCCTGCGAGCCCACGCGCAGTGGTCCCATAGTGACGCCTCCCGGCCCCGTGGTGGAAGCAGCCAGTGCTGTTCCATCATCTTCGCAGGCCCTGCAGGCACCAGTCCCGCAGGGCCCTGAGATCAAACGAAGCCCAAGGCTCGAGATACATGTCTCGGCGTCAAATTCTCGGTCCTTCAGCGCCTCAGAGAGAGCGATGGTGGTCGACACAAAAACCCCGGTGTCATTGACACCGAAGGACAAGCGCTCTCTCGAGTGCCGTAATAGGGACAAAATTGCAATAACCACTCAAAATAAGAAAGCGATAACCTAAAGGTTAGCGCTCGTTTGTATTAGCCTTTTTAAATCCATGTCACCTAACACCTCAGCTCTTAATTTTTCCGTAGTGCTATTTCTTATCTCTCAGTTTTAAGATGGCTTTTATTATCCATTGGAATTGTAGAGGGCTCTTACACAGCTTAGGTGACATTAAAGACTAGGTAATAAACTGCTCTCCAGTGGCCCTGTGCTTACAGGAAACAAACCTAGGCGAGAAACACAAAAACGTTTTAAAAGGTTTCACTGTTGTACGGTGCGACCGTACTCAGGCGAACCGGCTGTCAGGTGGTGTAGCTTTTGTTCTGTCAGGTGGTATAGCAGCCAGAGAAGTTCCTATTAACGCTCACATAGAAGCCGTTGCTGTCACCATTATAGCTCACAAAATCATCACCATTTGTTCAGTATACATTCCGCCGCATTCACATTTTACCGTAAGAGATCTTGAGGTAATTTTGAACCAGCTACCTGAACCATTTTTAATAGGCGGTGATTTTAATTCACATAACACGCTATGGGGTAGTAAAACTACTGACAACAGGCGTCAAACGCTTGAAGATTTCATCCTAACAAATGATATATGCCTTTTAAACACCCGTGCAGCAACTTACTACTCCCCAACCACAGGAGCTATGAGTTACTTAGACCTGGCACTGTGCTCTCCATCTCTTTTTGGCGATTTTCAGTGGAATGTTATTGAGAACCCCTATGGTAGTGACCATATGCCTGCTATCATTTAAAGAACATCTCCTTTCCTACCATACCACTGAGGCCACCCCGTTAGAAGAAACTCCATTTAGCAGACTGGCCTTTCTTTACTGAAAAGGCCACTCTGGATAACATATCAGATGAGCTAACCATGGATGAAATGAATTATAAGATCACCGCCTGTATACTTGCTACAGCAGCAGAAACAATCCCACAATCGCCTGGCTTCCTAAGAAAAAACCTAAAGCCCTGGTGGACGAAAGAATGTACACAAACAAAAAAAATACTAGAAAACAAAGCGTGAGTATCTTTCGGTGATAACCAACACAAGATAACCTACTTTCTTTCAAAAAAGCAAAAGCAAAAGCGAAAGCCAGGTACACACGCAGACAAGCCGAAAGACAGTCCTGGAAATATTATGCCTCGTCTATAAATAGCTCAATAACGTCCAAACGAATGTTGGATCAGCTTCGCAAGTTTAGAGGCGATTACGCTTCTTACACTGTTCCCATACTGTCACCTCCAGGCACACAAACAAATATAGAGCAAGCAGACATATTAGAGCAACATTTCCATGATGCATCAAGCTCGGAAAACTACTCTGCTGCATTTCTAAAAGATAAGCAATTAGCATAAAAACTAAAGCTTCCGACGACCACAGGAAGTTCAAGAAGACTGTATAATGCCGCTTTAACACTTCCAGAAATCAACAAAGTACTTACTAGTGGCAAAAAAAAGCACCCGGTCCGGACAGGGTAAACTATGCACGGCTAGCTCACCTATCCCCTAAAGCAGTTGAAACCTTGCTTCATTTCTTCAACATAATCTGGGAAACGGGAAAAATGCCCGAAGAGTGGAAGAAAGGCATCAGAATTCCTTTCTTGAAAGCTGGAAAACCTCCCACAACAGCAACCAGTTATAGACCCATAGCACTCACAAGTTGTCTTGCAAAATCCTATGAAGCCATCATCAACATAAGATTGACATACGTCCTTGAAACGGAGAACCTGCTATATAACCATCAGTGTGGATACAATAAAGGTTCCTCCACAATAGACGACCTAGTCTGGCTAGAAGACGAGATACGTGCGGCCTTTCTACACAAGAAATGTTGTCTCACAATTTTCTTTGATCTTGAAAAGGCGTACGACACAATATGGAGGTTTGGTATCTAAAGGGACTTAGCAGGTTTAGGAATTCGAGGTGGAATGCTGAAATGTCTAGCCGATTTCATGTCGGACCGAACATTTCAGGTGCGTTTAGGAACGGCGCTGTCACGTGTATTCATTCAGGAAAATGGTGTGCCACAAGGATGTGTACTAAGCACAACACTCTCTATAGTAAAAATGAACTCTGTTAACAAAGTCATTCCCCCCTCTGTTATGCACTCCATATACGTCGATGATCTGCAAATAGCGTGCCGCGCCTCAAACTTACAAACATGTGAAAGGCAGCTCCAAATAACCATGAATAAACTAATGGAGTGGGCTGAGAAAAATGGCTTCTGCTTCTCTACTCAATAAACTTACAGCGCTATTCTCGCAAAAACGAGGATTGTACTTAGACCCGGTTCTAAAATTCAATGATGTCGCACTGCCGGTAAAACAAGACTATAAATTCTTGGGAGTAATCTTTCATAAAAAACTAAACTTCCTAGCCCACATTAAAACACTAAAGATAAGGCAAATAAAGCATTGAATATCCTAAAAGCTTTATCTCATAAGCACTGGGGTTCCGACCGAACCTGTCTTTTACGTATTTACCGGTCTCTTGTGCGTGGCCTTTTGGACTACGGGTCCGTGGTTTACGGCTCAGCCAGGCAGTCCTACATCCAACTACTTCATCCTGTACATAACCTTGGATTGCGACTGGTAAGTGTTGCCTACAGAACAAAGTTTATATGTTGAGTGTAATGAACGTAATAAGATAGCAGCGATGGCGTAGAGGTAGAACACCCGCCTCGCGTGCAAGAAGTCCGTGGTTCGAATCCCGGTGCCGCGCAATTTTCCACCGGACTAAAAAAAAAAATCCGCCTGTTGGAAAATTTCCCCAAAAAAGGCCTGGAGTGTGGCCTGATCCCGGCGACCAGAACCGGCAACGCCCTGCCTCACCAGAGCAGGATTGGCCACCCTGGTGCAGTACTTGGCCACAACCTCCTATATGAACACAACAATCAAACCCCGGCCCTCAGTCCCCAGCAGCTGCGAAGCAACTGACCACGGCGGCGGTCAGACCTGCGACGCTGCAGAGGGTGCTAAGAATCCCTGGCTCCGGACAGGCCGCCATTGGAATATGAACCTGGCAACGCTCAACGCTAGAACGTTATCTAGTGAGGCGAGTCTAGCAGTGGCATTGGAGGAATTAGAGCGCAGTAAATGGGATATAATAGGGCTCAGTGAAGTTAGGAGGCCAAAAGAAGCATATACAGTGCTAAAAAGCGGGCACGTCCTGTGCTACCGGGGCTCAGCGGAGAGACGCGAACTAGGAGTCGGATTCCTGATTAATAAGAGCATAGCTAGTAACATACAGGAACTCTATAGCGTTGACGAGAGGGTGGCAGGTCTTGTTGTGAAACTTAATAAGAGGTACAAAATGAAGGTTATACAGGTCTACGCCCCTACATCCAGTCATGATGACCAGGAAGTCGAAAGCTTCTATGAAGACGTGGAATCGGCGATGGGTAAAGCCAAACAAAATACAATATACTGATGGGCGACTTCAATGCCAAAGTAGGCAAGAAGCAGGCTGGAGACAAGGCAGTGGGGGAATATGGCATAGGCTCTAGGAATAGCCGGGGAGAGTTATTAGTAGAGTTTGCGGAACAGAATAATATGCGGATAATGAATACCTTCTTCCGCAGGCGAGAGAGCCGAAAGTGGGCGTGGAGGAGCCCGAACGGCGAGACAAGAAATGAAATAGACCTCGTACTCTGCGCTAACCCTGGCATCATACAATATGTGGACGGGCTCAGCAAGGTGCGCTGCAGTGACCATAGGATGGTAAGAACTCGAATTAGCCTAGACCTGAGGAGGGAACGGAAGCAACTGGTACATAAGAAGTTGATCAATGAGTTAGCGGCAAGAGGGAAAATAGAGGAATTCCAGATCAAGCTACAGAACAGGTATTCGGCTTTGACTCAGGAAGAGGACCTTAGTGTTGAAGCAATGAACGACAATCTTGTGGGCATCAATAAGGAGTGTGCAATAGAAGTCGGTGGTAACTCCGTTAGACAGGATAACAGTAAGCTATCGCAGGAGATGAAAGATCTGATCAAGACAAGCCAATGTATGAAAGCCTCTAACCCTACAGCTAGAATAGAACTGGCAGAACTTTCGAAGTTAATCAACAAGCGTAAGACAACTGACATAAGGAAGTACAATATGGATAGAATTGAACATGCTCTCAGGAACGGAGGAAGCCTAAAAGCAGTGAAGAAGAAACTAGGAATTGGCAAGAATCAGATGTATGCGTTAAGAGACAAAGCTGGCAATATCATTACTAATATGGATGAGATAGTTCAAGTGGCTGAGGAGTTCTACAGAGATTTATACAGTACCAGTGGCACCCACGACGATAATGGAAGAGAGAATAGTCTAGAGGAATTCGAAATCCCACAGGTAACACCGGAAGAAGTAAAGAAAGCCTTGGGAGCTATGCAAAGGGGGAAGGCAGCTGGGGAGGATCAGGTAACAGCAGATTTGTTGAAGGATGGTGGGCAGATTGTTCTAGAGAAACTGGCCACCCTGTATACGCAATGCCTCAGGACTTCGAGCGTACCCGAATCTTGGAAAAACGCTAACATAATCCTAATCCATAAGAAAAGGGATGCCAAAGATTTGAAAAATTATAGACCGATCAGTTTACTGTCCGTTGCCTACAAAGTATTGACACGTGTACTTGTCTCTATCGGGCGACAAGTTTTGCCGCCGAACAAATGTTATCGCACAGCGCGGGACGCGCCTGTATGTATCCGAAGTTTCTGGAAAGTTATCGATGCTTCTACCCGCTGTCTGTTGTCGCCGAACGTTGTGTTATCTGATTTCATCGCTTGACACGAATGGTGTAGAACATTTTAGAAGGCATGCGGGTCCCAACGTTTAATCTGGAACATTCGATGATTGCTGTATAAAAGCCGACGCGCTTGACCCGCTGATCAGATTTTCGACGATCGCCGACTGTGTTTGCCGCTTTCGTTGTGCTATAAGTGTAGCCTGTTTTGTGGGCACAGGTTCGCCCAATAAAAAGCTAGTTTTGTATTCCACCGTACTGCTTCTTTCTTCGCCGTCACTACCACGTGACATCTGGTGGAGGTGCTTTACGTCCATGTACCGGACGCCCCCGACAAGCCGTAATACAAGCCCGGACCGCAAAGACAACACCAGCGCCGTCCCGGAACATCGAGCAAGCCGCCGTATTCAACAGCTGCCCCCGGAGCACGGACTTCTACCTGAGAAGACCAAGAATATTGTGGCCACGGAAACCCCAATGGCAGCCCCAGCGTCCCCCATCGTGCTGCAGCAGCCCATGGAGCCTCCAACGTTCCGCGGTTCAACATTCGAAGACCCGGAATCATGGCTGGAAACCTACGAACGGATCGCGACATTCAACAACTGGGACTCCGACGACAAGCTGCGGCATGTCTACTTCGCCTTAGAAGACGCCGCCAGAACTTGGTTTGAGAACAGGGAGTCGACCTTGACAACGTGGGACCTGTTCCGTAGCGGCTTCCTGCGCACCTTTACAAGTGTCGTGCGCAAGGAAAGGGCCGAAGCTATGCTGGACGCCCGAGTGCAGCTACCAAATGAGAACGTTGCCATCTTTACGGAAGAAATGAGCCGTCTGTTCCGCCACGCCGACCCGGATATGGCCGAGGAAAAGAAAGTACGCCTACTCATGCGTGGTGTGAAGGAAGAACTTTTCGGCGCAATGGTACGAAACCCACCGACGACCGTAGCAGAGTTCCTTCGCGAGGCCACCGGCATTGAGAAGACACTCGAAATGCGGAACCGGCAATTCGACCGCCGCACAAGCTCTACCCACTACGCAGGAATTCAATCACTGGCCACGGACGATCTGCGCGAGACCATCAGGGCCATTGTGCGCGAAGAACTGCGCAAGGTCTTGCCTTCGTCGCAGCCTCAAGTGGCCTCTATCGCCGACATCGTGAAGGAAGAGGTGCACCGATCCCTTGGAGTTCCTGAGGTGCAATCAGAACCACCGCAGCCGGAAGCAATGACCTACGCCGCCGCCGTCGCCCGCCGTCAAGGCCCCCCTGCGCGACCGCGCCAAGGTCCTGCAACACCGCAATTCCGTCGTCCACAGCCGCCGCCGCCAGCGCGTCCACCCGTCGCCCAGCGCACCTATGCGAGGAAGACGGACATTTGGCGAGCCCCCGACCACCGCCCGCTCTGCTATCACTGCGGAGAAGCCGGCCATGTGTACCGCCGATGCCCATACCGCGACATGGGACTGAGAGGGTTCGCCGTCAACGCGCCGCGTCCACAGCTTGGGGAGCGCCCACGTGACATTGCCGATTACCTAGCCGCCACTCAGTGGAACTCTCGACGACCGTCCCGTTCGCCGTCACCAGGCCGCTACCAGTCGCCAAAGCGCCGTTCATACACTGGCCCAGCCCGGGGCCGCTCTGCGAGCCCATACCCGGAAAACTAAAAGCAGCAACCGATGGAGGTGCGGTTGCTGTTCGTCGAACTGACGAAGATCCTCCGCCGCCGACGAAGACGACGAAGAAACCATCTCGACGACCTAAAGACGACACGCCGCTGTCCCGAAGAAGTCGGGAAGCCAAGACTACACCGACGAAAGACGACTTGACGACGCGACGTTCCCGCTTCAGTTCAACACGACGCAGCCGTGATCCGACGCCAAGACCCAACTGCAACGCCAGACAAAGAACCACCGACCTCGACGTGCTTCTCGACGGCCACGCAGTCACTGCCTTAGTCGACACAGGGGCCGATTACTCCGTAATGAGTGGACACATCGCCGCCCAGTTGAAGAAAGTTAAGACCGCATGGGAAGGCCCTCAGATTCGCACCGCTGGAGGACACCTCATCACGCCGACTGGGATCTGCACGGCAAGAATAACCATTCATGACCGGACTTACCCTGCCACCTTCGTTATCCTCCAACAGTGTTCACGAGACGTCATTCTCGGTATGGACTTCCTGGACCAACACGGCGCAATCATCAACCTGAAGTCGAAGTCAGTAACGCTGTCGGAAGATAAAGGAATGCCGCCGGAGAACCCTCGTAGTCACCACGCCTTGAGTGTGCTCGAAGATCACCGAGGAATGCGCTCGCCCACTCCGTCAGAGCCCTTACCGAGTTTCGGCGCGAGAACGTGAAGCTATAAGAGAACAAGTCGACGAAATGCTGCGCGACGACATCATCCAGCCGTCGAAAAGCCCGTGGGCATCCCCTGTTGTTCTGGTAAAGAAAAAGGACGGAACCCTACGTTTCTGCGTCGATTATCGTCGCCTGAACAAGATCACGAAGAAGGACGTATACCCCCTCCCACGGATAGACGACGCATTGGATCGGCTCTGCAACGCTAAATACTTCTCGTCCATGGACCTAAAGTCTGGCTATTGGCAAATAGAAGTCGACGAAAGAGATCGCGAAAAGACCGCCTTCATCACCCCAGACGGCCTCTACGAGTTCAAGGTTATGCCATTCGGACTGTGCTCGGCGCCTGCAACGTTCCAGCGCGTGATGGACACGGTTTTAGCAGGATTGAAGTGGCAGACCTGTCTCGTATACTTGGATGACGTCGTTGTATTCGCCGGAAATTTCGACGATCACCTTAGGCGGCTTGCCACAGTACTAGAGGCCATCAAGTCATCAGGGCTCACTCTGAAGCCAGAAAAATGCCGCTTCGCTTACGACGAGCTTTTGTTCCTAGGCCACGTCATCAGTAAATCCGGAGTACGCCCCGACCCCCAGAAAACAGCTGCCATCGCAAAGTTCCCGCAGCCCACCGACAAGAAGGCAGTGCGTAGATTCCTTGGCATGTGTGCCTACTACAGGCGCTTTGTCAAGGACTTTTCACGCATCGCCGAGCCGTTGACACGTCTAACTAAATGTGATGTTGAGTTCAAGTGGGAAACGCCGCAGGCCGAGGCATTTCAAGAACTCAAACGACGCATGCAGTCGCCGCCCGTACTTGCGCACTTCGACGAGCACGCAGATACCGAAATCCACACTGACGCCAGTAGCCTAGGCCTCGGCGCCGTCCTGGTCCAGAGAAAAGATGGACATGAACACGTGATAGCTTACGCTAGCCGGTCGTTGTCAAAAGCGGAAGGCAATTATTCTACAACCGAAAAGGAATGCCTCGCCATCGTTTGGGCTACAGCGAAATTTCGCCCTTACCTATATGGCAGGCCATTCAAAGTCGTCAGCGACCATCACGCCTTGTGTTGGCTAGCGAATTTAAAGGATCCCTCAGGACGGCTGGCACGGTGGAGCCTCAGACTACAAGAATACGACATCACTGTAACATACAAGTCCGGACGAAAACACTCAGACGCCGATTGCCTATCACGCGCCCCCATTGACCCGCCGCCGCGAGATGACGAGGATGACGACGCCTTCCTTGGAATAATAAGCGCGGAAGACTTCGCTGAACAACAACGAGCGGACCCGGAACTTAAAGGCCTCGTCGATTATTTGGAAGGGCACACCGACGTTGTCCCCAGGGCATTTAAGCGCGGATTATCTTCCTTCACGCTTCAAGACAGTCTACTCGTGAAGAAGAACTTCTCGCCAGTCCGCGCCAATTACCTTCTTGTTGTCCCGTCAGGACTTCGTCCAGAAGTATTGCATGCCCTACATGACGATCCGACCGCTGGACACCTCGGATTTTCCCGGACACTATCGAGGATACAAGAAAAGTATTATTGGCCGCGCCTGACCGCCGACGTCACCCGTTATGTCAGAACATGCCGAGACTGTCAGCGACGCAAGACACCGCCGACAAGGCCAGCCGGATTACTACAGCCAATCGAGCCTCCTTGCCGACCATTCCAGCAGATCGGGATGGACCTGCTGGGACCCTTTCCGACGTCAATAACCGGAAATAAGTGGATCGTCGTGGCGACGGACTACCTCACCCGCTTCGCTGAAACAAAAGCACTGCCGAAAGGTAGCGCAGCCGAAGTGGCGAAATTCTTTGTCGAAAACATCCTGCTGCGACATGGCGCCCCAGAAGTCCTCATCACCGACCGAGGAACGGCCTTTACAGCGGAGCTCACCCAAGCCATTCTGAAATACAGTCAGACAAGGCACAGGAGGACAACGGCTTACCACCCGCAGACGAATGGTCTTACGGAGCGGCTGAATAAGACCCTCGCCGACATGCTAGCGATGTACGTCGACGTCGAACACAAGACCTGGGATGCCGTCCTGCCGTACGTAACATTCGCTTATAACACGGCGGTGCAAGAAACAACACAGATCACGCCGTTCAAGTTGGTTTACGGCAGGGACCCGACGACGACGCTCGACGCCATGCTGCCGCACGTAACGGACGAAGAGAATCTTGACGTCGCTGCCTATCTCCAGCGCGCCGAAGAAGCCCGACAGCTCGCCCGCCTGCGAATCAAGAACCAGCAGAGGACCGACAGCCGACACTACAATCTCCGACGACGCTTCGTCGAGTACCAGCCCGGCGACCGTGTTTGGGTATGGACCCCGATACGCCGACGGGGACTGAGTGAGAAACTATTGCGACGCTATTTCGGACCCTACAAGGTCATCCGACGTATTGGCGCACTGGACTATGAGGTCGTGCCAGACGGCATTTCGCATTCACAGCGACGTCGCGCACGACCTGAAGTGGTCCACGTGGTGCGTCTGAAACCATTTTACGGACGCTAACGAACTTTCCTTATTTTGCTTTATTCTTTGCTATGAGTGCTTACTTATTACTTTGATTTGTTTGCAGCATCGGGTCGATGCTTTTTAAGAGGGGGGTATTGACACGTGTACTTGTCTCTATCGGGCGACAAGTTTTGCCGCCGAACAAATGTTATCGCACAGCGCGGGACGCGCCTGTATGTATCCGAAGTTTCTGGAAAGTTATCGATGCTTCTACCCGCTGTCTGTTGTCGCCGAACGTTGTGTTATCTGATTTCATCGCTTGACACGAATGGTGTAGAACATTTTAGAAGGCATGCGGGTCCCAACGTTTAATCTGGAACATTCGATGATTGCTGTATAAAAGCCGACGCGCTTGACCCGCTGATCAGATTTTCGACGATCGCCGACTGTGTTTGCCGCTTTCGTTGTGCTATAAGTGTAGCCTGTTTTGTGGGCACAGGTTCGCCCAATAAAAAGCTAGTTTTGTATTCCACCGTACTGCTTCTTTCTTCGCCGTCACTACCACGTGACAGTATTTACTAAGGTAATTGCAAATAGAATAAGGAACACCTTAGACTTCCGTCAACCAAAAGAGCAGGCAGGATTCCGTAAAGGCTACTCAACAATAGACCATATTCACACTATCAATCAGGCGATAGAAAAATGTGCGGAATATAACCAACCTTTATATATAGCTTTCATTGATTACGAGAAAGCGTTTGATTCAGTCGAAACCTCAGCAGTCATGGAGGCATTGCGGACTCAGGGTGTAGACGAGCCGTATGTAAAAATACTGAAAGATATCTATAGCGGCTCCACAGCCACCGTAGTCCTCCATAAAGAAAGCAACAAAATCCCAATAAAGAAAGGCGTCAGGCAGGGAGATACGATCTCTCCGATGCTATTCACAGCGTGTTTACAGGAGGTATTGAGAGACCTGGATTGGGAAGAATTGGGGATAAGAGTTAATGGAGAATACCTTAGTAACTTGCGATTCGCTGATGATAGTGCCTTGCTTAGTAACTCAGGGGACCAACTGCAATGCATGCTCACTGACCTGGAGAGGCAAAGCCGAAGGGTGTGTCTAAAAATTAATCTGCAGAAAACTAAAGTAATGTTTAACGGTCTCGGAAGGGAACAGCAGTTAACAATAGGTAGTGAGGCACTGGAAGTGGTAAGGGAATACATCTACTTAGGACAGGTAGTGACTGCGGATCCGGATCATGAGACTGAAATAATCAGAAGAATAAGAATGGGCTGGGGTGCGTTTGCCAGGCATTCTCAGATCATGAACAGCAGGTTGCCATTATCCCTCAAGAGAAAAGTTTATAACAGCTGTGTCTTACCAGTACTCACGTACGGAGCAGAAACCTGGAGGCTGACGAAAAGGGTTCTACTTAAATTGAGGACGACGCAACGAGCTATGGAAAGAAGAATGATAGGTGTAACGTTAAGGGATAAGAAAAGAGCAGATTGGGTGAGGGAACAAACGCGAGTTAGGATAGGATAGGAATAACTTTAATAAAGTGCCGGCAAACGACGATTTAACGAGTTAATGATATCTTAGTTGAAATCAAGAAAAAGAAATGGGCATGGGCAGGACACGTAATGAGGAGGGAAGATAACCGATGGTCATTAAGAGTTACGGAATGGCTTTCTTTCTTTCTTTCTTTATTCATTTATTCAAGACATTCCTTACAGAAATGCCTTGGGGGACGCAACAAAAGGCACTGAACGTGCCTGACTGGGCCTCGCCACCCTTGGCAGCAGCAGTCACACAAGAACAATAATAACAAAAGTATTGACTACAATAGGCTCAATTTGGAACACGGTAGAACTTAAACATCAATAAGTGTTCCTTATCAATAACATAATAACATAAATACACATACACATCAATAACATAAATACACATATAATTAGATACATTGTACAGGTATGTCGCGAACTACGTCCTTCCAAGGGAAGGGAAGCGTAACAGAGGGCGGCAGAAGGTTAGGTGGGCGGATGAGATTAAGAAGTTTGCAGGGACAACATGGCCACAATTAGTACATGACCGGGGTAGTTGGAGAAGTATGGGAGAGGCCTTTGCCCTGCAGTGGGCGTAACCAGGCTGATGATGATGATGATGATGTAATGAACATGATGATGATGTAATGTAATGATGATGATGATGTAATGATGAATTACAGCAGCGCAGAGCATTACTCACATTATCTTACCTACTCAGAATTCAGTCATCACCGCAACACATATGCTACAACATCGTCACACAGTGCATCTCACGCTTACACTATACACAAATAAACCGAACATGATTAGGCCACTTGTCCTGCGGTATGAACAATAGTGTCGGGATTATGACATTCCTCACGAATTCCTCCAGGTTGCCAAGAAACCACAATGGTTGGCCCCGTGGTACGATTTGACACAGTTGTTCGACTGGACATCAACACATTTGAAAAGAAGAGACAATCCACACGAACACATCATTCAAGAATTCCGTGCTCTTCAGGACAAATATCAATATCACATGGAATGTTACACGAATGGCTCCAAAACAAAAGAACACGTGGGTGTAGGGGCCGTAACAGAAAATTGGAAAAGAAGTATTCGTCTACCAAAACATGCCTCTGTTTTCACTGCTGAAGTTTATTCTCTATGGGTTGTAGTTAAAAAGTTTATCAGTGGCAAGCACAAAAACACAGTCATATACACTGATTCCTTAAGTACACTGAAGGCTCTAAATCCGAAATCTCAGTGTGAACCCCTGTTAGGAGACTTCACTTCACTTCACTTTATTACCTTAAAGGCCCCCGGGGTTGGGGGTGTTACATAAGGGGTGTGTTACGTGTATAAATCATAATAAACAAAGAAAACACGTAACGAACATAAATTATTCGCTGTTAAATATAGTAGTTATACAATTCAGAAATTTGGTTGTACAGATGATTGCGGCGATGTCGTGTGGAAGGCCGTTCCAGTCCGGGGCTGAGCGTGGAAAGAATGAAGATGCGAAAGTAGCAGTGCGCGTACGAAGCCATGCAACTTGAAGGGGATGACCAATGCGGGGGGAGATACGTGCCGGCGGATTGATGTAGGGCGGATGACAAAGTGAGCTGTAATAAAGTTTATGAAACAAGCACATACTAGTAATACGACATCTACAAGCTAGATGTTAAACCTGCCTCTGCTTTTAATGATGATATACTAACGTTATATGAATAGCATGAATATATGGATCTTGTGGCTCGACTTTGTACTGATTCTAGGGAAATTGTTAGATAATTTTGGTTAGGGCTCCAAGTAGCAGAGGCGTATTTTAATTTAGGACGGACAAGTGATTTGTAGGCAAGTAGTTTTACGTTTTGTGGGGCATGTCGTAGATGACGTTTTAAGAATCCAAGGGTTCTGTTAGCGGATGATATGATTTTTGTGACATGTGCGTTCCAGGTTAGATCATTGGACAATGTTACGCCGAGGTATCTACAAGTGTGAGTTAATTCTACCGTGGCCTGCGAGATTTTATATGAGAAGAGGAGAGGATTACGTTTTCGGTTAAAAGACACGAGTTTACATTTGTTGGGGTTTAGTTCCATGAGCCATTGGTTACACCAGTCCTGTACGCTGTTTAAGTCATTCTGGAGGGCGAGCTGATCAGAGGTGTTATTGATTGTACGATAGATGACACAGTCGTCGGCGAAAATACGGATGTTACAAGAGACATGCGTTGGTAGGTCATTAATGTATATTAAGAGAAATAGCGGGCCAAGGACTGATCCTTGCGGGACACCTGATGTTACGGGAAGAGGACTAGAGGCTTGATTATTAACGTAAACATACTGGGTGCGGTTAGCAAGGAATTCACTTATCCACTGTAAAATGTTAGGATGAAGGTTTAACCATGAAAGTTTTAGTAGCAATCGTTGGTGGGGTACTTTGTCAAACGCTTTCGCGAAGTCCAGGAATATTGCATCAGTTTGAAGGTTACAGTCAAGGTTCATATGCAAGTCATGGATGAAAATAGCCAATTGTTTATCACAGGATAGGTTTTTACGGAAGCCATGTTGAGCAGGATGAAAAAAATTAATAGAGTCAAGAAAATTCATTATGTGGGGATAAATGACATGTTCCATGATTTTGCACGGCACGCTTGTTAAAGAGATGGGGCTGTAGTTAAGGGGTGATTCTTTGTTACCTGATTTGAAGACCGGAACAACCTTCCCCACCTTCCGATCGCTGGGAATGCTACCTGTGGAAAGTGATTGTGCAAAAAGTTTTGATAGATATGGTGCGGAAGCATGGCCAGTATTTTTGAGGAACTTGGGGGTGATTTCATCAGCACCCGCTGAAGATGACATCTTGATATTTTCTATAATACATATAATGCCGTGCGCAGAAAACGTGATTGAAGGCATAGGCAAACTTAGGTTGGTAGTTGCGGTAGAAAGTGGCATATCGGTTTCGTGTGTGAAGACGGATGAGAAAGCGGTGTTAAAAATATTTGCACAGTCAATGTCACTTGTCATCTCGCCAAGTGGGTTAGCTAGTGTGATGATCGGAGCCTGTTGAGGATTTAGTACTTTCCAGAACTTCCTCGGGTTATTTGTTAGGATCTTGGGGAGGTCCGTTTGGAAAAAATCGCGTTTGGCATTACGGATAGATTGCAGGTATGTTGATTCGGCTGTGTAATATTTCTCCCAGGCGCATGCGCTTGGGTTGCGTTTTGCTGCACGGAAAAGTCTCTTTTTTTTTGTTCTCGAGTGTCTTCAAGAGCTTTGAAAACCATGGTTTGTTGTGACTTGCACGAAATGTGATGGAGGGAATAAACTTCGCGGTGAGTTCGGCAATTTTAGTTTTGAAAGTGAGCCAATTATCCTCCAGGGATCGATCATCGAAACCCGTCTCAAAGTTTGGAAATGACGCCGTCAGGTGATTATTAATTTCTTCGTGATTCCCTCTGTCATAGAGGCGAATTGTTTTGTGGAAAGTTTGACGCGATTCAGGCGTGACGGTGAAAGTAGCGTGTAAAACTTTGTGGTCGCTGATTTCGCGGAGGTAAGTAAGCGATGATAAACTTTCTGGGTGATTAGTTAGAATAAGGTCCAAGATGTTGGAGGATTCATGTGCGACTCGTGTGGGTTCAGTTACTAACTGGGTGAGATTGAAATTCAAACAAACGTCAACGAAGTTAGTTATTTCGGTGTTGCCTGTTGGTGTTAGGTTCAGCCAGTCAATGGAGGGGTAATTAAAATCACCAAAAAGAATAATGCGCGCGTTGGGATATTTGCCAGTTATCTGATTCAGACTACCGTTTAACTGCGAAGAAAAGATTGAATTACTGGAGGGGGGTCTGTAGCAGACGCCTAGTATGACGATTTGTGGTATAGAACGACAGATTACCCATAGTATTTCAAGCTCCGATTGGATGTTAATAACAGAACAAGGCAACAGCTGGTTAGTGGCAATAAGAACACCTCCTCCTCGTGAGCTCTTGCGGTCCTTGAGAAAAACGTTAAATTGCGGCAAATCAGCCAAAACTTCCGGATCGGTGACGTCGTCTGTTAGCCACGTTTCTATTAGTACGAGTATATTGCTGGCAGATGAAGAAACAAGATTACAGATGTGTTCACGCTTTGCGAGGAAGGTACGTATGTTGGTAAAGATAATAGAAAAAGAAAGATTTGGCAGTTTACCGCGAAGGCTTTTACAAGGAAGATTAGTAGTGCGGCGATAAGTCGTATGCTATGAGATTTCATGTACAGATTGTGATGACTCGTCGAATGCATAACGTTTAGTACCGATACACAAGGTTTTATAGCGCAAACAAAATTTAGTGTTAGTAGCTTTGGCAAACTTTACAAGGTGCTTTCGCGCTTCTCGGACAGGGCGTGAAAAGTCCTCTCCTATGCCGTAATCGGTGCCCTTTAACTTACGGCCGTTTGAAAAAATCAGCTCCTTGGTTTTATAAAATGTAAATTTGACTATTATGGGTCGTATGCGATTAGCAAAATGGCGCACGAGACGGTGAGCCCTTTCAATTTCTGTGGGGTCAATGGATAAGTTTAAGTGATCACGGCACAGGCGGAGGACTGTTTCTTCAGATTCGGGGTATGTTTCAGATGCATTCTCATCTTTAATGTTGTGAAAAATTAAATTGTTACGTCGTGAGCGATTTTCGGCATCATCCAAACGGGCTTCTATACCTCGGATTTCTTTGGTTGTTTGGGTGGTGTTAGCGCAAATGGTGTTTATGTCGGTGCGTAGGGTTACAACATCTTGATAATTAGTTTCCAGGGCGGATAACCTGTTACTCAGATCAGAAATAGCTTGTACCGTAGTAGTAAGTTGATTTCTAAGTCCTTGAACATCGGCGATTAAATGTGACTGTCCATCAGACAGTTTCTTCAGTTGTTCTAGCACCTTTTCGGGGCCTGGGTTTGATTCAACGTCGCCAGCCAAGAGCAACAGGGTAAGCATGACATCAGCACATTCGAGAGCAATAGAAAGGCAGCACTGTGGGCTCGTCAGCTGCAGGAGACAGTAGTTGTTCAATTTTTTTGCGAAAAGAGAGTATTGCTTACTAACCTGCATAGCGAAAACGAGCGCGTTGGATGACTGCATCGTGGCACAGCCACCGAGCCCACCTACATACGTACTAAACATGGTCGCACTTAACAAATACGGGAGATCAATCCGCTTCTGCTGGGTACCAAGTCATGTTGAGATACCGGGTAACGAAGCAGCCGATAGATGTGCATCGATGGCAGCATACAAAGACATAATAAACACAACAGTTCCATATAAAGATAGTATCCTTGCCAGTAGGAAGGCCTTAACGTCAAAGTGGCAACACGAGTGGGACCATTGTAGAGAAAACAAGCTACATCTCATTAAACCCGTACTTGGTGAGTGGAAGTCGTGCAGCCACCAGGAGCGCTTCTTTGAATTAGTTCTATGCCGACTGCGCATTGGGCAGACACATCTCACACACAATTATCTACTTACAAAAGAAGACGTGCCAACATGCCAAAAATGCGAAGAACAGCTAACAGCCATGCATATATTACTCACATGCACACACGTTGAAATACAAAGACGAAACTTTTTGCACAACCTAGATCAAATGCACATACCTTTACATCCTGCTTAAATTTTAGGGGATGATTCGATAATCCCATTACCTGACCTCCGTAAATTCCTAGACTACACTGGCTTTTTACACAAAATATAGACTAACACAGCCTTTCTCCTCTTAAACAGTATTATAAAACACCTCGTGTTTGGCGCAGCATAGCCTTAGCCGCTTTTGCGCCACTACACCACATTTAACTAACTAACTAACCATTATTCCGAGGCCCTTTTTAAGGCCTTAGATGGCTCATGGCTCGAAAAATCTGACGGCGTTACGGTGTTACGGCACCCGAAGTCAAGCGCATACACCTTTATTTCTTTGTGCATAAAAGAGCTCAATAAAAGGGTTCACGTTGAACAGACATCCTTCTTTATAATCAGCGTAGCCGCAAAAGTGTATGCGTGCAGTCTTCCCGGTTTTGTTCATATTTGCTCAGCAATGCGTACGTGTCTTATGAGGAACATAAGCATGCCTGCGAGAATTACATTGAAATAAATCTGTTGAAAGCGAGCGCTGTGTATTTGCCCCTCTCATTCTGTCTGCTCTACAAGAAAGCAGAAGACACCATATACCTATGCAAGCCCATGTAGCTACTCTCGTCGATTAAAGTGTTCAAATAAAAATTGGCAGAGGCTTAGCTTGGTTAAGCCTAGTGGATTGCGAAAGCAAGACTGCCTGGCTGCGCCCTGGTTCCACTGAAGCCGTCCTTGGGGATTCGTTTAGTAAAGCTTATTGTTTTGCATGGTTTTGCTACCGTGGTATACAAATGATTGGCTATGGAAGCATCGCATGGTTCATTCCGTTTCGACTTTATTCAATCCAATGAATACACTTTGGTGGCCTGTGAAGAAATGGCTTTTGGTCTGTACATCGCCTATTACATAATCATCAGAATTCCTATACATGACTAAATCCAAACTGTTTCCCCAATGAGTGGTAGACTTTGGTCGTGACGAACACATCTCTAGGCAGTAGTTCACGGCGAGGTTCTCGATGAAATGAGGGTCTCTCCTAGGGTCTTTTTTAAAGTCCCCCGTACAGACAAGCATTCGTCTATCATTTCTTTTAGGCAGGCCAGAGGCAAGAGTGTTGCTTGCAGCTTCGTCTCCTGTTTGGGGCGAGATATAAACACCAGTGACAACCAAGTTTAAAGCGTTGAGCTGCACACACAATGTGCTGTTGAACAATCAGGTGTCGCCAAAGTCGCGTCAGCATTGAGAGCATGCATGATACTTGTAGATGCACCCAGATCAAGAGATGTTGAACGCATTCGGCTGGCTGCATAATATGCACGCCGTTTAGCTAAACGTTGTTCCCGCTCTTCATACGTATCTTCCGCACGCCGCCGCTTCTTAGCTGCAGCACATCGTTGCAGCTTCACCTTATACACATCATCCGACATACCGTGGAGGATTCGCTGGGACGAAAGCGACGAGCCAAGTTGGGGGGCCGCTTTTCCACAGCTGGCATGACGTCACAGACGTCACGTACAGCGAGCGCCCCTCGCGGCAGCGGCGCGCAGCTGCAGCATGGGGGATTCGCTTGGGACGATCGCGACGAGCAGAGTTGCGGCCCCGCTTTTCCACAGCTGGTATGACGTCACATATAGGTCACGCTAAAGGTCAATGGTGGATTCTCCGGGACGACGGCCAAGAGCTGGAAAGAGCTGGAGGCCGGACGGGCGGATGGATCGCCGTGATGGCGGCAACCCGGTAGAAGCGCTGCCGCGGCTGCGACCCGTGAGCTGAGCGGGTGCCCCACCGGAGACCACAGCTACAGGCTGACGGTGCCGCTTCCGAGGCCCCCTGAGGCTACTATCCTCAGGCTAGCGGAGTTGGCCGAGCGATTCAGGTGCATCGGTCACCCATACCATTTACTTTAATACCATTTTCATGTATTTTTTTATATTTAGCGGCTCCTGAAGCGCAAAATCTAGCGGCGAAGCCGGAGATGGTACAAAAAGTCCCACCGACACGCGCTCCTGCCACTGGTCGCGTTTTCGTCGTCGTCTTCCACAGCCGATGCCTCTCAACATGTCAGCATTCCCATACTGCCTCTCCCTCTGCGAAGGCACCAACGGCACTGACCCACTACGAGTCCGTGCGGGGATTTCGGTTATTTTTGTCGTGCGCTGCGGTTGACTGACCTTAGAAGGAGATGGCACAAAAGGTCACGTGGTGACAGACGGAATGCGCCAGTGGCCAGTCTATATATAGCGCCCCGCGTCGCGGCGCTGTCAGTCGGTGCGCGTATTTCGGCGACTTTCGTCGTGCACTCCGGTAAAGGAACCTTCGACTTCTCAGTCAGCAGCTGCGCCCGGCTCCTTTAGACATCCACGCCAGTAGGTGAAGGGGGCCGACACGCGTGATGCGATAAGTGATACAAGGCAACGTGAAAACAATACGATGAGATGAAATTAAGAATTCGCAGGCGCAAGACTGAATCGATTGGCGCAGGACAGATGTCATTGGAGATTGTAGGGAGAGGCCTTCGCCTGCAGTGAACTTCAAATAGAATGATGATGACGAGTCTCCGCCAGGAAGGCGCGAAAATAGTTCCGCGTTTAAGCACGTAGGGATACCTAAGTGCGCTTGACTTTTTTTACATCAACTTCTTTGTCTTATATCTGCAAATATTACTTCTGATTAATCACACAGGCCATAATTGAGGCGCTGTCAAATCCAAAGCGTCTCAGTTGACCTAAAAGAAGGCCATAATCCTTCAGTCGAGGGCCATTTGAATTTGCCTATGGAGGCTTTATCAAGAGTGACTACTTGTTTTACCCGGGTGCGAAGTGCCATCGTTTTCTTGGTACAAGCTGGAAAGCCCCGCTGTTGAAAAAGAACAATGCAAGTCGGTGAGAAACGGCAGGACCGGATCGGTTCAGTTATTAGACAGCTTCAGTTCACCAAGGGAGTGCACCACGAAGCGCCTAACTCACTGGAGGGGCAACGGTGTCTTTGACCCCGAAATGAAGTCGAGCGCGAGGACATTCATCTTCCCAAGAAGGGAGAAAGCAGATAAAAAATAGAAACAAGATTGAGGTGATTTTTGCCCTCCGCCTGGGCTCCCCGTGTAATCCTCTCCTGCCCCTATAGCCGTGCGGCCTGAATATCGCACGGAAGTGCCGCTTAACAATAGCGCGCAGGGACGATCGCCTGGCAGGACATATGTCCCGTCTCACACGCCACGAGCGGCAGCCGGCACAGAAAAGCATGCCCAGTTGTCCGCCCACCTCCGCACTTAGCGGTCGTTCTCAAAGTCCCGTTAAAACCCATTCACAAACCGCAAAGAGAGACGTGTATGCCATTGAATACCTGGTGGCGAACACCGCCTGTCCGCTGCACCCCCTCCCCCCTTCTGCTTCGAGTTCTCTCTTCTACCCGTCCTTTAACCGTGCGTGGAATGGCTTCGTCGTCACAATAGGCACCTTTCTGCTAAATTTCACCCGCTGTTACGCGTGAGGACAGATGCGCCGCGAAAGAGTTCTTCTCTGGTCGGGGTGACGGGAGCCTCCCTCCGAAGTGCTGGATGATTTATGCTGTCGATGGCGGCTCTGCCCCACCGTTCAGCGCATGCGCGCTTTTTTTTTTTATGTGTGTGCGTTCCTCAGTACTCCGCACACTTTTTCGTAGCGATGCGTTGTTCGTGGAACCCGCAACTCTGATGCATTCTGCAGTGAACGCAAAGCAGCGGCCTCCAATTCCTGGCTGCTCGTGTACCGAAATCTCTGTGCTTCTTGTGGAATACAATGAGAAACAGCGCAAGAACGATAACTAAGTAGTAGCAAAGAAACTAAGTGATATAATGCTGAACCGTAAGTGATTGCTTCTTTATTTTGTTTGATATTACTTGATGCGCAAATTCTGTCTGTTGTGACATTGAATCTGCTAATTCGATATTACCGTACGTGAACTATGCCTCAGCGCGTTCGGACCTTTCCTTGCATGTTATTTTAACGATTAATCTCGTTTGCATGCTTCTCTGTTAGCTGCTTTTTACGTAAGGAGGAGTGTGCATCAGTCATGCTTCCAACCGGAATTTGATGAAAAGAGAGACCGTTATTCGTCAAGGGATCGGCCCGGTTTTCTCGTCTAATATGTGACATGTTCAGACTAATGACACAAAACTGCGCGGCGTCTGCCGTGTCTCGCTAATCAATTACCCCAGTGTTCTATCACAACGCAGCAATTAAATGTTCCGCGTACATCTGCAGCACTTTCAGAGTAGAGCCGTAGGCGTGCGCGCGTGTACACCCGTGCGCGCTTCTCAATGCCAAGCTGCTCCACTCTCATGGCGGCAAGAGTGAGATTTATATATTTACTTCTTTTTGATATATATCGTGTGCTTCTATAGCCCGTTTAAGTCTTCACATTGCCGGGGCATGATAATTTGTTCCTGCGCACCTGATGACGGGGAAGATTACTTCTGTGTTCTACATATTTAGGCATAATCTTCTTCTATGGGATTCTGTCTCTTCGTTTGTTTTTCTTGGTTTGTTTTTGCCCCTTTTCATTAGAAGTGAAGAAGAAAAATTCATCAAGTTCGCTCTTCTTGCCGTGTTCTTCACCCTCGTGTTCATCTTGTGTGTTCGTCGGTTTTCCCAATTCATTAATTCTTTCGTGCTGATAAGTTTGGCCCCAGGTGTAAGATTGTCGTACACCGTGGTTTGACCGCAGCCACGGGGCGTTCGGTGTGTCTGGTTTTTACTGTCCCGTTCTCTGCGTGCTATTCGCTACTATTCAAGTCACGGGTTGGTTGCCCTTATTCTTAACATATTCAAGGAACCATGTAGCTAGACCACGCTCTTGTGGCTACTCTCGTAGTGTTTACAATTTTTGGCTGTGTTATGTGATAACTCAATGAAATTTCTTGTGACTCGATACAAATTGTCGTTCAGTGTAATCTGTCCTAAAGCGGCTGCTCTGGAGAAATTGCAGCAGAAACCTCCCCGTCTACTCCATTTTCTCTGTTCTAAAGCAAAACACAAAAAATAAATTAGCATTAAAAATCTCGCATGATTACGATATTCCCTAAAGCTAAATTGGAGCGCAGCGGATACGTGTTTTCATTTCGCGATATCTTGAGGCAAAGAATTTGATACGGAAATCACCGCACCGACACGCAGTGGGACAGTGCCATCAGCTCCTTCGCAGGGGGTAGTATGGGAACACTGGCCTGATGAGCCGCATCGGGGGCGACGAGTCTCCCTAGATTCCTACGATAAAGACGAGAGCGAACGCGCGAGTTGTGGCACGAGCGCGTTCGGCGTGGTAGCGCCGAGGGGCGCCAACACTCAACCCAGCAACGGGCGCCTCTGAGCTGCGCTCTGCAAACATGAACAAAATAAATGAGAACATATGATGACGACGATGATCATAATGATGAAAACGATTTGTAACATTCGCGGTGCTGGTCGCACTCTACGTTGGAATCTGCAGATAAGATTGCCCCGCTTGCCGCGATATCTTTTCGTTATTTTTGTCACCCCCTGATTGGCTGCTTAGCGTTCAAAAAGCGCGTCGCCGAGAGAATAAACGTCGTCGTCTTCCTGGCCCGGTGTGAGTCGTCTGTTCCTTGGGCCGGTCGTCCTGCCGCCCTCGGCGTCTAGCCATCGAATATGTAACAGCTGGTGGTAGCGGTGGGACACGAACCCACGCCTCCGAAGAGACTGGTGCCTCAAACCTGTGCCTTCCGTTCAAGGATGCACAGATTTTCGCCCCGTTATGAGAAGCTGTTGAATGATTCCGTTCAGAACATCTTGACACTGGGTCTAATTGTGCCAGGGGAAAGCGAATACGTTTCACCGACGTTTATCGTAGAAAGTCCAGGCAAGGAACCCAGACCCTGCATTGACTATCGTAAGCTGAATGCGACAACAAAAACGAAGACGTTTCCCATTCCTAATGTTGAAGCCTTGATCGAGAAAGTTCCCGTGGCACTGTGCATTTCTACGTTAGACATAGCGGCTTCTGGCAAGTGCCATTGACGGAGAACGCAAGTAAGCTTGCCGCTTTCATGACTCCGACAGGAGCATATCGCCCTCAGGTGCTCATTTTTGGCCTCAAGAATGCACCTTTCGTATTTTCAAAACTAATGAATCAAGTGCTCACAGGCACCGAGTCTTTCGCTGTGCCCTACCTCGATGACATCGCTGTTTTCTCGAGCACTTGCAAACAGCGTTTGGAAAATTTGCAGCAGGTATTCCTTCGAATACGCGAAGCAGGCTTTACTCTTAAACTGAGCAAACACTGAAGTCCACTACTTGGGGCACGTTGTTGGCCAAGGGAAGCTACGCCCTACCGAACTAAAAGTTGAGGCAACCACTAGCTTTCCCTTGCCAAAATCAAAGACTAACTTGCGTTCCATTTTCGGTTTAGCTGACTATTACACAATCTACATTGCAGACTTCGCACGTATCGCTAGTCCTCTTACAGATGCTCTGCGCAAGACTGAGCCTACTATAGCGCGTTAGAATACGGTGCGTAAGGACGCATTTGCTGTGATTAAAAAGATTCTTGTCAGTGAAGCGGTTCTCGTGGCACCAGATTACTCTCTCCTTTCCTAGTTCAGTGTGACGCCAGTGACCGCGGAATGGTCGTTGATTTAGGTCAGGTGAACGAAAAAGGCGAGGAACACCCTGTTGTCTACGCAAGTCGAAAGCTAACGTCACGTGAACAAGCCTACAGCCCAACAGAAAAAGAATACGCTTGCTTAGTGTGGGCTCTTGAAAACCTCTCATGTTATCTGAAAGGTTCTTCCTTGGTTTTTGAAACCGATCACTCCCACTTAATGTGGTTGAACCAAATGTCAAACAAAAATGGTCGCTTCATGAGGTGGAGTCTCGCACTTCAACAGTTCGATTTGCTAGCGCGGCACAAGAAAGGCAAACGCCATGCCAATGCTGACTGCCTTAGCCGCATTCCCTAGTTTTCTCTTTTATGCGAAGCATATTACGAGAGCTCAACCCACTCCTCAGGCGCGGCGGTGTCGCCTTCAATACCACGTGACACCGTGACGTCCCGACAGAGGAGAAACGGGGCTCCAACTCGCGCCGTCGCTCGCGGCGTCGCGGCGGTGTATGAGCAGCTGCGCTTGCCTCTGCTAGACACTCACGAGGTGAGATGCCTCCTGGAGACAGAGCTGCTCGTTGGAATGAGAAGCGAAGGCTGCGGCGTGTTACAGAGACTGATTTTCTAGGTGGCTTTGGCTCAACTCTTGCAAGATGGGCTGGGTGAGAATCGAACCAGGGTCTCCGGAGTGTGAGACGGAGACGCTACCACTGAGCCACGAGTACGATGCTTCAAAGCGGTACAAAAGCACCTCTAGTGAATGCGGTGTTGCCTTAGAAACGAGCTGTTTCTAAGGCTCAGGCGTGCGTCGCTTGCTCAGGCGCACATTTCGTTGCCGCGCCGAACGCTGCGTTGCTCGACGCTCACCGCGTCCAATGCGGGGCGCGTAGTCGCTGCGCCGTAGCCCATTGTCTTACACCCCTTGGCGGGTCGACGGGAACGCTGTCGCGTTCCACTCTTGAAGGCGAAGCAGAGTAACGCATGAGTTGTTTCTTCGTCTAGCCGAACCAAATATAGCCAAGCAACAGCAGTTCACCAGGTTAAACAGTGGTTCAACAACTAAAATAAAGGCCAGTATGCTTCGCATCCTGGGCTTAACCTTAGCTAAGCCACAGCCATTTTTTTTTCTCGCGTGCGTGCCAGTCCATGCAAGTCCTTTACATTCTCGTGTTCAGTTTTCACGTCTTCTGCTCCCAGTGAATTCAGCTGCCGGACTTTCATAAACTTGGGCACGAGGTTGCTTCAGACGTTGTTACTGCGTTTCTTCCGCTCTTTCAAAACGCCACTTGAGATCCTGTCGTGCTGGCTGACGGATGAACCCTGCGCCAGAGGTCTGCGGCCGGCTCCCTGTGGCTACGTGCTCGGCAGCCTTTCGGCACTCGGCGAGCAGTGCTAATTATGACCGTCACCTCCTCCTGGGCGCGCCAGCCCCTCTCCATGGGCCTGCTCTTCGAGCCTGAAAACGCTCGGTGCCTTCTCCTGACGCTCAACGTGCCCGCCTGTGCCAAGCGCAAGAACAATGTGATCTTGCAAAACACTCCAGTGCTGTGCGTGGACAATCTTGTTGCCATTGTTGCCTACCTGTTCCCCCCTCCAGTTCAAGAAGCGTCATCCTCTTGAACGCCTTCCGAAATGGGTAGCTTTGGCCGCGCTGTAGCATTCGCGGTGCTGGCCGCATTCTACGTTGTAATTTGCAGATAAGATTGCGCCGCTTGCCGCAATATCCTTTCTTTATTTTTGCCACCCCCTCATTCGCTGCTTAGCGCTAAAAAAAGCGCGTCGCTGAGAGAATAAACGTCACGGTTCCTGGCGCTGCGTGGGTCGTGTGTTCCTTGGGCTGGTCGTCCTGCCGCCCTCGGCGTCTAGCCGTCGAATACGTAACAGATGCCACAACGTCGAGATCACTCAAGATATAACCTCCGTCGACATTAAAGGTAATTGCACAGTACTGGATATAAAGGCGTCCTTTATGCATAACATTAACGCACTACATATAGCAAACATTCATATCACACTGTCTCTATGCTAAATAGACCATTAGAAAGAAGTACGCACTTTGCTGCAAATCACACCACCCTCACAAACTATGTTCTTGGTTTTCTTTTCAAATACCATCATAAATTCGCAGTCTTATTTAGTTTCTCGCAGTATGCTAAATCGCGTTCGCTCGGTAAGTGCGATCTGTGGTCTGAACACAATATGAAACTGAAGCCAGCATTTCGCCCTGCTTTAGTTGGCGTTGTGGACTTTTTGCAAGCGACGTCCATTCTAAGTATCATGGAGAATCGTGTCAGCACAGGCGGTTATGCAAAAAAAGAAATACTCCTTGCATGGTACGCTGTCATTTTACTTCAACAAGTATTTCTGGTACGCCTTTGACGCTTTCCACCGCACTTGTAAGTTTTCAACATCATGGATCCCGGTTTTGTGACTCCAGATGGTTGAACCTCTAAAGAAAATAAACGAGGAAAATCGACACTCTCGTATGCGGCTTACAGTTTCTTTATCGATTCTGTCCAGAACCCTTGACTTCTGTATGACTCAAGCTGTGGGGAGGGCGGGCTGATCAGCGCAACTTAACTATACGTGCCACGTGAGCGCCAGTACTTCGTACGCCAGCTTCCAGAAAACAATGAAGCCAAAAACAATGTCAGTCAATTCAATCCTTTGTGTCGCATTGTGCAAAGCAGAACTTATTTAACCCACGAAAATGCCGTGCCGGACAAGCACGAAATAAAATACTACGATCCCGCGTGAGATGAGCCCACGTAAGGTACTGCACCACAGCACGAAATGCTGACTGTTTTGCCGACGTTTTCTCAGCATGTTCTCTCGTGTAACCTGCACTTACTCTACTTTCCTCTGTTCTCAAACTCGTGCACGGTATATTTCTTTTTTCGTTGCACTAGTTGAGTCTTCGCGGCGTTTTATCTTTGTTTCTCGTTTTGCTTCCTTGATTCCTACCTTCCCTAGTCGTGTCTCTGGCCCCTCTTTCCAGAGTGGATGGATGGATGGATGTTATGAGTGTCCCCGTTTGAACGGGGCAGTGGGTTGCACCACCAAGCTGTTGCTATTATACTGCGCAATGTCCTACCCAGGTTAAAAGATTTAAAAGAAAGTAAACAAAAAAGATAACACGAGAATGCCTATCACCAAATTTTCGGAACCGCTATTAGGAACATTGTTGTACATTTCCGTTTTTTTTTTTTGTCGTTACCCTACTTTTATTCAACTAATTCCGAATCCCCTCTTACTAGTCTCTATTGTGGACGTGTTTACTTTTTCCTTGCTCTCGCTGATCCCAAGGGCTTCAAGGAGGCCAGTGGTGCCTAAATCGACCGCTGGGCAGATATCTTCACATTCTGATGAAACATGCTCCATCGTTTTCCCAGTCGTAGCGCAGCAAGCACATGCTTCTTCTTCCGTCTTATATCTCGCTTTATAGGTGCTGTGTTCTAAGGCGTGCTGATCTCGCTTCGAAAAGTAATGAGCTTCCCTTTGAGTTATCATAAATTGTTTGTTTCCTGATTTCGTTTTTCCCTCTTAAGTAGTTACACGTGGCCGGTTTCTTTTCCATTGCCGCCCATGAGATTATTTCAGCTTCTCTCACTCTCCGCTTGACGTTCTTTGTTGCCATGTTTCTCACCGTACAGGCCGCATATTTGCTGGTTAGCTGCCTGGTTCTTTTTCTCCACTGTAAATCAATGTTATCCCTGTGCCTCAACACTCTCCCAGCCCATTTTCTTCCTTCCACATCGCTCAGAGTTACAGGCAGGCGCAACGCCCCTTACGGTTGCAGTTGCCAGCATGTCCCCTTTTCAGCCCCTTCTTTTCGTTCTCTCTGTTTGTATGTTTCTCTGGACCCAATAACGCCAACCAAAGTCGGTACGTGTGCAGCGCTGACGACATATGCGACATCGCCTGCCGAAGCGCCACGTATACTGCAGAGGTGAGCTCGGTGGAGCGTCGCCAGTGAAACAACTTTCTCATCGCCACTATGATCCCGCCTGGCGACACGAAGGGAGAAATAAATGTAGGTATATGCAGAAGAGCGATGCAGCTCGCTCTCTCCGAAAGAGCCGCAGTGGCCACGAGCACTCATGCGTGCGCAGGCGCGTGAACCCATCCCCCGACTGTGCTCACGAACGGGCATCGCAGAAAAGGTCCGGCAGTGTCCACCCCGCCCTCCTGACCATTGAGCGCCCCGTCTTCGCAGACGGCACGAACCCTTTCGCGCGCAGAAAGGAAATCATTTTCCG
This sequence comes from Dermacentor andersoni, assembly GCF_023375885.2. Taxonomy (NCBI): domain Eukaryota; kingdom Metazoa; phylum Arthropoda; class Arachnida; order Ixodida; family Ixodidae; genus Dermacentor; species Dermacentor andersoni. Next base: position 11,972,475 of record NC_092823.1, on the reverse strand, counting down.
GATCAAGTTGAACACGCTGGAGTGAACGCGTGATCGACGCGTTCACAAGGACGTAAACTCGAAGCAGGCAGTCTGCTCCGCTGGACACGACCGCCACGCCGGGAAGAAACCCGCGCATCTTTCAAAATATTTCATCGAACATGCAAAAACATCCCGTCCATAGTAAACTTTTACGGTTGAGTTTTGCGGTTGAGTTTTTGCGGTTTGTAATGCAGCGGTGGCGTAGAGGTAGAACACCCGCCTCGCGTGCAAGACGTCCGTGGTTCGGATCCCGGTGCCGCGCAATTTTCCACCGGATTAAAAAAAAAAGAAATCCGCGTGTCGGTAAAATTGCATAAACAGGCCTGGAGTGTGGCCTGATCCCGGTGACCAGAACCAGTAACGCACTCCCTCACCGGAGCAGGATTGGCCACCCTGGTGCAGTACTTGGCCACAACCTCCTATATGAACAGAACAATCAAACCCCGGCCCTCAGTCCCCAGCAGCTGCGAAGCAACTGACCACGGCGGCGGTCAGACCTGCGACGCTGCAGAGGGTGCTAAGAATCCCTGGCTCCGGACAGGCCGCCATTGGAATATGAACCTGGCAACGTTTAACGCTAGAACGTTATCTAGTGAGGCGAGTCTAGCAGTGCTATTGGAGCAATTAGAGGGTAGTAAATGGGATATAATAGGGCTCAGTGAAGTTAGGAGGCCAAAAGAAGCATATACAGTGCTAAAACGCGGGCACGTCCTGTGCTACCGGGGCTTAGCGGAGAGACGAGAACTAGGAGTCGGATTCCTGATTAATAAGATCATAGCTGGTAACATACAGGAATTCTATAGCATTAACGAGAGGGTGGCAGGTCTTGTTGTGAAACTTAATAAGAGGTACAAAATGAAGGTTTTACAGGTCTGCGCCCCTACATCCAGTCATGATGACCAGGAAGTCGAAAGCTTCTATGAAGACGTGGAATCAGCTATGGGTAAAGTCAAAACAATATACAGCATACTGATGGGCGACTTCAATGCCAAGGTAGGCAAGAAGCAGGCTGGAGACAAGGCAGTGGGGGAATATGGCATAGACACTAGGAATAGCAGGGGAGAGGTATTAGTAGAGTTTGCGGAACAGAATAATATGCGGATAATGAATACCTTCTTCCGCAAACGAGATAGCCGAAAGTGGACGTGGAGGAGCCCGAACGGCGAAACTAGAAATGAAATAGACCTCATACTCTGCGCTAACCCTGGCATCATACAAGATGTGGACGTGCTCAGCAAGGTGCGCTGCAGTGACCATAGGATGGTAAGAACTCGAATTAGCCTAGACCTGAGGAGGGAACGGAAGCAACTGGTACATAAGAAGTCGATCAATGAGTTAACGGTAAGAGGGAAAATAGAGGAATTCCAGATCAAGCTACAGAACAGGTATTCGGCTTTAACTCAGGAAGAGGACCTTAGTGTTGAAGCAATGAACGACAATCTTGTGGGCATCATTAAGGAGTGTGCAATAGAAGTCGGTGGTAACTCCGTTAGACAGGATACCAGTAAGCTATCGCAGGAGACGAAAGGTCTGATCAAGAATCGCCAATGTATGAAAGCCTCTAACCCTACAGCTAGAATAAAAGTGGCAGAACTTTCGAAGTTAATCAACAAGCGTAAGACAGCTGACATAAGGAAGTATAATATGGATAGAATTGAACATGCTCTCAGGAACGGAGGAAGCTTAAAAGCAGTGAAGAAGAAACTTGGAATTGGCAAGAATCAGATGTATGCGTTAAGAGACACAGCCGGCAATATCATTACTAATATGGATGAGATAGTTCAAGTGGCTGAGGAGTTCTATAGAGATTTATACAGTACCAGTGGCACCCACGACGATAATGGAAGAGAGTATAGTCTAGAGGAATTCGAATTCCCACAGGTAACACCGGAAGAAGTAAAAAAAGCCTTGGGAGCTATGCAAAGGGGGAAGGCAGCGGGGAAGGATCAGGTAACAGCAGATTTGTTGAAGGATGGTGGGAAGATTGTTCTAGAGAAACTGGCCACCCTGTATACGCAATGACTCATGACTTCGAGCGTACCGGAATCTTGGAAAAACGCTAACATAATCTTAATCCATAAGAAAGGGGACGCCAAAGACTTGAAAAATTATAGACCGATCAGTTTACTGTCCGTTGCCTACAAAGTATATACTAAGGTAATTGCAAATAGAATCAGGAACACCTTAGACTTCCGTCAACCAAAAGAGCAGGCAGGATTCCGTAAAGGCTACTCAACAATAGACCATATTCACACTATCAATCAGGCGATAGAAAAATGTGCGGAATATAACCAACCTTTATATATAGCTTTCATTGATTACGAGAAAGCGTTTGATTCAGTCGAAACCTCAGCAGTCATGGAGGCATTGCGGACTCAGGGTGTAGACGAGCCGTATGTAAAAATACTGAAAGATATCTATAGCGGCTCCACAGCCACCGTAGTCCTCCATAAAGAAAGCAACAAAATCCCAATAAAGAAAGGCGTCAGGCAGGGAGATACGATCTCTCCGATGCTATTCACAGCGTGTTTACAGGAGGTATTGAGAGACCTGGATTGGGAAGAATTGGGGATAAGAGTTAATGGAGAATACCTTAGTAACTTGCGATTCGCTGATGATAGTGCCTTGCTTAGTAACTCAGGGGACCAACTGCAATGCATGCTCACTGACCTGGAGCGGCAAAGCCGAAGGGTGGGTCAAAAAATTAATCTGCAGAAAACTAAATTAATGTTTAACAGTCTCGGAAGGGAACAGCAGTTTACAATAGGTAGTGAGGCACTGGAAGTGGTAAGGGAATACATCTACTTAGGACAGGTAGTGACTGCGGATCAGGATCATGAGACTGAAATAATCAGAAGAATAAGAATGGGCTGGGGTGCGTTTGCCAGGCATTCTCACATCATGAACAGCAGGTTGCCATTATCCCTCAAGAGACAAGTTTATAACAGCTGTGTCTTACCAGTACTCACGTACGGTGCAGAAACCTGGAGGCTTACGAAAAGGGTTCTACTTAAATTGAGGACGACGCAACGAGCTATGGAAAGAAGAATGATAGGTGTAACGTTAAGGGATAAGAAAAGAGCAGATTGGGTGAGGGAACAAACGAGAGTTAATGATATCTTAGTTGAAATCAAGAAAAAGAAATGGGCATGGGCAGGACACGTAATGAGGAGGGAAGATAACCGCTGGTCATTAAGAGTTACGGAATGGATTCCAAGGGAAGGAAAGCGATAGCAGAGGGCGGCAGAAACTAAGGTGGACGGATGAGATTAAGAAGTTTGCAGGGACAACATGGCCACAATTAGTACATGACCGGGGTAGTTGGAGAAGTATGGGAGAGGCCTTTGCCCTGCAGTGGGCATAACCAGGCTGATGATGATGATGATTCCTGGTTTGTGTAACAGGAAAAGTTGGAAGTATGAATTATTTACAGCCTCGCGGAGGAATAGTGGCTGGCGGTTATGAGGGCCTGTGCACGGCTTCACTGTAGACTTGAGTTGTATCCGACTGTAGCAGCGTTATTGAATTAGCTCTGGAAGAATTATAGAGGAATATACATTTGCAGAACAATGACAGTTCTTTTGGATCCCTCGTGTGCTGCTCTACAAAGTTAAGTGCCACAACCGACTCATGTTGTTTGGGAAGTTGCGTAACGATGCGGCCGCCAGTCCCGTACAGCCATGAAGAGCGCAGGACGCTGCAGTTCTAGAAGTACTGCCCCCACCGCGGAAGGTTAGAAAAACATCTATGCATAAGCACAGCAGAGAAGTGGCTACGTTCGGTGGCTCAACTGAGAACTGTAGAAACGTCATTCAAAACAGACGGAATTATTTTCCACTTCCGGCGGCGTTTTCTCTGCTGCCTTTTTAAACAAAAACATGTTGATCGATAAAGATTTTCATAAGCAACAGTTAAATTTGTTAATATTCGCTTTTTCCTCCTGTCAGGCTGTTGCCTTGGCTTTCTCCCTTAGTAGATCGCTTCATTTCTCAACTCCTTGCAACTCTTGTTTCCAGTTGCCAGTTTTGCACGAGAAGTGCTGTATAATTAGGTAAAAACCAGATGAGATAACGGGGGACAGTCATATTGCTTATGGGTTTAAGAAGATCCTTTAGCTCGGGTGCTCCTGTCTAAAGACATGTAAAAGGAGAATTCATTTTTCTCGGCATCCACGCACCAAATTTGACGAGGTTTGTTGGATTTCAAAGAGAAACTTAAAATCTAGTGATTGTGTGTTACCAATTTTTAATTTAGATCGACAATTTTTTTGAAAACTTCGCATAAAAACTAACATTTAAAAAAAACGAAACTATCAAGTTTACAACTCTCTAACTCAGCAAGGAAAAATAATATCACAACACTGTGAATTGCAAGTGATGTTACATCTAAAGGGGACAACATTTATATGTTGTACATGAATCTAAAAAAAGTCAGTAATATGGAAATACAGCTTTTGCTGAACCCTTGTAGAGAACGCAACAGATTCACGTAAAATATAAACTGACGTATAGGATTTGTCCGCTTAGACTGTACTAATGGATGCCTTTTACAGAACCACGGTATCTATTTTTCATGTAGAGCTAATAATTTATAAACTTCGGGCGTCTATATTTTTCGAACTTTAAAATTTTTTAAAATCTTTTTGACAAACTTCAGGCCATAAATCAAAATTCCGCTTCCTACATTCACTAGAAGCTAACTTTCTCTCTCAAGTGCAACAAATTTCATTAAAATCGGTCCAGGGGTTATCTCAAACAAACGTTTTGGCCTTTTAATGTATTTGAATAGACCGTGTCGGAGTTGGGCCCGAGCTAAACCTTCCTCTTAAGGGTTATTGCAGTGTTTGATGATGGACGCTGTTTCGCATTATTTTATTTTCCACCTTATCTGACCCATATCGCAGGTATATGGTTCCGGGGATCTGCCACCGTCGCGGCGAGACGTCACTCGAGGAAATAATGAAGCAAAAAGACAAGCGAAACGCAGCTGGTGTTTTATCCGGCAGCCACTCGTTCCACGAGCATACAAACCAGGTGACGACGAACCGAATCCCTTTCCTTGTCCCTGGATCAGTCTAAACGAAGAAGGTTGAACTAACATAGCAACAGCGATGATCGTGACCGTTGAATTGGTGGTGACAACTGAACGCATCTCGAGTTAATAGCTCGGGCACCGAATCTATGAGAAAACTGGCCTTCACACCTCATGAGATGCCGATAACTAGCGCCATCCAAAAGGAGTGAAAAAGGCAGCAAAATGTTGACCGCCAAATAGCTGTGAAGTGTCAACATTGATTTGGCGGCCCTTTAGGAATGTGTGTCAGGAGTGGCGGCGTGTGCGGGAAAGGGGGGTGCTGCCCCCCCCCCCCCCCCCCTTGGGTGCGGGCCTGGTACAGGGCCATTGAGGGCCGCTCTCGCGAGACTGTCAGCCATTTCGTCCTAGTATAAACCCTATGACCAGGCACCCAAAGTAACCTAATAAATGTTACGTGGGCAGGCACCAGCAAATGAAGTGCACGTAAAAGGTTAGTACCACTATTTGTTGCGAGGGATGCACGTAACGATAAAGAATGAAAGACAAAGAAGTCCCTTTTGTCTTTTTAGCCCCCTTTAAGCTGGCGCGGCTCTGCCCTCGCACCTACCGTGATCGTAAAGGAAGGCAAGGCTGTGGCAAGAATCATACAAAGCCGTATGCAAAATGCAATGTAAGAGTTCTGTACGAGATCCCCCTGGCGTGTGACAAGTGCGACATAGGGCAGACGGGACGGTGCCTGAATGATCGAGCCAGGGAACATGAACAAAAGTTAAGGAAAGATGAATTAGCGCACTTGCCTGCGCACTGTAATGCCTGCCCCTGTGCATCACTTTTTAAAGGGACCCTGAAAAGATTTTGACGATTTTGTACAAACGTACTGAGTCGTTAGAGTAGTTCCTTCTGATCATTAATTCAAGCATCTAAGTGCTCCGCGTAAAGCGTGTAATTGATTACAAGGTTATAAAAAATGTACATCGGTGCTGATCGCAGCACACTGCTCGGCGGAATTTTCAGTCGCCCCTACCCATTCGACGTAAATAACCCAATCGACGTCAGCAGCGCGAGCTATTCGATTGGCTACCCAGGGCGTCTCATCGATTTTTCCACCTTCACGTTAAAGATCAGGTGGTCGAAATTTCCGGAGTCCTCCACTACGGCGTGCCTCATAATCAGAAAGTGGCTTTGGCACGTAAAACCTCATAATTTTTGCAGAAGGGTTGAAATCTGGGCCAGTTGGTACATACTTGAACGAAAAAACCAGTCAAAAACACAAAGAAAAAGAGGAGAGGTTCACAGAACAACGACTGTGGTGTCGTTGTGGTGTGAACCTTTCCTCTTCTCCTTTGTATTTTTGACTGGTTTTTTCGTTCATAATTTTTTTTTCCACCTTTATGGAGAACAAATGATTTTCGGAATAGTTGAAATGTTAGTTAATTTTTTTCATTGAAAAGATAGTAACAGAAAGAGAATGCACAAGAACAATTTCTCTCTGCACTTAAGTACTTCCTGCACACAGCAAGCGTCCTCTGCTTGTGTTACGGCATGCTCCATTTTGACGAGCTTCGCGGTCATTCTCGGTCTCAGTCTTTTCGCGAGCACTATGATTCGACTTTGTTGCGTTGTGGACTGCAAACTTAGCCACTGGCAACATGTCAAGCTGCGACATCGTGTCCCTCTGCAAGGCCGCAGACGAGCGGACTGGCTGCAGCGCATCGGACTGCCGCTATCCGATCGGCGCCAGGATTTGCGCGTTGCAGGAAACACCGGAAGATTACTAACGCAATAGCGTTTCGCGAGTCCGGTAATGGGGAACCAGCGCTGGATAGGCGGCGCGTCGAAAAGAGTGCGTTGCACACCGCCCTCGCGATGAAACACGGCATACTCCAGCCGCTCGGCCAGACGACACGTCCGCGGCCGTCTCATAGTTCGCATGTTTCCGTTTTCGCGCCGCTTCAAGTGGACAGTTTTCGTGAAGAAGCTAGCGCCATCAAGTGACGAATTGACGAAAGGGGCTTTTTAAGCTTTATATGTTTTTCACAGTGTGTCGCGGCGAGCACGTGCGTTTATTTAACGGTGGCGCCGTGTGCCGTTCCCATGCTTGTGTGGCAGCCTGCCTAGCAAGTCTAGCAGCTACGGCGCCGCTCTTCCTGCGCTATGGTTTCGGAAGTATTAGTTGACCTGAAGACATTCCATACTTCTCTGGTTTGGTTTCGGAAGTATTAGTTGGCCTGAAGACATTCTATACTTCTCTGGTTGGACATAAGAAATTCTCATGTTACTTCGCCACAGCAGTCAATGGAGAAGAAAGCTTTATCGCATCAGCTGCCTCGGGCACGCAAAGGTTTGAGTGCTCCGCTGCTTGATCCGTAACAACCCTGGCTACATTTAGCACTAATTACATAAATTTACCGGATGCATCTCAGCGCCGAGTCCTCATCCGCATACGCATTTTTAAAAACACATAGGCGGCTTAGTCGCGCGTGCGCCGGCAGTATGCGCGCACAACTCGTATTATAAGGCAGCTTCCCTGCCACATAATTCTTGGCAATGAATGGAAACTATTTACCTCTTGTATCGTTCGCTTGGTGTGGCTGCATTGAAAGGAGCTTGGCGGTGGTATTGCGAAGGGAAAATGGTTGGTGCATATGCCAGATGGTGCATGCTATTGCTAATTTTGTTTACGACGAAATACCGACTGCAGATTCTGCTGTTTGGTACTGGCTGCCACGGCTGACCGTCTTCACTATGGAATAAACCAAGCACACACGCGAAATTAGATTTAGAAACCAGCCCGACACCGCTTGACAGGGCGACACGACGGGAACTTACTCCGCTCACCTGACTGCTTGGATCCAACGCCGCCTCAATTCTTGTTCGTAGGGTTTAGATCGAAAGACGCAACAGGATACATCCTCCCTCATTCCGACGTAGTTGTGACACTTGTATACGGAACAGTGCCGTCGGCGTCCTTTTGTTTTCCTTCGACTTTGAGCGCACGCAACGCCGCTACCAGTAGCAATTTTCGTCCGTGGGAGCGGCTGCATTGTGCACGTTCAGACTGCCAGGGTGGCGCTGCAGGCATCGTGAAAACTCCAGCGCTGGTTCCCCATATGCCCCAACCACTGGTACGCGTCAGAAAGCTTCGGCAAGCGCCGAAGCATCAACAGCGTCAAAAGCGTCGGTCGGGAACACGGCGAAGCGTGACGACGCGCAGCGATTATGTCTACTGCCGATGCTAGAAGTGTGCCGGCGCGAGGCGACGCTGCGCCGGCGTGCACCAATGAGAGGCTGCGACGCGTCGCAAGCGTCAACCAATCGGGGGCTGCGAATCCTCCGGCTGCTGTACCTATGATGGCCGACCATGCGAAGGCGCCGGCACCAACGATCGTCCGAGTTCTTTGGACGCACGACGCGCGCGACAGTGTTCCTGAAAGACAGTGTTGTAATAGTAGGCCGACAACAACACGACCGCCCGACCGACGACCGTGGGTTGTGGCAGCGCGACGTGGATCCGAAGCGACTTCGAACGACGCCGACTAATCCAACCTGCCCACTGGGTTCCGCCGGGCTCGGTACGATCGTCTGCTAAAACAGCCAACCGAATCACGATTGCCGCAACGTCTGTGCTTGTTGTATGTGTATTTTGTTGTGCTCAAAACGAATGGAGACATGTTTACGAGCTCCGAAGTCTGGGCAATCAGCACTCGCGTATCGCCGATGTTGTTTACGTTACGCGTAGGCCTAGCGCGTCCATCGAGTTCGCAACTATCGAGTGAAGGAACCCAGCTGAGAAACTCTGTCGAAGGAAATTAATTTTCAGGTCCGTTTGGTGCTGCAGTGATTTAAAATATGGCACTCCTGACGTCATTTGATGTGGGATGTGGTGAATGAACCGTGTGGAAATTGGGGTGGTCAACCGCGGCGTGTTTCGTGTGGTGTCGGGTAACTCAAGTTTAACGGGCAAGTTCTGCGCTGTTTCCAGTGGCAAAAATAATTTCCGAAAGCGAAAGACACTAGTAGCCGAACTATGGGAAGTACTGACATTATCAGCCGTGCCGCCCGTTTCAGCTGACACTGCGCTCTTCCATTCGGCATGTGAATCCAGTTCAGTACAAGTTCACCTTGCTCCTTCACTCACTTCTTTCTTTCAAGTGCATCCGTCTTTTGGGCTAGTTGGAGATAAATCGCTCGTGTAGCAATCAGGAACACTGACACACTGAAGCATACGTGACAATGCAGTCATGTTTGATTCAGTGTGTCCTTATACTTGAGCACTGTAAAAAGAAATCTGTTTGCAACGTGTGCCCCGTGTGCAGTGCATAGCAGGACCTGCATCATGCAAGACCTATACATGTAGCAGCGTATACCATGATTGCTTCGATGCCTGCTTCAGAAGCAGCAAGTACTGAGTCAGTGAAAGTGTAATTGATTTTTTATCTCACTTTTTGTTTATGGAAAGTGTAGCTGGTGTGAGTGCATTGTGTGAGTGCAGTCGGTATGCTTAAACTACTGGAATCCCTTCAGCTTCTACTAAAATATTTCTTGCTGCGATGCTATAAATTGTAGCCAGGACAAAGATCTACTCAAAACTAAGTTACTAATGCATCTGCGCAGAATGTGTTTGATTAACAAGTTAACACTTCCACGACAATATGCCGATGCACAGCATATGTGCTTGCAATGAATACATTCCGTAAAGGTGAACGACTGGGCCTACAATAACAAACTTTGTAGTAGCACTGTGAAAAGTGCTGCCGTGCGTATCAGCCACAACAAAACTGCTGCACGTCCAACCTACTTCCATGGAGGCACCTCTATAAAGACGGTTCGGGCCCTTCCCACTCTGGGTGTAACATTTAGCTCTTCTCTCAACTTTTCCGCATATGTCACCAGCACTGTATCTAAGCATCGGCCCATTCTTGGGTTTGTGTCCAGTGTCTCCCTTCCCTGATGACGTAAGGTTTTCCGAGCACTCTACGCTTCTATCATTCTGTCACGACTTGCGTACTGCTCATCAGATTGTTCCCGTACCAAACTCGCGACGCTAACAAATTTAAGCTTGTTCAGCGCCGGACAACACGCACCACTACTCTCGTCTTTTTGGTTGTCGCAAGCTCATGCCAGCCTACGAGGATTGCCTCAAATCCCTCAAGTAGCACACCCTGCAATACCAGCGCAACATTACACTAGTCTATACTACAGGGTGCCTGACGGCTCTCCGAACAGCACTAATCTTTCTTCAGTTCCTCTGAACAAGTGGTCAGCACAGCCCGAGCCCTCATCGTGCCTCTATGGCCCGACACCACAACTCCATGATTATATCTGGCATACAGAGCTTTCCCTTCACCCCCCTTGGCCATTTGGATTCTCCTTCCTTCGAACCAGACTGAATTGGCACTTTGTGTATTGTGCACCCGTTGAATGTGTGCGTGTGTGCCGTGCTGTGTTATTGAGCAAGTGTGTGTGTGTGTGCGTGTGTGTGCACGTGGAGGGGAAGGCGGTGTCGTCTGCATCCTGCAAATTCCTGCTCTAGATGGCTGGTTATCAGACGCTCTAACATACAGGCATCAGCCTTTCTTTTAGTCTAGAGTGCCAAGTTACCACTAAGATTATTATTATTATTACTATTATTATTATTATTAGAATCATCACTACGACCACATTGATTGTGTTGAAGCCAGCGTGACACATAATTCAAAATATTCCTGGAGCTTTGTGCGCTCTCACTCTTCTGAAAAGAGTGCCAAGATGTAAGTCTTCTTCATGAAAATGGTGGTGTTCTCTCGAACACTGCTGATGCCTTTGCAGAACATTTGTTTGCTATATGGTGCGAAATATGCTTCAAGTAACTTTCCTTCTCAGTCTGGCACAGTGTGTACGACATCAGCCAATGAAAACCTTGTTTTCAAGTGTATGAAGTGCCTTAAACCTTCCCTTTCTTGTGGTGTTGATGGTATTTCTTCCGCAGATCCCAACTCTTTGAGACGCTGTCTACACAATTGTGCACATCAGGAGAGTGCATCAATAGCAAAAGCACTGATGAAAGTAATGGTATTTAAAATGTCTTTCATACATCTTGAAACATTTATTATTGGAACTGTGCTGCAATATTGAATAACGTGCAGAATGTTTTCGCAAAATGAGAGGGAAGGAAAGTTTTTACTCTGTGTCAGTATGTTGCATGTAGCGGCTTCACTTCTTTCATTGATTTTTACAATATCATGCACCAGGCATAATTTTCAAGTGGCTGGATAAGTGCTTTTCAAGCTTTTTAAATCACGAAATAGTACATGTTCTCATGTTCTGGGTTCCTGTAGTGAGTTTTCGCATGGAGTTAAAATTTTGTAAACTTGACAAAATTCGCTAAACAATGAAAATTCTTAATATTTTCTGCAGCTGTACACTTTCTACGATTCTGAAAATGCAAGAGATTGGGTGAAAGCCACTTTTCAATCAACGGGATAAAGTGGCATCTGAAGGGGTTAAGACGTATGGAAGCATACTTGTTCCCTGTTCTCACAAACATCTTCATTATTTCCTTAAAGTTTAGTACCTTTTCTAGCACTCGGAAGGTAGCATGGACATTGCCCATGCACAAATCAGGTGTTAGAGGTGCAGTTACTAACTGCCGACCTATATCTATCCTCTGCAGTGCGTCAAAAGTGTTTGAATCGATATTGGATTCCTTGCTTTCTGTTAGTGCTAAGAGCATTTTAATAAATGAACAGCATCACTTTGTGTGCCGACAACTTAAAACTATTTGAGACTGTGAACAGTGTTCACCACTGCATCGACTTCCAAAAAGACATTTTTTCACTCTCAAGCTGGTGCGGAAACAATAAGTACTCCTAAATGCTTCCAATACTATGACATTAAGTTATATGCAGAAAACGCACTATGTGAAATTTTGATACACCCTATGTGATGCTCCACTCCTTATGGTCATGAAATGAAAGATCTTGGCGTGTACTTCGACAAAATGCTAAGCTTCTCTTCACATAGATAGTTACACAACATGCCCTTCACGCTCTTGGAATTGCATGCCGTATATTGTATGATTTTCACTCGCCTATTGTGTTTCTGAAATTCTGCTGTGTGCCGCCAACTACTAGAGTATGGCTCTGTAGGAGGGGGTGCAACGAGTAAATCTAATTCTGACCTCATTGAACGCATCCAGAATAAATTGATATCTATCTTAAAGCACCACTTTTGCGATTCTGGTGACAACAGTTGAGCCTTCTCAAATATACTTCAACTCGCACCTCTAGATTCAAGACTTAATCACACCTTTTGTTCCTGTATAAGGTGGCTCATGACATTATGTATTCCCTAAAGCTTCTTGATCATATACATTTGTTCGTGCCGCAACAGTATACCAGCTAGCATTCCACATTCGTTGCCTGGCCTTGCTGCAAGATTGTGCTATACAAGACTCGACTCCAAAATATATTTCAGAGTTAATTTCCTGTGTTTTGTGTATCTGTAGATAATGACGTAGGATGTAACTCCCTTTTACTTTTCCTCATTTCCTTTTTCCCTATTTGTTTCTCTATCTTGCATTTTTTTGTCTACTACATTCATGTTTTCTGCACATCTTGTCTTACATAGTGCTCGTTAAGTGCACCAGTACAAAGGCTCTCTAGCTGTTCCTGGGCACTACAATATAAATTTGAATGACTGATTATTATTATAGTATAAAATCATGCTTTTTCAGTACGTACTAGTATACTATTTCAGTGCAGTAGCTTTTGTGCAATTAAAAAAAAAGGGCATGAATTAAGAAAGTGCAATAATAATATGCTATGTGCCTGATCATATTCATTGTGTTATTAATTTCGTCTGAGTAATAATAATGGTTAGCTACTGTATCCAGTGTTGTGCAGTAAAATACGCCACAGCAATTATTGCGTGCCCCGCAGAATAAATTGAATACATCTTCCTCAGTCAGAACATCATAGCAGGCTGAAAACAATAAAACAATTTTTTCTTGTGGTGACGAAGTGTATAAATTGTGAAAATAACCTGTTTATATATTTCTTATACTATGCAAATGAGCTGCTCTCATACATTCGAATAAGCGCTTCAATACTACGACTTGGCAAAGGGCAACGAAAGACCCCTATTAAAACCCTCCAATTCTCAAGCTTGTATTATCTAACGGTATGTCACTTCATTAATGTCAAGAAAGACAAACTTGACATGTGGAAAGCAGTTACAATAGAACATGGCCCTTACACTGTGAAAATGTTTTGTAGCAATACGCTCAATGTGAAGGCCTCCGGATACGGTGTTGACCCTTCAAAACATTACTGAATAATAGAGTTGATCCATGGGGTAGATTTAACAGAATCAAGAATCGGAGGGAGACAAGCTATGAATTACATAAATTTTAGCTATTCTAGAGTTTTTTGTTTTGTGAGTGCTATAGGTGTTTCAAGTCTTTTTTTGGCTGATTTTCTCAGAACCCACTTTTTCACGTTCCTTTCATGCACCAACAAGCATAATTATATTCACACGGATGCTTTATCTGTATCTGTATGCAGGATGCGCCGAGTTTCTCGTTCACCCGAGTTTTACCCGAGTTTGCTCGACGGCAGTCAGTGAACGGAGATAGCGTGAAACGCGCAAAGGCTGCAGGCAACAAAATATGTAGACAAAAAGCCGCGTATGACAACATGAGCGCACCCTGCGCGGCACGCTGCTTCCACGTTTCAAGCGCAGACGGCTGCACAACGAAACGCGCCAGCGCCGCGTATTGTTATCAACGTATTTTCGCAACTTAGCAATACCGTGACTGTCCCGCTGTCTGTCTGCACACTTGCCGTGAGCCGCTTGCCACGCCTTTCCCGGGCGCGTCAAGGGCGTGCCTCCTCTTTCGGCAACTATCTTTATATCCTCGATCGAATGCGAACAGGGTACATGCGGCGCATTCTTGCACCTACGATTTCGCTCAAACGAATACGTTAAAGTACGACAAATAAAATAACAAACATTTTTATTTCTTTAAGTATCTGTTTTTCGTTTTGAATGCTAGAAATTTCTGATGACAAACGGAGATCCAACAAATTATTAAATTTTGCACTTCTTGCCGCGAGTGGCGACAGTGAGGCGAAAGCGCATACATTGAAGCAAGTAGCACGCACGAGGCAGTTTATTCGGTGAGAAGTCGCCTAGGGGCGCTCCAGTGCTATTCTCAATAATGTCAGTGATCGCCATTCTTTCTTTATTAGGAGAATAGAAACGTAGCGCCGCCGTACGACTGTTCATCGCAGGCGCTTTAAGGCCCCCGCTTTACCAACTAAAAAGAATATACTAGTCATAAATACGGGAGCAACGGCTGTCGCTGCAAGATGGCGATCCGTAGCGCCCGTAGTGACGCAGTTCAGTGAAAATGTACCAGTTTATCCTTGTGCGCGAAGCCTCGGCGATGCACTGCGAAGAAGTGCGTGCTTCCCAGCGACACAATTCATCGCTTGTCATCGCTTGCCCAGTGAAAGTGCCTCTGAGCGTATGCACGCAGTATTTGAGTGTTTTTGTGCGCACCAAGGTGCTTGCGGATTACTTATGCTGGAGCCAGCAGCGATCGCAGAAGTATATCGTAACGACACCGCAGCAATCGCATTTTGGCAGGTGAGTGCTCTTGTGGGCGGTTATGAAATGAGACTTCGAACTGAGGAAGGTGTTGGAACTGTCGAGTGCTCAGTGCTTGTGATGAAGAAATGTCATTGCACTGGGTCTAGAAGAGCGAGCGATTCTCGGACGCTGATCGTGTTTACGACGTTGTGGCTCCGATACATCACCGATGACAGAGCAGCCATCTCAAACGACTGCTGCGATACGCACTCCTCAGCATCGTCGTCACCCTCGGCGCATCGACGCCTTGCAAGCAGCTACAGTGACGTGCCGATAATTATTTACTGTGCGCTACGTCGCCACAATGCAGGGAATGAAACCGTGCATTCTCGGGCTGAGATGGCCCCACAGCCATCTCAGCCCGAGAAGGTATATGTATAGGCCAGCGACAGTCAACGCTTTGTTTTTGATAGTAGTGCGCAGTACTGTACATCACCGATGACAGTGCGTTGTGCGTGTTTTATGTCGGTGGTGAATATTGCTGATGCCTCTCTGCTCGGCACCGCGTCGCTATTGCCGAAAGATAAGTTGGGCGTGGCCCAACCGTCGTGGGTGCGCGCACAAGAGTTACATGTCTCGCGCGGGGCGTGACCTCTGCCTTTGATTGACAGGCGAACACGTGCTAAACTCGTACATCGCGAAACCCCTTCCGAGTTCAACTCGGGAACATGGCGGCGGCGTCAGCAGCCTGTGTTATTGCATCCAGCGGCAGCAAGCGTCAGTATGACCGTCTGGACCCGTTCACGTACATGACCGCCGTGGAGTTTCACCGTCATTTTCGCCTGTCGAAGACATCATTGCGCTGGCTGTGTGACGAGCTAGGCGATGACTCTCGTCTGTGGAGACAGCGTGGCGGGCTTCATTCGCTCACCGTCGAAGAGGAAGTCCTCTGCGCCCTCCGTTTCTACGGGACTGGAAGTTTTCAGGGAAGCGTCTACGCCCAGCGTTACATTGGACGTCATCAAACTACTGTGAGCCTCTGTGTCAGAGATGTCTGCTGCGCTTATTGATGCGGCAGTGCGAAAGCGGTGGCTGGCTTTCCCGAAGACTGCGGCTGAGCGGGCATTTATAAAAGAACGCTTCTTACTTCGCGGAAACATTACGAACGTAGTCGGGTGTGTCGACGGAACGTACGTAGGAATTAAGGTGCCTTCAATGTGAGCGTTACTGTGATTAGCATTGAAGCAATGTCTAGACGCACCATATTGCCAAACTTGTCACTTCTGTGTAGCCGACTTAAATTTTGTGTTACCGTCATCACACATGCGGCAGCCTATGATTGAGACTTTTTCGCTGGTTGCTGACTTTTTACCGATTGTTCTACTTGTCTATGAGGGTGCCTTCCAAGTGGCTCACTTTTTGGGGAAAGAGGTTATTGAAGTATAAATAGATAAATAGGTATCACAAATTGTGTGGAGTACCCTGTGAATGCTAATCTCACAAAGAACTTGGTGTTTTTTATGAGATTACTTAGTACTTAGTGCAAGTTACTTAGTATGCGTAATGCTGAATTTCGGTCTTGCATCATCTATTGGCCGCACTATGAAACAGCAAGGCATTGCACAATTCGTTGCAGTGCGAGATGCGGATGTCGCGCCAAGCCAGTTGTGCCTATGCATTTATGGCGAAATGAAAATGCATTGAGAATCTTAGTGTGCTGGCTTGCATGAAGAAAATACTTCAGAGTGTTTGCTGTGTTCACTGTTGGTGCATGTGCCAGTGGTTCAGTGTATATTCTTTTAGAGGGGGGGGGGGGGGCAGCGTTATTCTGTATGGACAAATCGTATAGTTTCGTCTCATAATGGGGCTCTAATTCTTCAGCAGTAGAACAATGCAGATCCAATGCTCTGCAGAACTCGGTGTGCGTGAAGATGTTGTGAACCACCAAGACAAAATTACATATCGGGAGAAATGTGGTGCAAATGCCAATGAAAAGTGGGTCTTTAACCCGCCATGATAAAAATAAAGATTGCAGAGCGAATAGACCTTTTGCACACCTTTAGAGCAATAATTACACAAACTGTGACATGCTCAAACATGTAAAAGCTTGCCACAATGCCAAAGTAGGATGAGTGATATGCAGCATATTTTGGCATTCAACATGTCTTGTAACTGCTATTTTTATTGTAAGCCTAGCTGTCACGCCTTTCCCTCCAGCACTCCCTTTACTGAAACGCAGCACTGTCTTTTTATTGGTGTCATGATGGTGATGGTAACGGCAGCAGTAAGGCTGGTTAATGCTTGCCCCTTTGATTCCTGCGAGTTTAGTGGCACAGAATATGGCACGTGCATACACCTGTGCAGCAAACTTTTACGCTTGTGGTGATTTGTTGAAGAGCTAATTCGTGTTGGGGCATTTCAAAGATGTGCGCCATTGTGGCTTAATACCTAGAGCATTGGTGAGGTTGAAGAACGGTTGTATTGGTATACAAGCTTGAAGTTGAATTGCACAACAATTCGACGGGACACAAAGAAGAGAAATACACTCAGCAGAATGCTCTGCTGTGTGTGTTACTCTTCTTTGTGTGCCATCGAATTGTTGCGCGATCCAAATTGAAATAGAGCATTGGGCTTCTTTGGTGCAGGACTGAGGAGCATTGTGAGCTATTCGAGACCATGCCAGTGCCTTGCCACACAATTATGGAAGTGTGAATGTTGGCAAACAAAGGTTTGCTTTCAAATCCACCTGCTTATCTAATACAAGCACTGATTGAAGGAACCGTCATACAAAAATAATGGTGAAATGAATGGCCTTTGAAAATTTGTATGTTGACACTAATGACATAATAGGTGCCACACCGGACTCGACAATTGTACTGGACAGAGCAGTTTGTTTACTATGTGAAGCACAAGCTTCCATTACAGCTGTGCAGATAACCAAGCTCAGTTTGTTTATACGTGGTACACAACATTCACTGTAATCTGTTTTTGATTTTAAAGAAGTGCCAAACACCACCTCTTTTTCAAGGATGTCATGGGAATATTTGGGCGAGACCTTTTTACAGCCCCTCATAATGGAAGTGTGGCCAGCCAGCTTTGCTTGGGTGCCTTTATAGGTTTCTGTTCCTGATCATTGTGTGCTATCAAGTTGATAAAGTCTATGCAACCAGTGCAAGGCATTACGTGATTCTATAGTCGGATACAACTTTAGGAGGCCGCAGAATCTGCACTTCAACGGCAGGTGAACACAAGCCTGCACCAATGGGCACACACTCTGCGCTGACGTCGTGCCGCTGGACGCACTAATACCCGCTCATTGGAGAGGGACTATTTAGACGTGGAGGCAATCGGCTGCTGCGCTTTGGTCATCTGGGCGGGGCCTCTCCTGTCTTGTGAAGTTGTATCCGACTAGAGGATGCCGCTTTTTATACAACACAAAAGGACAAAGTGTACAATTATTTGGCCTATGACATGGATACATCACAAGTGAGCAATGCATGGGCTTAAGTTGTGTGAAAATTAGTACATGCAAATATGTGACGTTGTTAAACAATATGTGGTATCGAACATGCATGTAATGGCACGTTTAAATCGGGGAGTGTTGCATTCATATGCACAGTCTATAGGTGATAGCATAATTAAGCTCATGCCGTTTCCTGTCTTTTCATTGTGAAATACACACACCGTTCATCTTGTGGCTAATCAACACCCACTGTATTCTTGCACATAGAAAGAACAAACATCACAATGACGTATATGCTGCATTAGTGTCTTTTTCATTTACACGGTCCAAGAGTGGCACAGGTTGTCTTACGTTTTTGCCCATTTTGAAGAGACATCAAGTGCATGTTACAAGTGTCCCAATATGCACAGCACAATGTTTACTGCAATAATTTTATTCATGCTCTTGAATAATAAACAAAATATTAAACTGAAAGCTCCTTTATAAGGTGTGTTCTGGGGGTTCGACTGGAAAGCAGTGAGGATACTGATCCTACTGTTGCAGAGCAGCCCTCTGGACCTTGCCACACTCTCAACAGCACGTGCCTGGCGCTCGCCTACTGCCACCAGGCGGTTGAGTGCCTCCAGCAGCAGAATGTCTTGCTGCAAAAAAAGTGGATTGTTGGAATGAATCAACCGCATATAAACCATTATTTACAAATAAAAATGCTCATTGCACTATTGGTACTAAATGCCCTTAACTGTGGAAGCCTTTAGTGTATGCATAATAAAACAATTTGTCGGGACAACTTTGCTTTATTTTTCATAACGGGTTGTTTTTTTCTGAGCCAATTGTAATGTTTATTAGTGTGCCAACAGCTGAGGTGTCCTCGCACTTTCACGAGTCTCTACTGTCAGCACCACAAACCTATTTTTGTTGACTGCAAAACCAATGCCGCTCCCTACAATCCCGTCTTATGCGAGCCGATTGCATCCTATACCTACATACATCATATTTTTGTCCCATTACGCAATTTTCTACCATCCTCGGCTGCTGTTCTCTCTCCTTGACATCCATTCTGTCACGCTTATGTAATCACCTGTTATAAATTGGCAACACGTGATTGAAGAGGTGCATGGCCTGCCCGCAGATTCCATTTTTTTTTCTTAATCTCAACTGGCATATCAGTTGCCACGGTTTACTACGCCACTGTCTTTCTGCTTTAATGCTATCTCCAACAATTTTTGTTACTTCGCTTTCTGCACAGTCCTCGACTTCCCAAGTTTCTTTGTTAACCTCCAGGTTTATGTCCCATATTCCATAACCGGTAGAATGCAATGTTTCTAAACATTTTTCATGGATATTGGTAGCGTGGCGATCACGATTCGGGAATGCCTCCCATGTGCTGTTCAATCCGTGAAATTTTTGTATAATTTTCCTCCTTTATATCAGTACCTGCTATTGATATTTCACCTTTATAAAGATACTCTTCCATAGATTCTATGGGCTGAATGTCACTGATGAATTTCTGTTATCTCACCAAGTTAGTGAAGTTACCTTTATCTTTTCCATATTCTCGCGGGCCCACGTACATGTAAAAGCACGAACACTCATTGGTTCTCAATGCCTTTTTTAAACTGCTGGACATTCAGTTCGTTACTACGAAAGTGACTTAATCCGTGCACTATTATTATGCTAAATATGAAACAGTAGAAGTATACTTATCTGCAGCTTGTCGATGTCTCCTTCACTGTGTTGGTTGCGAGATCCATCGTCGGCACCACCTCTTTGTCGCATCCTAGCTATATAGGATGTCTGCCTTTTGCCCACACTATGCAATATTCGTAACGCTCGCAGTCACGCAGAGTGGAGGAACTCAGCGCACTGACAGAAGCAGCACCGGATAAGGGTTTTGTTCAGGATTGTGCCGTGAACAGTAGGTGCGCGTTGCGATCTGTAAAATCGCCGAAGCTATTGGCAGTCTTTCGGGGTGCACGGAAAGATTGCTCACGGAGGAACAGAACTATCCAAGAAATAGTGGTTATCGTCGAGCCGCCTGATCACTACGTCGCGCACTGTACGAGTTTGTTTACACTGGGCCTCTTCGATGTTTAGCCGCGATGCTCACCCGATGAATGTATGTGATGACGCCACCATAGCGTTCCCTCGTGGTATAATGCGAAGCGTACTAAATTACAAATTAGACGAATGCACATTCAGTGTACATCTTGTAAGCGTTAAAATGCTTTTAAACAACGTTAAAGTAACTAATAATATTGTACTAAATGCATTTGTTTTATAACTGGCTTGTGCGTGTAATGCCCTCGGTGGAACGACAAACAAGTGAAAGAAGGCACGACCATGGACTGACGGTATGATCACGTGAGCCCCAGTTTGTCGACCGCCCAGAAGGCAACGCCCAAGCAATGATAGCCACCCAGAGTGAATCTAGATAAACCACTGAAACTGGAGGCTTGTCGAAAGATAAACTGTGTCTCGGTACCATTTGTGCTTTCATCTTGGGGTGTCGCCAGAGCTCGTGAAGATCCCGAGTTTCGCCAAACTCGGCGCACCCTGTATGGCACCCCTGGTTACCGTATTTCACCGGCTAAAAGATGTTAAACGTTATCGCTCGGTGCAGGATGCGCCTGAACGTATCGGAAGTTTCGCGAATGTTATCGATGGTTCTGTCTGTTGTCGACGAACCCTGTTAATCTGATTGCATACGCGAAACGAATGGTATAGTAGTTTCTCGAAGGCACGCGGGCACCAGCGAATAGGCTGTAACTTTCGACGACTGATGTATGCAAACCAACGCGCTTGACCCGCAGACGAGATTTTCGACGATTGGCGACATTGCTCGCCGCTATCGTTGCGATTTAGTCTGCCCTATTTATTTACCGTCACTACTACGTGAGCATATTTCCAACACAGATATTTCAGCGATACTTTGCACGCCTGATTCTTACATAGTTGGCTGTGCAATGAGCTACCAAAAAATTAAATGGTACAACAGTTTTTGATATGGTATAGCATATCGTCGTGCAGGTGTTTACAAAGCGATCTTGCAGGCAGGAGACTCGTGATCGCTGATGTCGATATTTTGTGCACTATTTTTACTTCAAAAATAAAAACAAACTGTTACGGCTGGCGTATATTCATTGTTAAAACGTGTCTTTTTATATCTAAAAGCGCATACAGATCACTAAGTTATTGTTTCAAGCTTAGTTTACAGCAGGCTGTTTTAGGCCGAGCTTTGACGGATGAAGACAAAATAGTCCAGCAACAGTGTGCCGCAGCCGAGGAGCGAGCTTCGGCACGCGTCGGAGCTTCGCTCCAGTGGGTGCGTGCCCTCTTCCTCCGACCAACGCGAAGCGAAGCGTTCGCTTGTCGGCGCGCGCCGAAGCTTGCCGACGCGCGCCAGTGGTTGAGGCAATAGACAGATTTAGTTACACTTACGTAGAAGTAACTATAAAATTCTAACAAAGCTTTGCGTACGTAGAGCTTCTACGTGTGACCAGTGCGCATGCGTAGAACGTAGCGGACGCGCGCGCGTCTCACGGACGTACGTGAGATTCTTTGCGCGCATTTCTTGCGCACGCACACAGCTTCGCGAGGAACGCGAGATCACGAACAAGCGATAGCGGGCCGCGCGCCCGCAGACGGCTCGCATCGAAACACGGT
Source organism: Dermacentor andersoni (assembly GCF_023375885.2). Lineage (NCBI taxonomy): Eukaryota > Metazoa > Arthropoda > Arachnida > Ixodida > Ixodidae > Dermacentor > Dermacentor andersoni. The sequence continues at coordinate 11,950,721 of NC_092823.1, read as the reverse complement.
GACAGGATTGAATTGGCTACCGCCGTGTTCACATTTCCCGATAGATGGAACTACGGGCGTGCGTCGCGTACGTGTAGCTAAAAGCGTTTCAGATGGCGTGCACGTAAGGTACGTAGGCTTTTCATGTTTGCGTACGTGAAGCCTCTACGTACGTCTAACTAAAACTGTCTAATAGGGCGAACGCAAGCCCAAGGGGACAGGGCCTAGCCGTAGGGCTGTGTCGTTTTACGGTATGAGCAGAAGCGCAAACGTGAATGGTCTGCACGGTGCAGCCACCTGGTGGCACAGAGCTCAACCACACACAGTAGCAGTAACGAAATGTAGTCTTTTTTTGCTGCTGGTGTAAATTTTTCACAGGAGTGTAATAGCTAACACGTTATTTTTGTAAATGTTTAAAATGTTTTACACTTGGTTAGAGCAATATTACCTCTTTGTTTGGCTGGCTAAACTCTGCGCCAAGGGGTGGCTGGACCATGGACACCGATCAGGCAGCTCACGTACATCTACGCTAAAGTTCCTTCATCAGAGTTAATGCCTCCAACGTTCCGTTAAAATGTCCAGCTCGCCTGCGGTTACCGGAATACCAGACACGTTCGGCGCTGCGACAGAATGCTCGCAACGCACGCTGCTTCGATAGCTCTCGTTTAGGGTCGACTGCCAAGCAGCTGGCGGAGAGTTTGGAGAGGCTTCGTGCGCTCGCTCCTAGAGAACCGGAAGTCGATGACACGACCTGCCATCATGACGCAGAGCCGGTGAAGGCGGAGCTTAGCCCCGATCACTCGGCGAACGAGTTGAGGAGAAAGAAAATGCATGACTGTGGAGGAGGGTAACTTGTAATCGTCCGTAGCTCTCTTATTATGAGATGTTTTACACAAATTGTGGTGCGTATGATTATTTTACCTGTACCCTACGCGTCTACAAAATTTGTCCGAACCGTTTCAGCTGCCCTTTAAGGAGATAAAGATTCTGGGGAGAAGCCAGGACCAGACTGCACGCGAACTGTCGGAGGCATATCACACAAAAAAGAGAGGCCAAGACTGTGTTAGTGACACTTCCATAAGGTTGTTCCAATCGGAGATATTTTTTGATAATTGGTTGCCCCGCTAGGCTGATGAGTGTTCTTGGCTGCTGAGTTCTGCGCATGTTCTATTTGTCTATATATGCCCCCAAGTTGCCACTAGTAAACGAGTTGAAAGTCACCGTCCGTGTCGTTTTCGTGTTCTCTTCCGCTGTCCGCGTCTTTAGTTGCGGTCAAAATGACAGGGTCAAAACTTGAGTATGCTTCCATACTTTGGGACCCTCACACAAAAATTAACACGAAGAACCTAGAAAGAATTAAAAGAAAAGCAGTACGGTTTATTTACAGTAAATTTACGGCTACTGACTCCCCCACTGCATTACTAACCGATAACGGCATTGAACAAGTTTGAAGAAAAGTCGACTAGAGTATCTTTCAAACTTAATTAATCATAGGATAGCCTTAGACACCGTAAAATACGTAACCCCCTCGATAAGCAGACCCACTCGACACCAATACCCTCATTCTCTAACCCCTATTTTCGCAAGGACTGACACTTTTCGGTACTCTTTTTTTCCGCAAACAATAGATGACTGGAATAAACTGAAGCACACCCCAGCGCCCATGAGCTGTATATCATTTGCGTAAATAATCTTGTTATTTCGTGTATTAATTATAGTTGTATTGTAATCATGTTAATTTTTTTAATTGTCTACCTTACGACCAAACAATTTGTGTGAAAAACGTGTTACACACTTGTTTCATCTTGTTCTGTGTATATCATCTTTGTTTTTTGCTCACCCTGCTTGGACTTCTTGTCCGCAGTATTATATAAATAAATAATAAATAAAATATGCAGTAAACACCAACTAAGCCAAACTGAAGGTCTTCTGAATTAAAGCGAGGCTTTCTTTTCTTCTTCCTTCGACTTTCCCACTGCTGCTGCTGCTGTCTGTTACACCGCGTTGGGGGGGGGGGGGGAGGGGGGGTTCAGAGTATGTGTATACATGACAGGAATCAGCAACAAGTCCACGTCAATATTGTGTACTTCGTCCCTTTTCGTGCGCTAAAAACGTAAAAGTTATGGAATACCAACAAGCCCAAACTTACGCTCTTTCGAGGAATAGAGGAAAGGCGACCACTCGGACCACTGCAGCGCGTCGATTGTGCATGATGCCCTCTGGAGGTCCAGGGGCCTCGCCGCATTAGCCTCTTGACAGCTGTGATTATCCGTGACCAACGCAAAAGAATTGCAGAAATTTCCGTGCCTACATTTCTTCTAACGTGCAAGTCCAGAGGGAAACTATAGCCGGGTACAATTTTAGAAAAAAGGAGAGGCCCCGCCCAGACGACCGAAGCGCCACAGCCACGACAGAAATAGTCCCGCTCAAAAAACCGTGCTTCTAAAACGCGTAATTCTCGGTATAAATAAAGACTTTTCCATTTTGATAATTGTTTGCAAGAGAGGAGAAAACCCGTGCTTTCTACAATGCTGTGCGTCCTCTGCTTTTTAGCTTCATTGCAAGGGACAAAAGATGAAAGAGCAGCTCTGCATTGCTTTCGCGTTGGCGTACATGTACACGGCACATTTACTACTCTTTTTCCGAGCTTAAAAGGAACCAGTTGCTATTTAACGAGTGCTTAGAAAACGATTCATTTATCAAAACCATTACAAACCTGCGCAGGGAAGACGATCGAGGCAGGAAAGATAGAAAACGCTTCATCCACAATTTTAAATAAATACTCTTGGTTTTAGATAACATAAGATTTAGAATCTTTGTGTGTGTGTGTGTTGAGTTCTCACAAACTTATTTTCAAGAATATGATGTTTTTCGTGTCGTTCCTTTTCAATTTTTTTGCAAGCCTGCTGTTTTGCCAGTTCGCGTAGCGTTGCGACAGGGATGCTCGCTGGAATCGTTCGTCCACGGATCACGGCTCAGTATAAACGCACGTGGCACAAATGGTGCATCGTAACCTCACAATAACTAAATTATGGGGTTTTACATGCCAAACCCAATATCTGATTATAAGGCACGCCGTAGTGGAGGACACCGGAAATTTCGACAACCTGTGGTTCTTTTAACATGCAGCTCAATCTAAGTACACGAGTGTTCTCGCATTTCGCCCCCATCTAAATGCAGCCGCCTTGGCCGGGATTCCATCCCCCGACCTCGTACACAGTTGCCCAACACCATAGCCACTGAGCAACCAAGGCGCGGGTAAGCTCACAATAATATTTCCTGCATGATAGACCACCACAAACCGTTTGGGAAATCACTCTGACGAGGGGCAGACGCTCACGAATGACGCGACTCGGACCAGTTCGAAGCGCAGGCAGCCATCTCCTACATCGGCGGGATCGCCGGCCATCAGGCTCGTGACGTCATTCTAGAGTGCGCGCCCATTGGTCGACAACACGAACGGCGTTCGTGTTGTCCTCTTCTCACTCTTGTGTCCTATCTGCACGCCTTCACATCTTTTTTGCATAATGAATCCTTACCAACTAGCTCAGCTTTCTGTCGTTCTAGGAGAGGAAGGGGAAGCGGAGGCGAGGTGTGTTCATTGGGAAAAAGTGACATGAGAAGGCAAGGAAACGCTACAACTATAGATATAGACACGACAGCGGTTGAGGGCAAACGGCAAAATTTAAGCGGAAGGTATGGCACGGTACGTTTTTGCTGTCTGAAAGATAAGCACCATGCAAATATGTCAAACAGACAACTTACACAGGGCATGTAGAAGCACAGCCGCACTAAAGCGCACCGTAGAGTCCAGGCGACACTATGGAAGCATTCCACCTTCAAATCAACAGTTCTGTGTCCGTCGCGGTAGCTATGCGGCTATGGCATTGCTCGCGGTCGTGGGTCTGATCCCGACCAAGCTAGCCGCCTTTCGACGCTGGCGCTAGTTGGAATCGGTTGGCGTAGGACAGGGGTAATTGGAGATGGTCCTGGAGTGGACACAAAATATGCTGATGAGGATGACTATGATGAAGTAAAGAAACTATGCAGATCCCGCGCAATGTCGGAATCGATGTAAACGAAGCTTCCCCTGCTGGATGGTGCTGGATCGACGATAGTTAACGGTTATGTTGACGGCTAAAGCTTAATTTCTTCAACGTTTAGGCTAACACGAGAGTGGTGAGGTGAACTTAAACGTTACGTTGCGTGCACCACTGCTGTTTGTCTGCGTGATACACAGAACACACAGATGTTTGCTTGAGGTGTTGTTGTGCGGCATATTTCATGACCTCTGAGAGGGTTGAGCGTCGTCATTTCCTCACATGACACATCGCATTATGACAGAAGTATTAAACTTGAATTGAATAATGGGGCTGCTACATGCCAAAACCACACTCGGATTATGAGGCACGCCATAGTGGCGGACTCCGGATTAATTTTGACACCGTGATGTTCTTTAACATGTCCCCAAATCTAAGTGCATGTTCGCTTTTTATTTCGCCCCCGTAGAATTGCGGCTGCCGCGATTGGGATCAAATCCGCGACCTCTAGCAATGTCATAGCCGCAAAGCTACCGTGGCGGGCACAGAAGTGTTGATTTGACAGTCGACTGCTTCCGTAGTGTCGCCTGGATCCTGCGGTGCGCTTTAGTTAATGCGTCTCTGCTTCTGCACGCCCTGCGTAAGTTACACGCTTGACATATCTGCATGGCGTTTATTTTTCAGAAATAGCAGGAGCGTACCTGTACCGTACCTTGAACTTAAGCTTATCCTGTTTCCCCCGAACCGCTGTCGTATAGCAGTGTGGTTCTCCTGCTTCCTAACGTCACCTCCCCCTCTCTTATATGGGAACAGCCTCTTCTACCTCCTTCTCCTGTTCTCCTCTCTACAGTTCTATCTGCCTCCCCTCTGGCCTCGCACGTTTGTAGAAAGGGAAGCGCTGCAATATCTGCAGTGCTCTGAGGGGAGTCACGGATAATTACAGCTGTGAAGCGGCTAATGTGGCGACGGCCTGGGAGCTGAGAGGGCATTGTGCAGATTCGACGCGGTGAGATGAAAATAAATTTCTCCCATCGCCGTTCCACTCTTACTCGCACCTGTAATCTATATACACGCTCTGAACGGCCCTCCGACACGGTCTGCGCGACAGCAGCAGCAGCAGTGGGAAAGTCGAAGCAAGAGGCAAAGAAAGCTTCGCTTTAAAGCGCTCGTGCACTTACATTTAGGGACACGTTAGAAAACGCCATGGTGTCAAAATTAATCTGGAGTCCACCAACACGGCTTGCCTCCTAATCTGATTGTGGTTTTAGCTCGTACAGCCCCATAATCCAATTAATGTTTAGTACTTCTGCCCCGATGTGATGTGGCATGTGAGGCAATGAGAATGCTTAGCCATCGTAGAGGTTATGAAGTATGGCGCACCCAACGCCTCAAGCAAACAGCCCTCCCTTTGTGTTCTGTGTACTACGCAGACAAACAGCAGTGGTGCACGCAAGGTTACGTTTAACATCAACTTACTACTGTCGTGACGGACTAAACGTTGGTGAAATTAAACACGCGTGGTCAACAATTATCGTCAATGAACGCGAACAGCACAGAAAGCTTCGCCTACATCCATTCCGACAGTGCGTAAGATCCGCATACTTTCCCATAAGTTTGTCCACCCTGCATAAAATTAAAATATGGGGTTTTAAGTGCCAAAACCAGGATCTGACTATAAGGCACGGCGTAGTAGGAGAATGGAAATGTGGAAGCTTTACCGTGTGCTTAAATCTAAGTAAACGGGTGTTTTCGCCCCCTTGGAAGTGCGGCCGCCGTGGCCGGGATTCGATCCCATGCCCTCGCGCTTAGCAGCGCATAGATACTAAACAGGCATGTCCACCCTGCTTCAGTCCTCCGGCACGCGTTTCCCTCTGCATTGGTCGGCCTCTTCAAGTCACCCGGCCACGTGCGCACACTACCACTTTTGCCGCATCATTATTTGCACGCTCTATCTGTGACTGGAACAGCCTTCCACACGACATCGCCACGTTCACCTGCCCGTCCACATTTTTGTTTCGTTGTATAACTACCATACTTAACAGCGAGCAGACGTGTAATTAAACGGCTTTTCCTTGTGAATTTAATTTTTTTACAGTTGTCAACTACCGCTTATGCAATATCCCCAATCCTGATGTCCTTTAAGGAAGTAAAGTAAAAGTGGAGTGCCTGCTTGTTGTGCGAATTTGTTTAGCGAATTGTTCATTCCAAGCAAAAGCGTCGACTGGAACCACCTTTCTGCTTCCATCGCTCTCATCGCGGTGTGTAAAAACATGGTGTTAGTTCAATTGCATGCATATATCATTCGTCGTTCAACCACTGCTCTCGGTAACACCTTCAGACCTTGATATTACTTGAAATAAATAAATAACTAAATAAATAAATGTCGAAATAATGGCCTAGGCGGCGGTACTGTGAAACACCGAGTCCTCAGAGGTCTATTTGTGAATGTCTACTCTGTGCAGTACTGATCTCTGCTTTAAACTATACGGCGGCGAAATGAAATCGGAAGAGTGGAAACTGGACAGATGCTAAAACTCTGCTCAACCACCGCCGAATGTTCGCGCTGAGAGCGTGAAAGTCGCTTCTCGTTCGCTCACTTTCGCATCATGCATACTGCTAGGGTGGCAGAAGGAAAAAGTAGAGGCACACAGATTAGCGATGAATTATTCAGTTTGCGTGAGAATGTCTGTAAAACCGATATCCGCAAAAGAATACCTCAGAAGAATGCACGAATACTATGTTCCTGCGTTGTTTAATTACTTACCTTGTAACGTACTGCAGTGCACTTAAAGATAGAAGCTCAAGAAAGCACTAATACGTGCGGATTCGAGCTGTTATAAAATATAAAGAAATGGACCTCATTTACCTCCTCCTCTGTTATGCATAAAAAGTGGCTTTAGTCAAAAATGTGACGAGACAGCTTGTTTCCGCGAAGGTTTCATGGACCATTTCCTTTTTTTTAACTCCTGTTTATAATCATGCACTCATTTTTACTGTGCCATGCAAACTAATCGTGTGGCATGGTGATAATTGCACGCGCCAGATGCGCTTCTCAAACCTGTGTGTGTGCATATACGTACATGTATTATAAATACGTATAATATGCGTATCAATGTATGTATATACATTTATCGCTTCCCTGTATTTCATAATTTCTTCTTTGTTTTCTCTTTTCCCCCTTGGTATTGCTACGGAACAGTATTTGCGACCACGAAGAGGCGAGCAGTGTGAAGACGACGAGGCTGGCGCGGGCCTCTTGGCCGAGCGCGGCGTATTTCCTTGTAAATATACTTGTATATAGCTTTTCGTCTTAGTCTTCCTACGTAACATATCTGGTGGAGGTGGACGTTCCCTGTGCCTCGTCACGGAGCTTCGCAGTGGACGGTACGTCGAGCCTTCCTTCATGACTCCCGGGGACGACAACTCGACTCCGGCGGCTCCGACACCTGCTGCCACTTCAACAACCCACAGCACTCTCCCCGCTCCCCGTGATCCTGGCGTATTCTCGGGCAGATAGGGGGAAGACGTCGAGGACTGGATGAGCCTGTACGAGCACGTCAGCCGCAATAACCGGTGGGACCCTACTATCATGCTCGCCAGCGTAGACTTTTACCTCGGTGGCACACCTCGAGTTTGGTTTCAGACGCACGAAGATGAGCCCACAAGTTGGGATTCGCTTAAGCAAAAGCTCCAATATTTGTTCGGCAACCCCTACGGTTCCCAACTTGCCGCGCAGAAGGCGCTTTCCTGCCGTGTGCAGACGTCAACAGAGCCCTATGTCACATACATTCAGGACGTCTTGTCTCTGTGCCGCAAAGTTGACGCACACATGACTTAGTCAGACAAGGTTTCCCACATCCTCAAAGGCATTGGGATGACGCCTTCAACTTGCTGGTTGTCAACAACGTGGTGACGGTGGATGCAGTTATAAAAGAGTGCCACCGCCTGGAACTCCCTAAAAGCCGACGTATTGACCAGCAGTTTGAGCCTATGTCCAACACTCCAGCGACATCTTCCTGTGCCGACTCTCCTCGTCACAACAACACTGGCGATGTTGCCAGGATCGTCCGGAGTGATATCGAGGCCGCCTTTCCGACAGCCTTCGACTCCAGCCCCACCAACGCATCTGCAGTCACGGTTTCCCTGATCCAGGCAGTTGTCCGCCAGGAATTCGAAAACATGGGTCTTCACACCATCCGCTCGGCCCATCGCCCTGATATCCGCCCGGCTTCTTCGATTCCGCCCCGTCCCGCATCTTCTTACCCGCCACGTTTCCGCAACCCATCTGAACGGTGCACTGCTGACGACAAGCCCATTTGTTTTCATTGCCATCGAATCGGGCACATTTTTCGGCACTGTCGCAGTCGCTGGAGTTCCCCGACTCGGTCTACTTATACTGCCTACACTCGCCCCCCAGGTGGCCCTTCTTGTCCCTATGCTGCACGCTCCGATAATGCCGCCGCTGATTCTCCTGACGCCGCTCCCAGCCGGAAAACTAGACGATGCAGCGCCTCGAGGTGACGTTGCATTGCTCCCTACGCCGCCAAATCCTCTACTGACGTTGCCCACTCATCTGAACCTTCTTCACATGCAAGTCGACGGTGTATCTGTGTCTGCTCTTATAGACACTGGGGCGCATTTGTTGGTAATGAGCACTGACCTTCGTAACCTGCTGAAGAAAACAATCACGCCCGCCACGACGCCTGTTTTCCGTGTCGCTAAAGGCGGAACAGCCCCCGTATCCTTCGCCGATCGCCCCACTATTGTGCTATTCACAGTCATCGCCCACTGTCCCCACGACATCATCCTCGGCTTAGATTTCCTCTCCGCACATTCGGCTCTCATCGATTGTTCCGCCAGTACTCTCCGCCTTGACCTGCCTGTTCTGGATCCCGCTGAAGCACACCCCAGTCGCCTCAGTTCCATCGACTTCGTTCGCTTGCCACCTTCGGCATTGTCTTACGTTGACTTAGTGTCATCCCCACCAGCCCCGACGGTCACTACATCGCGGCTCCTATGCAGACGTCCTCCTTTCACTAGATCACAGTACCTCATACAGTTTTATCTATTACGGCGGATTGCGTCTGCCTGCCAGTGGTCAATTTTGGCTTGACGACACAAGTGCTGCCACGCGGGATGTGTCTGGCCCAGCTTTGCTTAATCGAGGATCACTCAGTAGCATCTATTGCAGCAGACAATTCAGCCGCTCGTCCTTTACCATCGCAGTCGGCAACTTGTACGATCGCCGACTTACAGAAAATGATTGCGCCCGACATGCCGTCAGAGCACGCTCGTGAGTTCTACCGCGTTTTGTATTCCTACCACGATATTCTTTTTACTTTAACGATCGTCCTTTGGCCCAAACTAAAATCAAAAAATCAAAATCTTTATTCAGCATTTTTCCGCGTATGAAAAAAAAGTACAGGCTGTTAAACATCACATTAATACCGGCGATGCCCCTCCTATTCATCGCCGCCCGTATCGAGTGTCACCGGCTGAGCGTCAAGTTATTCACGCCGAAGTTCGCAGAATGCTTGACAACATTATTAAAAACAACAAGAACAAGAGTGGGCATGGGATAGCAGCAATGGCGCAGTCTATGCTGAGACCGTTCTTCTTTTACATCCAGATTCTTCCACTAATCGGGCTGTTTCCTGTCTGTGCCTGGAACCCCTTCGATGGAGCCTGTACTACGCCCTTCCTTGCTGAAAACTCGGCCTTTGCATCATGCGGCGACTTGCTGTTCTCTTCGTCTGCGCATGCCGGAAACGTCAGCGGAATCATCGCACCGGATCTTTTCACCAAACCAACGGCATCAACGCATGCGTCACCCTGTGGTGCGCATATAAATAGGCCAACGATGACGACCCTCGTCAGTGGGCATGGGATAGCAGCAATGGCGCAGTCTTTGCTGAGACCGTTCTTCTTTTACATCCAGGTTGGTAACTCGACTTCCCTTTACTGTAAGCGCTCTAGCAATCGCGCTTTGCTGCTCGTCCCATGCCCGGACATTTTGTGGTATTTATTTGCCGACTGTGTACATGTTACAAAGCTGCTTGTGATGTCCGGAGACATTGAGCTTAACCCTGGGCCTAATCCGAGTTGTAGCAATAACCTGGTTCTCGAGGCCATCAACTCTCCTGCTACTAAAATGGATGCGCGTCACGCTCAACTCTTAATGAAGTGAAAGCCAACCAAGAATTACTTGAGGAGCGTATTACAAGCATGAATGCCAGATTAGCGTTCGTAGAGCAGAAAGTCGCTGCACTTGAAACTCAGCAAGAACCTGCTCAAATCCGAGGCATTATTACCGAAGCCATGAAAAGTGAGAATGCATCGGTGCAATCTCGTGTGGACGATTTCAAAGACAGGTGAAGAAGAGATAACTTGATTTTCTATGGTATCACGGATGATGCCTCTGAAACTTGGGCGGAAACAGAAAAAAAAAGTCCGTGCACTCCTTGTGCAGTTTTTCGCGTTGCAATTACCCGAAGAAGGAATTGAGCGTGCACATCGCTTAGGCTCCTTTATAAATAACAAATGTCGACCAGTGGTAGTGAAATTGGCATCATTTAAAGCAAAGGAAAACATATTCACACAAAAGAAGAAACTGAAAGGATCCGGGGTATCCATTCAAGAAGACTTCTGTCGGGCAACAAGAATGACCAGGAATAAGTTAATTGCATTTGGGAAGTCTTCCGGTCAATTGTATCATCTCAGGTACAACAAAATGTTCATCAACAAAACGTGCTACGCGTATTGCTCTCAAACCGATACCGTTTATGAGCTCCAGCAGAACAGTATTGCTACTGCCAGCGGTAATGTAGGCAGCAGCGGAATAAATTCCCCTGTGAATTCCCCGTCACCCGCTTCGAGTTAGCATCGCGCGGCCGTACAGAATAAGCATGACATCGATTACTGTGCTGTTCACTAACATCCACTCCATTATGAATAAGGGCGATGCTCTGTCTGCGCTGATCGACACGTGCAATGCAGATATTGTTGTTTTAGTCGAGACCTGGCTTTCAGATAAAATTCAAAATTCGGAGCTTTTCGCGTGCAGTAAGGCTTACAATATTTATAGAAATGACAGAATAGGACGATGTGGTGGTGGGACCTTGATCGCTGTTTCATCTGATGTCGCCTCTTTTGATATACACGTGCCTTCGCAAATTGAGTTCTTGTGCTGTTGTATTCACATAAATAACAAAGACGTGATATTTGCCGCTTGCTATCGACCACCCGATAGTACATCCACATTTTGCAATGAGCTATTTGACTGTCTTAACCAAATCGTTGTTAAATATCCAGCAGCACCAATATTCTTGCTCGGTGATTTCAATTTCCCTGGCATTGACTGGGCTGTTGACTTCCCATCAGTGACATTATCCTCATCCCAATGTTCAACCTTTCTTGATATATGTTCCACATTTGGCCTTACCCAGTTTGTTAAAGAGCCTACCCGTGTCACTGCAGTTTCTGCCAACATCATTGACCTCGTCTTCACCACATCCCCTGATTCAATTTCATCATTATCAGTTATACCTGGTTTAAGCGATCATTGCGTGATTCATTTTGCAATCCCCTTACACTCGCCACAGCGTCTAAAACGCCGTAAGAAAATTCGTGACTACAGTCCAGCAGATTTTTCCTCGATCAATAACGAATTACAAAGTTTTGCCGATTTCTTTTTTCCTCAGTTCTGGTAAAGAACTATTGCAGAAAACTGGCTCCTTTTCAAGAACAAGGTTCAAACGCTAACTGAAAAATATGTTCCGACTCGCCTATTATCATCATGCAATCGGGCTCCTTGGTTTAACTTAAGTTTAAGACAACTTCTCAACAAGAAAAAACGCATTTTTCGACGCTCCAAGCTATCTGGGGAAACCAAAGCAAAAGCTGCCTACGTAGCTATCGCATCTGAATATAAAATAGCCATTCGCTCAGCCAAGAATCACTTTTTTTCTGAGACACTACCTCATCTGCTCACAACTAATCCTAAAAAGTTTTGGAACATTAATAACGTACGCAAACCCACAGAAATCGTTCTGAAAACCGACGATGGATTTCCTGTCCCCCGTGAGCTTTGCTCAACGGTTTTTAACAACACATTCTCGCCATCTTTTTCTAACGCTCTAATAGATACTTCACCGTCCGCACGTGCCTTTACGTACCCTGAGATGGAGCCGATTTCGATCGATTTAGATGCCATATACAATTTGATTAAGAAAGCTAAACTTTCTTCATCGGCAGCTGTTGATACCATAAATTACAAATTCCTTAAGAGTACTGTAGCGTATTCATCTGCTTTCTTGTCATATATTTTTACGCAGTCTTTGCAGAGTTCAACACTTCCGGACGACTGGAGGACGCCGAAGGTGATTCCAGTCCACAAATCCAGTGATACACATAACCCCTTAAACTACCGGCCGATCTCCTTAACTTCTATTCCATGCAAATTATTAGAGCACATAATCTACTGCAACCTGATTAGCTTTCTCGAATCTAATAATTTTTTTTTGCGTCACAGCAGCATGGTTTTCGCAACAATTATTCTTGTGAGACTCAATTATTAACCTTTACTAATGATTTGTCTTCCGCATTAGATCGAGCTTCACTTATTGACTGCATCTTCCTTGACTTCGCGAAAGCTTTCGATACCGTCTCACATAGACTACTATTACTGAAACTTAGCACACTCCATCTTGATTGCAACCTGCTTAAGTGGATTGAATGCTTCTTGCAGAATAGAACACAGTACGTTTCTGTTAATGATCATGAGTCTAAATCATGCAATGTAACATCCGGTGTTCCTCAGGGGTCAGTCCTAGGGCCTATTTTTGTCTAATTTATATTAATGACCTGCCTGATTCTGTTACTTCTAACATAAGGCTCTCTGCAGACGACTGCGTTCTGTACCGCGTAATTTCTAATGAGTCTGACTTCTCCGTTCTTCAATCTGACTTAAAGAAAATTTCTTCTTGGTGTGATGCATGGCTTATGAAACTAAACATTAACAAATGTAAAGCAATGAGGGTGTCTCGAAAGATTAACCAGTCCATTTCTCGGGGCTATAATCTTAACGGTTGCCCTCTTCAGTTCGTCGACAGCTACAAGTATTTAGGCGTCCATATCACTAATAATCTCTCATGGCAGAAGCATATCCACCATGTTATTAACAAAGCTAACAGTTCCCTTGGTTTTCTTAGGCGGAATTTCCGCCTCGCTCCCGTTCCGCTGAAACTGCTACTATATGAAACACTCGTGCGTTCTAAACTCGAGTACGCTTCATCGATATGGGACCCGTACACTAGCTCGTTAACAAAGCCCATAGAATCGGTTCAGACCACTCAGTTAGGTTTATCTTCTCTAACTACTATCGCTTAGCCAGCGTTTCTCGCATGAAGCAAATGCTTGAACTACCTCTCCTTTCTACTAGACGTCGAATTTCCCGCCTATGCCTGTTTCACAAGATATACTACACTAATAATGAGCTACAAATGACACTTTTCTCGCCACCGAGCCATTTGTCATCCCGTATTGATCATCGAATGAACGTTGGGGTGCCTCAGTGTAAAAGCAATGTATACCTCGAAGCCTTCATCCCGAAAACAAGTCAAGACTGGAATCGTCTTCCCGCATCCATCGTCACTATCACAGACCATGATGTGTTCAAGTCGGCTATCTGTGACCATGTGCTGCCTCATTAGCTATTTTTTTCTTTTTCTATTGCCACTCCTCTCTGTAATGCCTGTACGGCCTTGAGAGTAAATAAATGAAAAAAAAAGAAGCGTCATGTAGTCCATGGGCGTCACCTGTTGTACTGGTAAAAAAGAAGAATGGCTCATGGCGCTTTTGTGTGGATTATTGACGCCTTAACAGGGGCACAATAACGTAAAACTATTCCAAACTTACTTATTCCAATTCTGCAATCAGCCCACCGCGATTGGTCAAAAATTTTTGGACCACCCCCCCCTTTACCTGTCTGTCACGCGGCGTCACGAAAACCGCGATAGCTCATCTGATATGACGTGTACACACACAGATTATGCGTAATTTGACCATACAAAAAAATAATTTCTCATTCGACTCCTTTTTGCCCTTAGCCTGCGGTTATTGGTCAAAAGGTTTCGGGCTGAACCCACTTCACCTGCCTCCCACGCGACGTCACACAACCGCAAAAACTTACCGCGTCCTAGTGACGCGTACGCGTTAAAGATGCATCAATAAGCCGAACAAAAGTGAAATTTCTTCTGAATAGCTGCAGGCTACCCCGTTCCAAAAGGAATAAAAGATGGCTGCCGCCGATCGCTCCGACACTGGCTACTCGCCGCTGCCGGAGAGCATGGGTTTATTTGCGTGTAATAAAACTTTTTGCTTGGCCATGTAACGTTTTTGAGAACTTTTGGCACGTTTACGACCTCGTTATGCCAACTTTTCTTGGCTGCGGATTCCTTTTATTGTCATTCTTAAGCTTCCGTTGCATGCCGGCGCGATTGTCGACGAGCCACCGCAAGCAAACTAAGAGAAAGCGGACCAATCGCAGACGCCGGCTCCACCCTCTTCATCCGGTTATCGATAATCAGTGCAGTGGCTCGGTCCCATCGAATGCCTCTCGCCTTGAGCATGCTCCTCCCCTCTTGAGAGCCAATTGGATAAGACAAGCCACTCAGTGCAGGCAATGTTATTCGTTCTTGAAGCAAACAAAAGTGACCTTCTATGAACGAGGGGAGCATTTGATTGGTTTGTTCAGACAACCCTGCGGGTGGCCGCCCGATGCTTGCGTCGGCGGTTATGCAAATGTGACGCCAAGAAATTGGCATAAATACATATTGGAATAGTTTTTTATTAGAATTAGAATATTAGAATAGTATTGGAAAAATGACGTGTATCCCCTATCTCGGATTGATGACGCCCTTGACTGCCTCCACAGTGCTCGCTATTTTTCCTCTATTGACCTTCGCTCCGGCTACTGGCAGATTGCCGTGGACGATCTCAACGGCCAGAAGACTGCTTTTGTAACACCCGACGGTCTTTATCAATTTAAAGTGATGCCGTTCGGTCTATGTAAAGCTCCTGTCACTTTTGAACGCATGATGGACTCCCTTCTTCATGGTTTCGAATGGTCCACGTGCCTGCGCTACTTGGACGACGTTATAGTATTCTCCCCAACGTTCGCTACGCACCACGAGCGCCTTTCAGCAGTCCTGTACGTTTTTCGCCGAGCCGGTCTGCAACTCAGCGCATCGAAGTGCCAAATCGGCCGTCGCCAGATTACCGTACTTGGACATCTCGTTGACGCGAACGGAGTGCAATCGGACCCAGGGAAAATCCATGCTGTGACGGACTTCCCTGTCCCGAAGTGTGTCAAGGATGTGCGCTGCTTCGTCGGCCTTTTTTCGTACTACCGCCGTTTCGTGAAAAATTTCGCCACCATAGCACGACCACTAACCGAGCTTTTGAAAAAAGACGCCCCTTTCCAGTGGGGCGATAACGAGGCCTCTCGATTCTAGTATCTAATCGCCCTTCTCACAACGCATCCTGTTCTGGCCCATTTCGATCCTTCTGCGCCTACCAAAGTCCGTACTGATGCTAGCGGTCACGGAATTGGCGCAGTATTGGCACAACGCCAGCGTGGCCACGACCGTGTTATCGCTTACGCCTACAGGCTCCTCTCACCCGCGCAGCGCAAGTATTCCATCACTGAGCGTGAGTGTCTGGCCATAGTTTCGGCGATTGCGAAATTCCTCCCATACTTATACGGCCGACCCTTTTCTATTGTCAAAGAGCATCATGCGCTTTGCTGGTTATGCTCACTACGGGAAGACTTGGTCACTGGGCCTCACACCTCTAAGAATATTCGTATCTGTCATCTACAAATCTGGCCGACTACAAAAGGACGCTGACTGCTTGTTTCGCTACCCGGTCGACGAGCCTGACGACGCCGATAGTAGTACCTGTGTCTGCCTTCGCTAACATCACCGATAAGCAGTACCGAGACTTACCGCTGCGAGCACTCATCGAGTGTCTGCCCTCTGCATCTACCGGCGCATCCTTTCGCCGATATGTCCTCGAAGGTCGAAAAAGAATTCGGGGTCGAATTCCCTCTTAAACCGTCCATAGGTGCTCTCGGGGGCAGGAATCTCTATGCGTCGACGTCTCTGCTCGGCCTCATATCCTCTCGAAGTTGGAGGTTGGCTTGCCTCCTCTGGCGCTTTCGTTGCGCTTCCCGTTCTCCATCCTCGGTGGCAGCGGCTTCCCTCGCTGGCGCTTTGCTTGTGCTTCTCGTTCTGGATCCTCGGCAGTACCGGCTTCTCACCGCTGGTGCTTTGCTTGCACTCCGCGTTCTCAATCCTCGGTGTTAGCGGCTTCTCTATGCTTGCGCTTTGCATGCAATTCGCGTTCTCGATCCTCGGCAGTACCGGCTTCCCTCCCCTACCGCTCAGCTTGCGATTCACGTTCTCGATCCTCGGCAATAGCGGTTTCCCTCCGCTGGCGCTTTGCTTGCGCTTCCCGTTCTCTATCCTCGGTGGTAGTGGTTTCCCTGCCCTGGCGCTTTACTTGCGCTTCCCGTTCTCTATCCTCGGCGGTAACTGCTTCCCTCCACTGGCGCTTAACTTACGATTCGCGTTCTGGATCCACGGTGGTAGGGGCTTCCCTCCGCTGGCGCTTTTCTTGGGCTTCCCATTGTCAATCCTCGGCGGCAGCCGCTTCCCTCAGCTGGTGCTTTGTTTGCACTCCGCGTTCTGGATGCTTGGTTGAAGCGGCTACTCTACGATGGGACTTTGATTGCGCTTCCCGTTCTCAGTCCTCGGTGGTAGCGGCTTCCCTTCACTGGCGCTTAGCTTGCAATTCGCATTCTCGATCCTCGGCAGTAGCAGTTTTTCTGCGCTGGCGCTTTGCTTGCACTTCCCTGTCTCTATCCTTAGTGGTAGTGGTTTCCCTGCCCTGGCGCTTTACTTGCGCTTCCCGTTCTCCATACTGGGCGCTACCGGCTTCCCTCCACTGCTGCTTAGCTTGTGATTCGCGTTCTCTATCCTCGGTTGTAGCGGCTTCACTCCGCTGGAGCTTTGCTTGCGCTTCCCGTTACCTATCCTCGGCGGTAGTGGTTTCCCTACCCTGACGCTTTACTTGAGTTTCTCGTTCTCGATCCTCGGCAGTAGCTGCATCTTTCCACTTGCGCTTAGCTTGCGATTCGCGTTCTCGATCCTCGGTGGTAGCGGCTTCCCTCCGGTGGCACTTTTCTTATGCTTGCCATTCTCAATCCTCGGCGTCAGCGGCGTTTCTCTGCTGGTGCTTTGCTTGCACTATGCGTTCTCGATTTTCAGACGAAGCGCCTTCTCTACGATGGCGCTTTGATTACGCTTCCCGTTGTCAATCCTTGGCGGTAGCCGCTTCCCTCCGCTGGCGCTTTGCTTGCACTCCGCGTTCTCGATCCTCGGTGTTAGCGGCTTGTGTACTCTGGCGCTTTGCTTTTAAATTCGCGCTCTCCATCCTCGGCAATAGCCGTTTCCTTCCGCTTGCACTTTGCTTGTGCTTCCCGTTCTCTATCCTCGGCGGTAGCAGTTTACCTGCCCTGGCGATTTTACTTGCGTTTCCCGTTCGCGGTCCTCGGCGGTAGCGACTTCTACCCACTGGCGCTTAGCTTGCAATTCGCGTTCTCGATGCTCGGCAGTAGCAGTTTCCCTCCGCTGGCGTTTTGCTTGCGCTTCCCCTTCTCTATCCTTGGCGGTAGCAGTTTCCCTGCCCTGGCGCTTTACTAGCGCTTCCCGCTCTCCATACTGGGTGCTAGCGGCTTCCCTCCACTGGCGCTTAGCTTGCAATTCGCGTTCTCGATGCTCGGCAGTAGCGGTTTCCCTCTCCTGGCGCTTTGCTTGCGCTTCCCATTCTCTATCCTCGGCGGTAGCAGTTTCCCTGCCCTGGCGCTTTACTTGCGCTTCCCGGTCTCCATACTGGGCGCTAGCGGCTTCCCTCCACTAGCGCTTAGCTTGCAATTCGCGTTCTCAATCCTCGGCAGTAGCGGTTTCCCTCCGCTGGCACTTTGCTTGCGCTTCCCGTTCTTTCCTCTCGGCAGTAGCGGTTTCCCTGCACTGGCATTTTATTTGCGTTTCCCGGTCTGGATCCTCGGCGGTAGCGGTTTCCCTGCACTGGCGCTTAGCTTGGAATTCTCCTTCTCGACCCTCGGTTGTAGCGGCTTCACTCCGCTGGCGCTTTGCTTGCGCTTCCCGTTTTCAATCCTTGGCGTCAGTGGCTTCTCTCCGCTGGTGCTTTGCTTGCACTCCGCGTACTCGATCCTCGGTTTAAGCGCCTTCTCTGCGCTGGCGCTTTGCTTGCGCTTCCCGTTCTCAATGCTCGGCGGTAGCGGCTTCCCTCCGCTGGCGCTTTGCTTGCGTTTCCGGTTCTCGGTACTTGGCGGTAGCGGCTTCCCTTCACTGGCGCTTAGCTTGCAATTCGCGTTCTCGATCCTCGACAGTAGCAGTTTTTCTGCGCTGGCGCTTTGCTTGCGCTTCCCGTTCACCATACTGGGCTCTAGTGGCTTCCCTCTACTGGCGCTTAGCTTGCTATTCGCATTCTCGATCCTCGGCAGTACCGGTTTCCCTCCGCTGGCGCTTTGCTTGCACTTCCCGTTCTCTACCCTCGGCGGTAGCGGTTTCCCTGAACTGGCGCTTTACTTGCGTTTCCCGTTCTCAATCCTCGATGGCAGCGGCTTCCCTCCACTGCCGCTAAGTTTGTGATTCGTGTTCTCTATCCTCAGTTGTAGCGGCTTCACTCCGCTGGAGCTTTGCTTGCGCTTCCCGTTCTCTAACCTCGACGCTAGTGCTTTCCCTACCTTGGCGCTCTACTTGAGTTTCCCGTTCACCGATCCTCGGCGGTAGCTGCTTCCCTCCACTAGCGCTTTACTTGCGATTCACGTTCTCCATCCTCGGCAATAGCGGTTTCCCTCCGCTGGCGCTTTGCTTGTGCTTCCCGTTCGCTATCCTCGGCGGTAGTGGTTTCCCTGCCCTGGCGCTTTACTTGCGCTACCCGTTCTCTATCCTCGGCGGTAACTGCTTCCCTCCACTGGCGGTTAGCTTGCACTTCGTGTTCTCGATCCACGGTGGTAGGGGCTGCCCTCCGCTGGTGGTTTTCTTGGGCTTCCCATTCTCAGTCCTCGGCGGCAGCCGCTTCCCTCAGCTGGCGCTTTGCTTGCACTTCGCATCTCGATCCTCGGTGTTAGTGGCTTCTATACGCTGGTGCTTTGCTTGAAATTAGCGTTCTCGATCCTTCTCAATAGCCGTTTCCCTCCATTTACGCTTTGCTTGTGCTTCCGGTTCTCTATGCTCGGCGGTAGCGGTTTCCATGCCCTGGCAACTTTACTTGCTCTTCCCTTTTGCGATACTCGGCACTAGCGGCTTCCCTCCAAGTTTCCCTGCCCTGGCGCTTTATATGCGCATCCCGCTCTCTATACTGGGCGATAGCGGCTTCCCTCCACTGGCACCTAGCTTGAAATTCGCTTTCTAGATCCTCGGCATTAGGGGTGTCCCTCCGCTGGCGCTGTGCTTGCGTTTCCCGTTCTTGACCCTCGGTGGTAGCGGCTTCCCTCCACTGGCGCTTAGCTTGCGATTCGCGTTCGTGATCCTCGGTAGTAGCGGCTTCCCTCCGCAGGAACTTTTCTTGCGCTTCCCATTCTCAATCCTCGGCGTCAGCAGCTTCTCTCCGTTGGTGCTTTGTTTGCACTCCGCGTTCTGGATCCTTGGTTGAAGCGGCTACTCTACGATGGCACTTTGATTGCGCTTCCCGTTCTCAGTCCTCGGCGGTAGCGGCTTCCCTTGACTGGCGCTTAGCTTGCAATTCGCATTCTCGATCCTCGGCAGTAGCAGTTTTTCTGCGCTGGCGCTTTGCTTGCACTTCCCTGTCTCCATCCTTAGCGGTAGTGGTTTCCCTGCCCTGGCGCTTTACTTGCGCTTCCTGTTCTCCATACCGGGCGCTACCGGCTTCCCTCCACTGGCGCTTAGCTTGTGATTCGCGTTCTCTATCCTCGGTTGTAGCGGCTGCACTCCGCTGGAGCTTTGCTTGCGCTTCCCGTACTCTATCCTGGGCGGTAGTGGTTTCACTAACCTGACGCTTTACTTGAGTTTCCCGTTCTCAATCGTCGACAGTAGCTGCTTCTTTCCACTGGCGCTTAGCTTGCAATTCGCGTTCTCGATCCTCGGTGTTAGCGGCTTGTGTACTCTGGCGTTTTGCTTTTAAATTCGCTTTCTCCATCCTCAGCAATAGCCGTTTCCTTCCGCTTGCACTATGCTTGTGCTTCCCGTTCTCTATCCTCGGCGGTAGCGGTTTCGATGCCTTGGCGCTTTACTTGCTCTTACCTTTCTCGATACTCGGCACTAGCGGCTTCCCTCCACTGGCGCTTAGCTTGTAATTCGCGTTCTCGAACCTCGGCAGTAGCGGTTTCCCTCCGCGGGCGTTTTGCTTGCGCTTCCCGTTCTCTACCCTCGGCGGTAGCGGTTTACCTGCCCTGGCGATTTACTTGCGTTTCCCGTTCTCGATCCTCGGCGGTAGCGGCTTCTATATGCTGGCGCTTAGCTTGCAATTCGCGTTCTCGATGCTCGGCAGTAGCAGTTTCCCTCCCCTGGCGCTTTGCTTGCGCTTCCCATTCTCTATCCTCGGCGGTAGCAGTTTCCCTGCCCTGGCGCTTTACTTGCGCTTCCCGGTCTCCATACTGGGCGCTAGCGGCTTCCCTCCACTAGCGCTTAGCTTGCAATTCACGTTCTCAATCCTCGGCAGTAGCGGTTTCCCTCCGCTGGCGCTTTGATTGCGCTTCCCGTTCTTTACCCTGGGCGGTAGCGGTTTCCCCGCACTGGAGCTTTATTTGCGTTTCCCGGTCTGGATCCTCGGCGGTAGCGGTTTCCCTGCACTGGCGCTTAGCTTCCAATTCTCCTTCTCGATACTCGGTTGTAGCGGCTTCACTCCGCTGGCGCTTTGCTTGCGCTTCCCGTTTTCAATCCTTGGCGTCAGTGGCTTCTCTCCGCTGGTGCTTTGCTTGCACTCCGCGTACTTGATCCTCGGTTGAAGCGGCTTCTCTACGCTGGCGCTTTTCTTGCGCTTCCCATTCTCAATCCTCGGCGCCAGCGGCTTCTCTCCGCTGGTGCTTTACTTGCACTCCGCGTTCTGGATCTTCGGTTGAAGCGGCTATTCTACGATGGCACTTTGATTGCGCTTCCCGTTCTAAGTCCTCGTCGGTAGCGGCTTCCTTCCGTTGGAGCTTTGCTTGCACTCCGCGTTCTCGATCCTCGGTGTTCGCGGCTTCACTCCACTGGCGCTTTGCTTGCGCTTCCCGTTGTCTATCCCCGGCGGTAGTGGTTTCCCTGCCCTGGCGCTTTACTTGCGTTTCCCGTTCTCGAGCCTCGGCGGTAGCTGCTTCCCTCCACTGGCGCTTCACTTCCGTTTTCCTTTCTCGATCCTTGGCAGTAGCTGCTTCCCTCCCCTGGCGCTTAGCTTGGAATTCGCGTCCTCGATCCTCGGTAGTAGCGGCTTCCCTCCGCTGGCGTTTTCTTGCGCTTCCCATTCTCAATCCTCGGCGCCAGCGGCTTCTCTCCGCTGGTGCTTTGCTTGCACTCCGCGTTCTAGATCCTGGTTGAAGCGGCTACTGTACGATGGCACTTTCCGCTTCCCGTTCTCAGTCCTCGGTGGTAGCGGCTTCCCTTCACTGGAGCTTAGCTTGGAATTCACGTTCTCAATCCTCGGCAGTAACAGTCTATCTGCGCTGGCGCTTTGCTTGCACTTCCCTGTCTCTACCCTCAGCGGTAGTGGTTTCCCTGCCCTGGCGCTTTACTTGCGCTTCCCGTTCTCCATACTGGGCACCAGTGGCTTCCCTCCACTGGCGCTTAGCTGGCTATTCGCACTCTCGATCCTCTGCAGTACCGGTTTCCTTCCGCTGGCGCTTTGCTTGCGCTTTCCGTTCTCTATCCTCGGTGTTAGCGGCTTCACTCCGCTGGAGCTTTGCTTGCGCTTCCCGTTCTCTACCCTCGGCGGTAGTGGTTTCCCTACCCTGGCGCTTTACTTGAGTTTCCCGTTCTCGATCCTCGGCGGTAGCTGCTTCCCTCCACTGGCGCTTTACTTGCGTTTCCCGTTCTCGATCCTCGGCAGTAGCTGCTTCTCGCCACTGGCAATTAGCTTGAAATTCGCGTTCTCGATCCTCGGTGGTAGCGGCTTTCCTCCGGTGGCACTTTTTTTACGTTTCCATTCTCAATACTCGGCGTCAGCGGCATTTCTCCGCTGGTGCTTTGCTTGCACTCCTCGTTCTTGATCCTCAGTTGAAGCGCCTTCTCTACGATGGCGCTTTGCTTGTGCTTCCCGTTCTCAATCCTCGGCGGTAGCCGCTTCCCCCCGCTGGCGCTTTACCTGCACTCCGCGTTCTCGATCCTCGGTGTTAGCGGCTCTTGTACGCTGGCGCTTTGCTTTCAAATTCGCGTTCTCCATCCTCGGCGCTTCACTTGCGCTTCCTGCTTTCCATACTGGGCGCTAGCGGCTTCCCTCCACTTTCGCTTAGCTTGCAATTCGCGTTCTCGATCCTCGGAAGTAGCGGTTTCCCTCCGCTGGCGCTTTGCTTGCGCTTCCCGTTGTTATCCTCGGCGGTAGCGGTTTCCCTGCCCTGGCGCTTTATTTGCGTTTCCCGGTCCGGATTCTCGGCGGTAGCGGTTTCCCTGCACTGGCGCTTAGCTTGCAATTCGTGTTCTCGATCCTCGGTTGTCGCGGCTTCACTCCGCTGCCGCTTTGCTTGCGCTTCCCGTTTTCAATCCTTGGCGTCAGTGGCTTCTCTCCGCTGGCGCTTTGCTTGCACTTCTCGTTCTCAATGCTCGGTGGTAGCGGCTTCCCTCCGCTGGTGCTTCGCTTGCACTCCGCGTTCTCGATCCTTTGTGTTAGCGGCTTCTCTACGCTGGCGCTTTGCTTGCAATTCGCGCTTTCGATCCTCGGTGGTAGAGGCTTCACTCCGCTGGCGCTTTGCTTGCACTTCTCGTTCTCAATGCTCGGCGGTAGCGGCTTCCCTCCGCTGGTGCTTCGCTTGCACTCCGCGTTCTCGATCCTTTGTGTTAGCGGCTTCTCTACGCTGGCGCTTTGCTTGCGATTCGCGCTTTCGATCCTCGGCGGTAGAGGCTTCACTCCGCTGGCGCATTGCTTGCACTTCCCGTCCTCGATTCTTTGCCGTAGTTGCTTCCCTGCGCTGACGTTTTTCTTGCGCTTGCCGTTCACGATCCACGGCGGTAGCGGCTTTCCTCCACTGGCACTTCGCTTGCACTTCCTGTTCTCAATCGTCGGGAGTAGCGGCTTTCCTCCGCTAGCGCTTATACAATGCACAATATGCCTTTATTTCGATAAGGGTACAATTTATGGGGGACTTAAGGAAAAAGTTGCTCGCAGCAATCTGGCGGGCCTTAAACCCGGTCTGAGGGCAGCAGCAGAAGGCACAGGCACTGCTTCAGGACTGACAAAAACAATACATTAGCAAAAAAATGACAAGTTGGCTTAGATATTATGCCTGCAAATAGAAATGCAACTTAAAAAACATTACAAACCATAAAAAACTACGCGCTCCGCCGTGTACACTAGAACAACAAAAGCAGTGATAGAATCTTTAACAAAGTAATCAATGTAAGGAAAGAATAAGACATGATTTAGCCGTTGTCAGTGGCTAATATCAAATGAAGATGTGTGACGACAGTATACTTCAGAAACAGTCACAAACAACAAATTCATTCGTGTTCAATAATCACTGAAATGGTCATATAATGCGATATAGGACAAGAAGTGACGTCTATGTTATTACATTTGGGTGTGTTTTAAGGGACACTAAAGCGAAACAATAAATCAGTTTAGACTAATGAAGCATTGTTTGAAAACCCTACCGGCAGTGATTTAAAACAAATAGTTTGATTATTAGATGAGAAAATGAAGGTGCAAGTATCAGTATTTGAATTTCGCGCCGGAATCCCAGCGCTGGTACGTCAGCGTGGCGTCAGGGATTCCAAAGTATGTTCTCGCATTTGGGCCTTGTTGGCAGAACAAAGATTCCCGAAACTTGCCGTGTTTAATAATTCGTTGCTTTGGAACACAATGTAGTCTATCTGTACCGCTACATATAATAAGTGGGCCCTGGAAGATGCCATCAAAATCCAAGACGCCACAGCCCCCAGGTGCGGGAATTTAAGTAGGCGTCGCAACCCGTATTTCGTTCTTGCGCATATTCTGGCTTACCAAACGTTTTATCGTTGCAAAAGTGGTGTTTTTCGTCTTGTAGAAAGGTAATTTGCTGATGCAGAAGAAGTAATATTTCACTATAGTGTCCCTTTAACGGGCGTGGTAAGCGATGGTGCAACATTTCAAGGCAATAGTTAGTGCGAGGGTGCGGCACAGACCAGTGCTGAGGTGACCGTGTACTGTAGTCTGTTCTGTTTCTAACTTATTGCGTAACGACATGATGTATGACTGGCTTTGCTTTGTTTGTTTACGATAGGCTAACAGAGAATGTAGTGTGAGTAATTTCAACTGTTTGAGTAGAGGCGCAGTTTGAGCGTCTACTGGAGCATTGCAGATGTTACGTATGCAAGTAAGAATAACCGGTTTATGTTTGTAGAAGACGTCATACTCCGCACGAGACAGCAGTAGTGTACGTGACTCAGAAAGAGAACGTTGTGCAACATAACTTTGACCTTGCGTGGCACTTAGCTTGCGCTTCTCGTACTCTATACTCAGTGGTAGCGGCTTCCCTACGCTGCTGCTTTGCTTGCACTCCGCTTTTTCGATCCTCAGATGTAGCGGCTTCACTATGCTGGCGCTTTACTTGCAATTCCCGTTCTCGGTCCTCGTCAGTAGCAGCTTCACTCCGCTGGCGCTTTGCTTGCGCTTCCCGTTATCGAGCCTCGGTGGTAGCTGCTTCCCTCCGCTTACGCTTTGCTTGCGCTTGCCGTTCTCGATCCTCGGCAGCAGCGGCTTCTCTCCACTGGCACTTTGCTTGCGCATCCCCTTCCCGACCCTCGGCGGTAGCAGCTTCCCTCCCCTGGCGCTTTGCTTGCCCTTCCCGTTTTCGTCCCTCGGTAGTAGCGGCATCCCTCCGCTGGCGCTTTGCTTGCGATTCCCGTTCTCGATCCTCAGTGGTAGCGCCTTCCCTCCGCTGGCGCTTTGCTTGCGCTTGCCGTTATCGTTCCTCGGCAGCAGCGGCTTCTATCCGCTGGCACTTTGCTTGCGGTTCCCCTTCTCGATCCTCGGTGGTTGTAGCTTCCCTTCACTGGCGCTTTGCTTGGGATTCGAGCTCTTGATCATCGGTGGTAGCGGCTTGCCTCCGCTGGTGCTTTTCTTGCTCTCCCCGTTCTCGATCCTCGGCAGTAGCTGTATCTATCCGCTGGAGTTTTGTTTGAACTTCCCCTTTTCTATCCTCGGTAGTTGTGGCTCCATTCCACTGGCGCTTTGATTGAGCTTCTCGTTCTCGATCCTCGGCGGTAGTGGCTTCCCTCTGCAGGTGCTTTGCTTGCCCTTACCGTTTTCGACCCTCGGCAGTAGCGGCTTCCCTCTGCTGGCACTTTGGTAGCGCTTCCCCTTCTCGATCTTCGGTGGTTGCGGCTCCACTCCACGTGCGCTTTGCTTGCGCTTCCCTTTCTCGATCCTCGATGGTAGTGGCTTCCCTCCGGTGGGGCTTTGGTAGCGCTTGCCGTTCTCGATTCTCGGCAGCAGCGGCTTCTCTCCCCTGACGCTTTGCTTGCGCTTCCCTTTCTTGATCCTCGGTATTAGTGGCTTCCCTCCGCTAGTGCTTTGCTTACCCTTCCCGTTTTCGATCCTCAGTGGAAGCGGCGTTCCTCCGCTTGCGCTTGCCGTTCCCGATCCTCGGCAGCAGCGGCTTCTCTCCGCTGGCACTTTGCTTGTGCTTCGCATTCTCGATCATCGGCAGCAGTGGCTTCTCTTCGCTGGCACTTTGCTTAACGAACGAACGAGGCCTTTATTTCCATAAACGTACGATTTATGGGGGATTTAAGGAAAAAGTTGCTCGCAGCAACTTGACGGGCCTTAAACCCGGTCTGAGGGCAGCAGCAGAAGGCACAGGCACTGATATAGAATCGGCAAAACAAATACATAAGCGAAAAAAAGAAAAAAAAAAACAATGACAAGTTGGCTTAGACAGTATGCCAGCAAACAGAAGTGCAATGAAAAAAAAAAGACAGAGAAACATTACAAATCATCAAAACTACGCGAATCCACAGTGTACAGTATTGTACAAAAGAAGCAGCAATAGAACAAGGTAATCATTGTAGGAAAGAATAAGACATGATTTGACAGAGGCTAATATCAAATTAAGATGTGTGACGACAATCTACTTCAGAAAACAGTCACAAACAACCCATTAAATCGTCTTCAAATGTCACTGAAATGCTCATATAAATGCGATACAGGACAGGAAGTGACATCTATGTTATTACATTTAAGCGTGTTTAATAGGCGTGGTAAGCGATGGTACAACATTTGAAGAGCCTAGTTAGTGCGAGGGTGCGGCACATACCAGTGTTCAGGTGACCGTGTATTGTATTCTGTTCCGTTTCTAGTTAGTTGTGCTAACGATGCGATGTATGACTGGCTTTGTTTCCCTTCTTTGCGATAGGCTAGTAACTGCCTCAACTGCAACAGAGAATGCAGTGTGAGTAAATTCAACAGTTTGAATAGAGGTGCATGTGAGCGTCTACTGGAGCATTACAGATACTACGTATTGCCTTTTTTTGAAGCAAGAATAACCGGTTTATGTTTGTTACAGACGTCGTACTCCACACGAGGCAGCAGTAGTGTACGTGACTCAGGAAGAGAGCGTTATACAAAAGAAGTTTGACCTTGCGTGGCAACGGTCTTAAGCTGAAGAGCGCCCCAGCTACTTGCGCAAGTTTGCCTCCAAGGAAGTCAATGTGATTAGTCCATAACATATGGCTGCCAAAAAAGACACCTAACGTCTTCGCAGACAGAACAAGCTCAATTCTTGAAGAACTTATTATAATGTCAGTTTCTAAGCTCACACCTTTATTTTTTGGTTGAAACAAAATAGCTTTTGTTTTGTCAGTGTTAATTTTTAAGCCATTATCCTGTGACCATCTCTGTATTTTTTCAAGAACAGAGTTGGCAGTTGAAACCAGCCTTTCAATGTTGTTCGATGAAAAAAAGCAGCGTAGTGTCATCTGCATAGATGATGTATTTAGGCTCACTATCGACAAGAACGAGGTCATTAACGTATATGTTGAAAAGCAGGGGGCCCAATATGCTTCCTTGGGGAACACCAACTGTTACTTCCTTGAACTGGGAGCAGATGCCATTAATTTCAACAAGTTGATTCCGCTGATTTAAATATGATTTCACTATATCCAAAGCAATACCACGAATACCGTAGTACTCTAGCTTCTTTAACAAAAGTTCATGGTTAATAGAGTCAAACGCTTTACTGAAGTCGATAAGAACCCCGAGCGGGAGCAGCTTGTTTTCAAAATTTCGCAATATATGTTCCTTTTGTGTTAGTAACTCGAGCTGGGTTGACCATCCCTTTCGAAAAGCATATTGACAGTCAGTGAACAGGTTATGTTATTCAAGGAAATCTGAAATACGCCGAAATATTATTTTTTCAAGTCCTTTTGAAAATACTGGAAGTATTCAAATAGGTCTGTAATTAGATATCACAGTTTTATTGCCTTTTTTAAACAGTGCAAGTACTTTAGCTGTCTGCATTTTGGCAGGAAATACCCCAGATGTCAGGCAGAGGTTGTAAATGTATGTTAAAACAGGCGATATAATGTTCAAGACGTGCTTTACAGGTGTAATCTGTATGCCGTCAATGTCACACGACGTGGTATTACGTAACTCAGAAAATAAATGGACTAGCTCAGACTCAGTAGTAGGATATAAGAATATACTATCGGGGCATCTGACCTGAACATAGCGGGTGGCATTTCTGTGCACACATGAACCAGCTGCATTAACAAAGAAATTATTAAAGTAATCAGGAAGCACTTCATCCGGGATGATAGTGCCATTTGTAAATATCTCAATATTTGCAGGCGACGACGGCGCTCGGTTTAACAGAACATTTAGTTTTTTCCAAGTTTTGCGACTATCATTCTCTTCGCTGGCACTTTGCTTGCGCCTTGCGCATCCCCTTCCCGATGATCGGCGGTAGCGGCTTCCCTCCGTTGGCGCTTTGCTTACCCTTCCCGTTTTCGTCCCTCGGCAGTAGCGGCTTCTATCCGCTGGCGCTTGGCTTGCAATTCCGATTCTCGATCCTCAGTGGTAGCGGCTTCCCTCCGCTGGCGCTTTGTGCGCTTGTCGTTCCCGTTCCTCGGCAGCAGCGGTTTCTCTCCTCTGGCGCTTTGTTTGCACTTCCCCTTCTCGATCCTCGGTGGTAGCACCTTCCCTCCACTGGTGCTTTGCTTGGGATTCGCGTTATCGATCCTCGGTGGTAGCGGCTTCCCCCTGCTGGCGCTTTTCTTGTGCTTCCCGTTCTCGATCCTCGGCAGTAGCTGTATCTCACCGCTGGCGTATTTTTTTGGCACTTCGCGTTCTCCATCCTACGCTGTAGCTGCTTCCCTCCGCTGGCACTTTGCTTGCGCTTCCCCTTATCGATCCTCGGTGGTAGCGGCTTCCCTCCACTGGCGCTTTGCTTTGGATTCGCGTTCTCGATGCTCGGTGGTAGCGGCTTCCAACCGCTGCCGCTTTGCTTGCGCTTCCCGTTCTCAATCCTCGGCAGTAGCGGCTTCTCTACGCTGGCGTTTTGTTTGCACTTCGCGTTCTGGATGCCTTCCGGTAGCGGCTTCCCTCCGCTGGAGCTTTGCTTGCACTTCGCGTTCCCGTTCCTCGGCAGCAGCGGCTTCTCTCCTCTGGCGCTTTGTTTGCGCTTCCCCTTCTCGATCCTCGGTGGTAGCACCTTCCCTCCACTGGTGCTTTGCTTGGGATTCGCGTTATTGATCGTCCGTGGTAGCGGCTTCCCTCTGCTGGCGTTTTTCTTGTGCTTCCCGTTCTCGATCCTCGGCAGTAGCGGCTTCTCTCCGCTGGCGCTTTGTTTGCACTGCGCGTTCTGGATGCCTTCCGGTAGCGGCTTCCCTCCGCTGGCGCTTTGCTTGGACTTCGCCTTCTCCATCCTAGAAGGTAGCCGCTTCCCTCCGCTGGCAATTTCCTTGCCTTCCCCTTATCGATCCTCGGCGGTAGCGGCTTCCCTCTGCTGGCGCTTTACTTGCGCTTCCCGTTCTCGACCCTCGGTGGTAGCGGCTTCTGTCCGATGGCGCTTTGCTTGTGCTACCCCTTCTTGTTCCTTGGCAGTAGTGGCTTCCCTCCGCTCATGGTTTACTGGCGCTTTCCGTCCTTGATTCTCGGTCGTAGGTGCTTGTTATTTTGCCGTTGACTGCAGAGCAATGTCTCATCTATGTGGTTCATGTTCTAAACGCTATACCGGATGATGGGAAATGTTGACATGCTGTACTTGTCATACGAGCTTTCACATAGGAAAGAGTTTCTGTGTGATTGCTGAAGGTACGTTTGCAAAAATGTCGTCCGCGAAACGTGGCACTGGGCTGCTTGCAAAAGCGGCACGGGAAGCCACTCATCTGGAGGCGTAGCTCAGGCGGACACTACTATCTCGCAGCAGTTGAAGACTGTGAACGAGAGGCTTGACAAGTTGTGCACAACTGTCAGTACTCTTGCTCTGAAATTGGGTGAGCTGTCGACGTTTGGGTAGGCCTGCGCTAGAATTTCAGATGCTGTTGAGGAAATGCAGAGATCTGTTGGTTTTTTCTCCGATAAATATGACTCCCTAAGATCCTTCGTTAAAACCACCAAATCAGAAATAACAGAGTTTTGTACCCAGGTTGTCTCTATGTCGTCGATGGTGTCGGTTTGCGTTTTGAGAGCGATCTGTCGTGGAATTCGAATGTTTCTTATGTCTGTCAGAGGATTTGCTCAGTGCTTTGCTTACTTTATAAAATCCGTCACCTGAAGCCGATATCAGTCAGGAAAACCACCGCGCATGCGTTGTGCTACAGTGTTGTCCGGTGCGGAATTACTGCCTACAAATATTGTGCTCTGCGTTGGCAAAAAAGAATGAACTTACTAACGCGCTACCTTTTAAAAGTTATAGTTATCATCACTTGTGTCTTGAAAACAACACCAACATTTTTAAGGCATTATCCATGCCAGATTTTTCTTCGGTTCTACTGCATATAATAGCCCTGAGACATTTCTGGGACAATCGTTATAAAGTACCTTATGTAACTCCCCGTAGCGTTAGACCAATATGGCGTTATGAAATACCTCGTTCTGCAACAAAAGACCGCAAGAAAACGCGCGAATACTATGTTCCTGCGTTGTTTAATTATTTACCCTGTAACGTGCTGCAGTCAACATCAAAATACAAGCTCACGAAAGCACTAAAACGTGCGGATTTAAGTGGCTATAACAGGTAAAAAAAAGACCTCGCTTACCTCCTTCTGTATTACGCCTAATGAGTGGCTTTGATTAAAAATGTAATCACAGAGTTTGTTCCTGCACAGCTTTCATTTGAGCATTTATGGTTTTGACTCATTTTGTTATTTATAATCATCTCCTCATTTTATTGTGCCATGCTAAGTGATCGTGTGGCATGGCGATATTTCTACGCGCCAGATGCGCTTCGTAAACCTGTATATGTACATTTACGTAAATCTATTATAAATGCGTACTATGTGAGTATCAGTGTATCTACATACATTTATCGCTTCCCTGTGTTTCTTTTTTTCTTCTTTCTTTCTTGTTATTGTAACAGTTTGTATGCTGCCTGTCACGCTCTGCAAGTCAAGCCCAATGCGGCTTTGGCAGGCCTGATGAATGTATTAGGTTTTATAGAAATAATAAAAGAGTTTATTGTTATTATTATTATTCCCCCTGCTGGCGCTTTGCTTGAGCTTCCCGTTCTCAATCTTCGGCGGTAGCGGCTTCCCTACGAAGGCGCTTTGCTTGCGCTTCCCGTTCTTATTCCTCGGCGGTAGCGGCTTCCCTCCACTAGCGCTTAGCCTGCGCTTCCCGTTCCCTATCCTCGGCGGGAGCGACTTGCCTCCACTGGTGTTTTGCTTGCACTTCGTGTTCTCGATCCTCGGCTGCAGCGGTAACCCTACGCTGGTACTTTGCTTACAATTCGCGTTCTCAATCCTCGGCGGTAGCGCCGTCACACCGCTGGTGCTTTGCTTGCGCTTCCCATTTTCGACCCTCGGCGGTAGCGGCTTCCCTCCGCTGGCGCTTTGCTTGCGCTTCCTGTTTTCGATCCTCGGTGGTAGCGGCTTCCCTCCGCCGGCGTTTTCTTCTGCTTCCCATTCTCAATCCTGGGCATTAGCGGCTTCCCTCCGCTGGTACTTTGCTTGCACTCCTCATTCTCGATCCTCGACTGTAGCGGCTTCTCTACGCTGGCGCTTTGCTTGCGCTTCCTGTGTTCGAGCCTCGGCGGTAGCGGCTTCCCTGCGCTGGTTCTTTGCCTGCGCTTCCCGTTCTCGTTCTTCTGCAGAAGTGGCGTCTCTCCGCTGGCGTTTTGTTTGCACTTCGCGTTCGGCATCCCTTCCGGTAGTGGCTTGCCTCCGCTGGAGTTTTCCTTGGACTTCGCGTTCTCGATCCTCGGTGATACCGGCTTCTGCCCGCTGGCGCTTTGCTTGTGCTTCCCATTCTCGATCCTCGGTGGTAGCGCCTTCCCTCCGCTGGCGCTTTGGTTGCGGTTCCTGTTTTCGATCCTCGGCGGTAGCGGTTTCCCTGCCTCTCCGCTTTGCTGGCGTTTCCCGTTCTCGATTTTCGGCAGACGCGGCTTCGCTCCGCTGGCGCTTTGCTTGCGCTTCCCGTTCTTGATCCTCGGCACTAGCGGCTTCCCTCCGCTGGCCCTTTGCTTGCGCTACCCCTTCTCGATGCTCGGCGGTAGCGGCTTCCCTCCGCTGGCTCTTTGCTTGCGCTTACCGTCCTCGATTCGCGGCCGTAGCTGCTACCTACGCTGGCACTTGGCCTGCAATTCGCGTTCTCGATCTTCGGTAGTACAGGCTTCCCTCCGCTGGCGCTTTGCTTGCGCTTCCCCTTTTCGATCCTCGGTGGTAGCGGCTTCCTTCCGTTGGCGCTTTGCTTGCGCTTCCTGTTTTCCATCCTCGGCGGTAGCGGCTTCCCTGCCCTGGCGCTTTGCTTGCCCTTTCCTTCCTCGATCCTCGGCAATAGCGGCTTCCCTCCGCTGACGCTTTGCTTGCACTTCCCGTTCTCTATCCTCAAAGGTGGCGGCTTCCCTCCACTGTCTCGTTCTTTGCACTTCCCGTTCTAAATCCTCGGAGGTAGCGGCTTTTTCACCATCTATTCAACGCTCACGCGCATCGCTGTTGCTTCGTTAATTCGGCCTTCTTTGTTTTAACTGATGCAGGGACCAGAAAAGGGATTCGGTTCATGGTCAGCTGATCTGTGCACTCGTGAAACGAGTTGCGGCGGGAGAAAACACCAGCTGCCTTTAACTTTTCTTTTCGCTTCATTATTTCCTTGTGCGCGGCTCGCCGCGACGCTTGCAGATCCTCAGAACCTTATACCCGCGATATGGACTGGATAAGGTGGAAAATAAAATAATACAAGGCCGCACCCATCATCAAACCATGCAATAACCCATAAAACTATAAGCAATACGACTATCACCCGTTACCTCGTCGCTTTTCCCTAATGGTACAGCACCTTTCGTGCAACATTGGCCACTGGAAACAGGGGTCGCAAAGAGTTGAGAAATGAAGTTACCACGAAGGGAGAGAGCCAAGGCAACAGCTAAACAGAAAGGGTAAGCGAAAACTAACAAATTTAACCGTGGTTTATGAATATATCTGAGATCAACGTCTATTTATTTAAAAAGGAAGTAGAGAAAGGGGCGCCGGAAGTGAGAATAATTCCGCGTATTTAATGACTTTTCTACAGTCATAAGTCTAGCTGCCTGCCGTTGCGACTTCTCTGCTGTGCTTATGTGGCTGTTTTCTAACCTTCCGCGGTTGGTGCAGTGCGTCTAAAACCGCCGCGTCCATCGTTGGACGCCTTTGTACGCCGCTGGCGGCCACGCATCGTTACGTAATTTCCCAAATAACACTATGAGTCGGTTTGGGCGCCGTGATTGTTGAGAACCTGTGATTGTTCCGCAGATATATCTTTATCTATAATTATTCCAGAGCTGAATAAAAAACGCGACTATACATGAATGCACCTTAAGTCTGCAGTGAAACCCTGTCCATGCCCTTATAACTACCAGCCACTGTTCCTCCGCGACCTTGCGAATAATTCAAACTTCAAACTTTTCCTGTTATACGAATAAGGCGGTAACTACAAAAATAAAATTATTAGCTCGTAATTTTGTGTTTTCTCTCGCTTTTAAAGTGGTATGGCGAAAGCCTAATTCTTTGTTGAACACAAGTAAAATGCTTGCTTCACTGCAACTATTTATTGTCAAGTTTCACTTGAGTTGGAAGTGAAGTTTCATAAGTAAAATGGGTTCAGCAGTGAAATGAACTTTATCTCAGACTTTTGAAGAGTGAAGTGCTCACACTCCCTACACTTTGTCCATGTCGGTTGGACGGCTCATTGCTTCCGCCGATGAAAGGGCTATTCAAGACCAGCAGGCGCTCCGGAAGTATTAAGTACGACGACATCTTGAAAAGGCCACATGACGACGATATTGTTTGCTTCTGTGATTGGCTGGCGGAGTAACACAAACCCGCGCTGTCCGTGTGCCTCGGTTGCCAACTGCTGCTTTTTAGGCTATACTGTACTATATTAATATTTATTTTACGCTTCTGTTCTGCCGTGACGTGGTTCCTTGTTTGCCAAGTAAAGGAGAGGTGTATCTCACAGGAGTACCTGTGAGATACACTTTATTTCATTTTTCTTTCGCGAGTTTACCCGTCTTTATGCCGATAGGTGGGCGTTATTCACAGTTGTACTAGTAAATGTATAACCCACCCCTCATTTGCATGGAAGTTACCTTTGATTGCCCCCCCCCCCCCCCGAAAAAAAATCCTGCGTAGGTGCCTGCGAAGATTCGTATTGACACCATACCATTTATGGCATGGAGATAATCAAGTAGCACAATGCTTACCCATACTTGGACATATTCTGTGGAGTTGCTGCCTGAGTATCTTTTTTCGCTCTCCCATCCTTGGACTGTTAACATAATGCCACTTGTTGTGAGCGCATTCCGGGCCGTTCCTCCTGAAGAGGTTTCTGTAACGGCATGTGAACCAAGAGTTACGGAAACCTGAAAGATACTTATATAGGTTATATGTTATTGCGCTTATCTGCATATACGTGGGCATCTCATCACCATTGTTACCGCGACAAGAGTCATATGTTGCCTTTGTCCTAGTGATCGCTGCGTGCAATTGCCAAAACGTGTATATGCTTTATTTGGTTCTTTCATTCAGCCAGTTGGTGATGGTGTAGTACCTAAACATTGCATGATATAGCAATATTCATTTCTGTATCACATTAGAAATTGCATAGGATGAAAATAAATACAATTATACGCATTGCACTAATGTGCACAGGGTTTAATTGCACATTTTACTAGAGCTCCGCCTAAACTGGAATATTTGTTATATACTTTGTCATACGCCACATGGTTCGGTGTAAAACGCGCCTTTTCACTTGTCTCCTCCACTCGAGCGCCGAACGGAAGCCGCTTGTTCGCGACAAGCCGTGTGCACACGGACTGACGGGTGCAAACAGCGAGGAACCCACGCGCACCCTCTGGAAGCTAGGCGAGCAGTCATCGGTACTCCCGAGGGCGAGCTTATGTTGACACTGCTCACGCAATATTCCTACTCGGCTTTGTTTGCCCGCGTATTACCGAGGGCAGCCAAGTGCTTTCCGGCCGCAAGCAGTTTTCGGTCCTTTCGGCCTTCCGAATTCCTGGCAGTCGCGATAAAGCATTTGTGTATCGCCCCATCGACACGTATCGGTCATGCTTCGGTGGGCTTGCTGGTCACGGCAGCTCTTTCAAGGAGTGCCGGAAGCACACTTGAGTGACATCCGGCGGCACGCACTCTGCACGGGCGAACGTGACGCTGTGCGTGCGAGAGGTGAGCGTCGTCATTGGAGGAAAAGCGCACGACGTCACGACCGATGCCATGCCGGCGCGTAGAAGCAGAAACACCTGCGGTATGGCTTGTGCTCCGTGAACAATGATGCTTAGTGAATGAGTTGTGCTGAACAGATGTGAGACCCATGACAGCAGGCTTTTCGGGCCGTGGCTGTTCCTATTGTCCTCCTATTATAGCTCACACTTTACGAAAAATGAATTACGTGCCCCATTCGAACCTCGGCCGCCAAGCACGGAAGGCGACGAGAGCAAGTGTCGTGCCAACTCGAGATGATCGCCGTAACATTGCGTGGCACGAGTGCGACGAGAGCGTGCCGGTTTCTTTTTGCGCCGAGGAATCGGATGCTCAAATTTATACCTTTCTGAGCAACCTCTTTGCGAAAGAATCGCTTCACATATATACCAAGATGTGCGTGGAATCTGCATAATTATTTCACTTTTATACCACCTTTATTACGTTGAGCTGCCGCTGAAAACAATGGCCTGAATCTTAATTGTGAAAACTACGTAATTTCTTAAAAAGTGCCTATTACCTTCATACCAACGGGAAAAAGTCAGGGACGAAAATAAAGAACGATACGTATGGAAAATTAGAGATTGCAAAAATTTGCAGGTTTACAAAAGTTTATGTGCATTAGTATGCTGCGTGAAATCACATTACGTATGTATGGTTATACACACGTACAACATACACACTCATAGACCGATATAGGGACGAAAATATACCGTGTTGCCTGTTTTAATAAAAACTGTTTCTTTAAGTGTAGGATTGAACCGGTGCGATGATGCTTTGTATTATTCGTTCATTCGGCACGACGGACGGTCGTGTAGATGTCGCAGTAGGTTTTAACTTCAAGAAAGTCGCAATTTCGCCCGAAAGGCGAAGCATCGATTGCGATTGCAAATTAGTAGACAGCTATACGAAGTAAAGATAGTAGATTTATCGGCCGCATAAACATATAAACACCTGCTTTCTAACTACATTAACAAGCACGGTGTCACGCGCGCACAGGTAAACACGAACACATCACGCTCGATGACTGCGGAAACCCGCTGTGAAAACGTTGGAGCGAGGAATCCCGGAAGCAGCAACGAGCAATTGGACCGTCGTGCATCTCTCGCTTCAACGAGAACGAAACGTCCAAAACACAGCGCTTACGAACCGACCGGTACAATGCGCAATCTGCAAACACCGCGGATCGTTTCCAAATGAAGCCCGCGCGGGCGCGCACTTAGACCAAGTCACAGATCGCTTTCAAGATATGGCGCCCGCACGGCCACGCCGTAAGCAGCAGCCACCTAACCACTGGCGGAGAAGAACGCTCCCCCACCTCCCTCGCTTCATTCGAGACGGAAGGGTTTCCGCCTTGCTTACCTCGCTCGTGCAGGCGAGAATGAGCCGCTCGCTCACTCTGCCCACCTTCACTCGTACACCATCACTCGCACATACAGCATACGGCGCGCGGCAACGGTTTTATCGCCCTTGGACATTATACGGAACTTCACGGCGACGCCGACGTCGAGGAGAGAAGTGTGCCTGGAGTGTCCATATACTTGCTATCGCAATAACCGAATGGTTAACTTTTTCAACTACTGGTTTTACCACAATTGCTGCAGCTGTAGCATTGGCGGAGCACGCCGCAGGAAATAACATTGATTTAGGCGATTTTAAAAACACAATCCGTTCTAGAGGCATTCGTCGACAGAAACTCGCCTTTTGCCGCTCCGACACCGAAACTTGTCGCGTGCATAGCGCTGGAAGCACTTCCAACGTTATTGTCGACGTTGTCATGACTAAGAGCAGCCCGTTGTCATGAGGCACTGGGGCATTTAATCCGTTGTCGCGAGTTTATACCGTCAGCGATGGTACGTCGCCCAGACATGATTTTCGGGAGATAACATAAGAGGCACGCACAGGTGTTCAACCAACTGAGTGAAAGAAACGAAACGAGGCGGGAAGCTGCCTCGTTTCGAACGGACGTGCGTCCAGTTTCGATATCGAAGCGACGAAAGGCGAACTTTCAATGCGATAGTGGTAAGGGCCTCATGTCGCAGAAAGTCTGCTGTGGGCGTCCGGCGTCAGACGTCATTTCAGCAAAAAGATTTCGAATCACCCATACACAGGCCCTCCATGTGGCGCAAGGAAGTCCCTGAACTAATTGAATTTCTCATGCTAAAATACGTAGAAAATCGTAAATTACGGCTTGCACACAACCTACATACATAATAGCGTCGGATTGTAATTTGACTATACGAGAAAACACACTTCTGTTGCGCGAAAACTCAAAAAAACCCCTTTCCAGCGTTTCCACCATCAATAGACCGACGACGGTGTGCGCCTTTCATGTGCCTGCGCGCGAGTATCTTGGATGGCGCGCAGCGGCGCACCCGCTACCTTGCAGCACCTCCAGAGGGCGGTGCCTCCGTCGCA
Organism: Dermacentor andersoni; assembly: GCF_023375885.2. NCBI lineage: Eukaryota > Metazoa > Arthropoda > Arachnida > Ixodida > Ixodidae > Dermacentor > Dermacentor andersoni. The sequence continues at coordinate 11,913,163 of NC_092823.1, read as the reverse complement.
TCGTAATGTCCCTCAATTGTGCAACATGGCTCTACACTGCGCATGCCCGGCCATCGCCTAGCAAGGTACCACCATTTGCGCCGGCGCGTGCAGCAGACGAGAATCGGATGAGCGCGCGCAAGTTGAATCTGGAGAATCGCAAACTATAATTTACGGCTATACCACCAGGCGTACCCGTGTGCCCGTGACTGGATTGGATTGGGAAAACGTTTATTGAGCCTGCAGCGTGGCCGTGAGCAGATTTTCGCGCCAGATTTTTCTGTGGTGGGGGGCACCATGGAGCCTGCCGTGCCGACAGCACGGCAGGCTCAAAGAGGCACGTGCGGTACTTGAAAAAAGTGTGGAAACACCTGGACCGGTTATGTACACTCCAAAGAAGTAAACGAAGAGCTTCTGAGGGACCTCGCCGCTGTCAGTGTGTGCTTCCAAACTGAGAACTCGGTGAAGCCAGAAGAAATGTTCATCGCAAGTGTGTAGTACGTACGTACCGTGTCAGGATCGAGGGTACGATGATACAAATATTTATTTTATATCAGGCAGGCTGATGTGCAGCACTCAGCGCAGACATGTGGTCGTGAATGAAGAAATGCCTTTTAAAGTTATCCAAACCGTGGACAGGGGCTGCCTCTTTGGCGAGACCTTGACAAGGTGCAAGATTTAAGAAGTGCTCGACAGGTACGTGACAATTGCACGGATACTACATGGAGCTGATATTTGTGGAACGCGGAACAATTGCACGGATACTACATGGAGCCGTTATGAGTAGAACGCGCTTCTGTCTTACGCACTGAAGCGCGCAAGCATCGGTGCGTCGCACGAAATTCCGCTCATGCGCATTCACGATAGCATATATGCCATCCGCTTCACTGCAGTGAAATAAGGTTACGAATTTTTTAGGTTTTAAATGGGAATAATACATGCATACAGAGGAAGGTACCATAGTCAACAAAATTTACAAAGAACCTTCCTCTAGAGATGAGTAGAAAAATTGAAGGGCGCTTAAGCTTCGCCTTCAAGAGTGGAACGCTATAGCGTTATCGCACCCCGTTCGCACTGCCCAGTCATTCGCTCAGCATGCTCTTGAGTCACACAAAGACATAGCTTTCATATACAACACTTCTAAGTCCACAGCACAACTTACGAGGCACCCCGCATCGAACTTTGCACCCACCAATCACGCGGTGAGCGCCACAGAACGCAGCGTTTGGCGCGGAAACGAAACGTGCGCCTGAGCAAGCGGAACGAACTAAAGAACTCGGTGTCTCGGAGGGAGAAACGATCTACGCGAGGCAAACGTCGTGATCTGCACGGACAGCCGGGCCGCGATGCGCCATGAAGGCGGACGCGATCATGGAGCTGACGCGGGATCGTCCTCTATCTCGCTTGGAAGCACCACGCAGAAGCATGACTCCTCGCCAGCAGCACGGCACACATCGCAAGGGACGCTTTCCCACCAGACGCGCTATGGCGCAGCAATCACGTCAGAGGCGTCCCGCATCGGACACTGCACCTAGGAATCGCGCTGTGAGCGGAAAGAGGAGCCGCGTCGCCTAAACACGAGGGCTCGAGTGACGCACGCTGGTAGTTGGAAGGGGAGAGAGCGAGAAAACTTAACGCAAGGGTATCGGGGCATCCTCGCATCGGTCCTCTCACTGCCAAAATGCACTCAAGCGAGACGAAGGGGAGAAGCGGGCCAGTGACGTGCCAACTGTCGGGGCAGCGCCGTACATTGCGAGGAGGGGGTCTTCTGTGTTTGCCACAAGATGTCTGTGCGTGTGCGCCCAGCGCAGAAGAAATGTAGCGGAAACGTACTTCGATACTCCTTGAACTGCAACTTCTGTAATTCACATGCTCATAATTATCGATATACACCGCAGTATAACTTTCTACGGCACGTTTCTAAGGCAACACCGCATTCACTAGAGGCGCCTTTGTGCCGATTTGAAATATCGAACTCACGGCTGAGTGGTAGCGTCTCACACTTCGGAGACCCTGGTTCGATTCCCACCCAGCCCATCTTGCAAGTTGTTTTTATTTATGAATTGCCTTCCCGGATTTTTCGCTCATGGCCAACGCCGCCGACGCCGACGACACCGGCTTTTCTGCAACACGAGCTCCTTAACGTTGTCGCGTTAATAAGTAAATCCAAGGCACCTTTATGCCACACAAAACTGTTCAAAATGAGGTACTATGGTTAACACTGTAAGGTATTTTATTAACGCAAAATATTTGATAATAAAATGGTAATGATGAAATGACATACTGAGTAAAAAAATCACGGAGGGTTGATTGAAATTTGTATAAATGAGAGTGTATCTTATACAAGTTAATGAGCTCCCGAGTTGTGTGGCAGAAAAATTAGTACTTAATTTACCATTATTAGTTCTAGGTTGTGGTAATGAATAGCTGTTGGTAGAAGTGAACCGGGTGGATGTGGAGTGGGGAAACTGGTCGTGAGTTATTACAGAGAACACAAGCTTACCGTTTACAGGTTTATGGACTAAGTATTCTAAGTGAGTATTTATATCGTTTCTGTAATGATAAAATACCGTTAGAACTGAGCAATGGAGATGCTTCTGAAGAAACAAAAGTGGAGCATGCATCCGTTGAAGTCTGTGCTTGTCAACCTTTTAACGTTTACTGTTTATTCAGGATGCTTTTATACTTCTTCAATTGGTTAATATTTATGGTGTGGAAATTTACCCATTCACCTGTTGATCAATTTAATATAGCCATAATGACAATGGAGGTCTTAACCTTGATATCAGTCAAAAATACCATCTAAAATGTGACACGCACTTGTGAGAGGTTATACTGAAGTAAACCGTATTCTAGTAGCAGGACTTCCAGTGCTGTGCGTCATGGCAGAACTCACGGAACAATACGAAGGCGACTGGGTGTCACGTTCATAAAGTCGACATTAACCTGAAGAAAATTGGTGAAGATATTGCAGAACACGTTACGCACGTCATTATTTTGGTGCCTTATGAACTGCTTAAAAAGCAGGAGTGAGCATGAACTCCCCAGTGTTTTGTAAGACACATTAGAACGAGCTTGTTTGCTGCAGGGTTTATTTCTAACCAAAGGCATGCTGAAACATTAACACAGCAGAGGTCAGGCAAATCCATAAATGAGTAGCACAAGGAGCATCAAATATGAAAGTGGACATCATTAAAATGATTTGTCTCCTTCAAATAGAGTTTTCCTCCTTTTTATCTACTATATGCTTGTAAATAAGTAAAGCGATAGTTTAAAGATTGCTAATTACTCAAACGTTACGTGTTAATCACATTAATGTGTTTAAGCACCCATCCCTATTAGCATTTCTATCAGTATACACTATAAAATGTGTTGTAAAAACACAGAATTCGGGGGCGGGGGATGAAGAGCGGAGGAGTTAAAGAGGGAGGGTTGATCTATAATGCCAATTTAAAGTGAGCCAAATGCTGTGGTGCCTGTGCCCAAGGGAAGAGCACTGCTCCCAAGCTAAATTATAATATTCACATCTGGCAGGAGCAAAAGCGATCATGGAACTTTGTTCCATAAATGACGATCATGAGCAAGGAACCAATACTGCACTCATAATGAATGCACAATTTGCATCGACTCATCCAAGTGCAATTGTTGTTTATAGCGTACTGGTGTTCGATATCACACTTCATTCAATAGGAGAAAGACGCAAAATGGTCAGCAGCTACCTTCGAACCAAAAAAGGTGAAGTTACAAAGAATGAAGAAGAAGGGCTACACTGCAATGATGCATGTAAAATAAGTGGAGTGGTTCCCGGAATTCTGTGTAACCAAATACAAATATCGCTTATATATAACTTTTTCAATTTGGGATTCATGTACTCGCTGGATCCAACCCAAGAAAGATCAACATTGATGGTAACGTAAACAGCCTTTCTTAACTGCATGTTTATTTTTAAATTACGGGACTTGAAATTAGACCATTTCAGCATAGCCAATCACTTCATCAGCTTAGCGGCCATGAAAAAAATGTTGACGATTGCAGTAAAATAACTAATGAACTGACATGCAGCGAATGTCAAACGAAGGCTAAATCATCATTTTTCTTTTCCATAAAAAAGCTCTTACCCTCTCCATGCACTGAACCTAATTAATTACTTGAGGACTATTTTATAGTGTTAAAATTGGGGGCATCCACTAAGCAAGACTAGCTGGCACTAATTTTGCGAAAGAAACTTGTGGTTTGAAATATGCGCTTTGAAAGACATGTTTTTGTGAATGCATGTGGATTGTGCAACCATTGCTGAATGACAGTCTTTGCTCCTCTTCGAGTGCGGAAATGTGCCGGGTTGAAAGTGATTGAAAGTGGCTGATCTGAAGGGGTAACGTCTATGAGTATCAGCAATTTTAAATTTTCGTGCATGCCTCCACCTCTGAACCCTTGTTTTAATAATAAATTTTTTGGAAATGTATAGACAATCATTCAACCTACATTGATTTATGACTGTTGTTGCAATCACTGAATGATATGTTATTAAGCTTGTGAACGTAATTACTTGTTTTATTAATTTCTTTCTTTGTCATGACAATAGCCTTATAATCCCAAGTATGCTTGTTGAGAGGAGATATCTCCCTCTCTACACTTCTTTTGGAACGCTGGGTCAGCGCATGAGTTTGATTTCACTGTGCAATTGCTAGCGCATGTTACAAGGCCCAGAAAACCAAGAGTGTTTTTGTATAGACATCTTGAAATGCTTCCTGACAAACATGGGCAGTCTCCATTCTGTAATACATTAGACTGTTGCGTAAATGTACAAAATTTATTTCGTTTGTTGTCATTATTATTTCTTACATTTTGTTTGGATCTTTTCACTTATTCATAGTGCAATTCTTGATGCAAGATCTTAGCATTTAATGCCACAGGTGAAAGTGTCGGTCGAGAAGCATTAAAAAAAGTGTGCTTTGCAGCACTGAATTCCAGTATTTGGGGATAAAGAATGCTTGGCCATGCTTAGACCCCCTAGATAATGCTGATAAAGCTGTAAAATGTTGTTTACAATTATTGTAGAATAATTGTATTGATATTATGTTTTGTAATGTCACCAATATAATGACATGAGCTTCTAATGCCGAGGCATTTTTGCTCTCATGCATTTGCTTTTGTATGTCAATTTAATCTCTATTCTCTATCACTGAAGGAGGTTATCATTTGCTTCAGACAAAATTCAGATCCATTTCATTTTCTTCACTCTCTTTACCATCTGCTCTTTTTTTTCTCTTTAGATTAACATCTCAAAACAATGTACCAAATGGCCGCACGAGACAGCTTCGAAGGAAGCGATGTCCCGGCTAAGGTTGACATTGCAAAAAAAAACCTAGTGGTAAACCTGTTCTGCGCCAGCATTGCTTCTACGTCTGCATACCTGACAGGGAAAGTCACTGCAACCACGAAAGTAAGGCCCAGTATGCAGGCTATGCGCCGCCAATAAATTCAGAAGTGTCAAAACAAATTGTGAGCTTGTACAACAATGTGTGACATCTGTAAAATAGTTGAGGGCTGTCTGAGGTTTTTTGTCCGAGATGCACTGTTCTCAAACAAGCAGTCTTACAGACTTAAAAATCATATCCAGAATGCACTCCGTAAGGATGTATTTGGTTCAGTTGATCAAGAAAATGTAGCAATGTATGTTGACAAGTGATTGAGAAAGCACCTGGAACAAGATGTCTTTTTCGACCCTGTCATGTGAAGTCAATGGAAAATCATTCACAAGGGCAAGAGCAGCCTCAGGATGAGTTACCTTACTGTGACGCTTTGAAAACTGTGGTAAAGGAGTGCGAGCAGACACTGCTGCTTTGCATTCAGACTGAGTTCATGAGGGAACTGATGCTCATGTATAGTGATGATGTGGTATGTCTTGACGCTACATATAAAACAACGGATTATGCCCTACCGTTATTCCTGATGGTAGTGAAGACTGCAAGTTCCCATGCTATTGCAGGTGCCTTCATGGTACAATCTGAAATGGCTGATTGGATCGAAGAGGCGCTAAACACCTTTGAGGCCTTTTACAATACTCTGAGTCCTAAGCTTAGGATGGTAAACTACAGCCAGGCGGAAATCAGCGCACTTTCTGCTGCATCCCCGAGCAGTCGGCCAGTCCTGTGTGATTTTCACACAGAACAGGCTTGGCACAGGTGGATTTCGGAAAAAGAAAATGAAGTAGATAACATAGACATTGTGAATAAAATGCTCAGGCAAGTAGCCACCAGCGCGAATGAGGATGGCCTAACAAAAGCGATTGAAGCTGTGAAGCAGTCACCACAATGGAAGGAAAATGAGAAGTTGCAGGCCTGCGTAAGCAGTAAATGGTTCTCAGTAAAGGAAATGTGGGTAAAGATGTATAGGATGGACTTCCCGTTTGGCACGAACAATGGAACTGAATAAAAAGACAAGGAGCTCAGGACATACTTAGCTGGATATAGCGTCACCGTAGTCTGCAGGGGCATTTAAAAGTCTTGGTTGAATTTTTTTTCCAGAAAAAGAGGTGCAATTCTTGTAGGCGAATCTGAGTTCTTCACCATCATACCGTCTTTACCAACATGATGTGCCTGAGTTCTTCCATGGGAGGCCCGCTGTTGTAGCAAAACACATTATGAGCGCCTTGCACGAGCGTCAGATTACAGGTCCGAGGACGTGGAAGCTGGCAGTGAAGAAGGAACGTTCCGTATTCGTTTTGTGAATGAGGGTAAGGGCTTTCATAAAGTTAACTTCAGGACTTCGAGCTGTACATGCTTCGACTTCACCAGGTCAAAATTGCCAAGCACTTTGCTGCAGTTTCTTTGCTTGTTGATGGGTGCGGTTTTTCACGTCTACCTGCAGAATACAAGGAAGGGCCGAATATGACTGCCCATGCTGTTACAGGCTGCACATCTTCTGACGCATGATACATTGAAGAGCGAGGTGATGTAGTCACTGAACATCTTGAGTGTGATTTGCAGAAAACATCTGAACAGAGCAGGCGCCATTTCAAATCGAAGATAAAGGCTGAAACCGAGCGCATACTGTCTTCCCTGCACTATATTCATGATGACACAGTATTGCAGCAGTTGTTTGGCTCGTTACATGAGCTAAGAATGCTCGCTGAAAAAAAAATGTGACCATGAGCAATGGCGTTGCTGTTAGAGGTTCACCTACAAACGGGTGCTCATGTGTGAAAGCAAAAAAAAAAGAGCATTGGCATCACCAGCAACTGGAGTTGCAATGAAGAAATTGCAGATGCATAAGAACAATCTCCGCCAGAAGGAGCACTGGGTTTCCCGGGTAAGGGTGGGCAGAAAGGCTGAAATTGTGAGGGAATGCTAAAAATCACCATTGTGATAATTGTAAGCATACATATATGTTTGGTGCTTGGAAGTAAAACTACTAAAATAAATAAAACCGTTTTTTCATTTGCATCCTTCGTAGCTTGTATGCCAATGTTTTTTAGCTGTGCCTGTCTTGTAATGAATGCTCCAATTATTTAGTGTTCTATTGTTTGTTGGTTCGTACTGTTAGGTTAGTGAGATGTAGACTGTAATCCTTGGCAAGATGACAGAGACATTTTGCGTGACACCTTCATTTGTTTCTTTCCTTCACACTCCATTAACGATTTCCCGTGATTTTGCTCTTCTGCAGTGTGGTTAATTTGAATGTGCGACGTATGAAATATGTTGGTATTCCATTTATTTCAAACTTAGCTGGAAATAGTGGTCGCCGTAGCCTGCCATGGCGTTTGAGAATTTTGGTTGAACACTTTTTGGGGACATGTGTGTGAGTGCGCACATTTGGTTGATTTAATAAAAAAAATTATCTCAAGCTAAAGGAGTGAAACACTTGGCGGGAAGCGCAACAAAAAACCACCCGACAAAAATTTTAGTTTCTTTATTGCAGTTTACAGCTGAACCCATCATGTGTTTGGAAAGTCAACTTTTGCTTGATTGTTGTATTCGCCTATTCTTCATGCGTGTATCACGTGAAATGTTACAAACGCAATTGTGCATGCTCTTGTTCATCGCCATATATATGTTTGGGACGCTTCTGAAAATCAATCTGTTGAAAGTTAGCACGCGTCTGTTTTCTCCCCTGCCTGATGTGTCTTGTGTGCTAGATGAAGAAATGCTACAGATATACCAGTCTTTTATGTGTCTTTGTCATCATCATCATCATCATCAGCCTGGTTATGCCCACTGCAGGGCAAAGGCTTCTCCCATACTTCTCCAACTACCCCGGTCATGTGCTAATTGTGGCCATGTTGTCCCTGCAAAGTTCTTAATTTCATCCGCCCACCTAACTTTCTGCCGCCCTCTGCTACGCTTTCCTTCCCTTGGGATCCATTCCGTAACTCTTAATGACCATCGGTTATCTTCCCTCCTCATTACGTGTCCTGCCCATGCCCATTTCTTTTTCTTGATTTCAACTAAGATATCATTAACTCGCGTTTGTTCCCTCACCCAATCTGCTCTTTTCTTATCCCTTAACGTCACACCTATCATTCTTCTTTCCATAGATCGTTGCGTCGTCCTCAATTTGAGTAGAACCCTTTTCGTAAGCCTCCAGGCTTCTGCCCCGTAGTGTCCTTGTGGGTTGCTGCAATGTTCTTGTAGTACTTTTTACGACATATTATTTCTGTGCTGCAAATGTGTACTTACCTCATATATATTACTCATTACTTGCAAATGTAAATCTTATGCTGATTCAACAATTCGAGGAAATGCTACTGATATACCAGTCTTTTATGTGTCCTTATGGTTTGCTGCAAAGTTTTTGTAGTATATGATGTGTACCTAGTATATGATGTATATGATGTGTAGTATATGATGTGTGCCTATGTGTACCTAGCTCATATATATTACTCATTACTTTACAATGTAAGCTTTACGCTGATTTAACAATTTGTTACATTCATTTGTAATAGTGTATAGTAAATGTATGCCTGTAATCTAGCTTTCTTGTAGCAACATTCGTCTTACTTGCCATGGTAAGTCCTCGAATACGCGACTTTCTTAATGCTGTGCTTTGTGTTTATAGTAACTAAGTGTTAGCAGAAATAAACTATATTCTGATTCTTCAAGCACTGTGGTCCGCAGTCCTCATTTTCTCTTCTTGCATTAGTGTGATAAACGTAATGTGCGCGCGCACAACAGCCATTCATGAAGTGGTTAGTGCGGCTGCCAGTCTTGGCTTTTTGTTGTTATTGTTAAAGATATTTTGCTTGTACATGCGTGGATGTCTAGCTTGCATGGCTTTCGGGGCCTGGCCCCCAAAGGTGGAAGCCATATGTCCCATATGCCGCGCAATACGCGCGTTATTTGAAGATACCCGCAGCCGCCACAGCAGCGCACCCTCCTGAGACCCAGTTTTAGCGCAGCCCGAACAGCCGTACGGTAAATGAAGAAGCGCGTCACCGTTGCTACCGTTGCGAAGTGGTTGCCACGCCAAGTTTGCTTGTGTTAGCAATTGAAGTGTTTGCCGCGTTTACCATACGGTAGTGCTGAAACGCTCAAATGAATGAGCTGTACAGCAGAAACGTTCGGATGGAGTAGAGGAGCATTCACGCGAACCATTAATCCCTTACCAAAGAAGGACACAGCCGCGGGTGGCTGCGGCTGTCTGCATGCAGCACATATAAATGCCTGTTGCAGCAGCAGGTAGGCATTTCTTTCAAATAGATATTTCTTTCAGCCTTCGTATCCTTCAAATTCTGAGAAGATTCATTTCCGCTGCTGTAAAGCGACATATCTTATTTTAATTTTATTTATTTACTTTATTTACAGAATACTGCAGGCCAACTTGTGACCCAGGCAGGAGGGAATACGTTCATACAGTAATGTAATTAAATACGTTCAAAGAAAAGAAGTGCATATGAAATATGAAATACATGGAATCATATGAAGTACATTGAAGGATGATATAAATACATAAAAAAACACATTCTACAAGCATACAATGCAAGGGATTGAATTGAAAGGAGAGAAATATTTAGAGTACCAGTTTACACAGGTTGTTTCTTTTTTCATGCTAACACGCATGAAAGTACTCATGTGGTCACACGTTTATTTCAAATGCAGTTTTTCAATGGCATGTAATATGTTATTGGACAGGAATACATCGGTCGGCAGAGAGTTCCAATCATTTATTGTTCTAGGAAAGAAGGAATATTTAAAGCAATTTGTACGCGCGAAAATACGGGTTATTTTGTAGGGGTGATAATTTCTGGTAGCTCTAGCAGGTAGCGGCTGGAGACAGGGTGAATGACCAAGTTGTAGTTCCCTTTTCCAAAGGCGGAAAAGCAATGTTAGGCGTGCTACCTTCCTTCGGGATTCTAGGGTGGCAATATTATTTTCATTAATCAATTGAGAGGGGGAGTCATAACGTCCATAACAATTATACATGTAGCGGACGGCAAGCCTGTTTATATTTTCCAGTTTTTTATTATCTTTTTTCGTGAATGGGTCCCAGACGACGCAAGCATATTCTAATCGCGACCTTACGAGTGTGTTGAATGACAATTGTTTTACGAATGGAGGAGAATGTTTAAGCTTGTGTCTCAGTAGGTCGAGTTTACGTCGAGCAGACGCACAAACATTATCAATGTGTTGCGACCAGGTTAGACGATTGTTGATGGTTACACCCAAATATTTAAAGGAAGCTGTTTCAGAGACCGCGGATTGATGAATAGTGTATTGATATGTTAGAGGGTGTTTTTTGTTGGTAATGCGCATAAAAACCGTTTTTTCTTCATCAAGTTTCATTTCCCAGGTGTCGCACCAGTCAGAAATCGCAGCAAGACTTTTATTCAGGATCACTTGATCATTGGCATCTTTAATCTCTTTGTAAATTAAGCAGTCGTCCGCGAACAATTTAATACTCACACTATTGTCTATGCATGCTGTTATGTCATTAATATATACTAGGAAAAGTAGCGGTCCGAGCACGCTTCCCTGCGGCACTCCCGAATTTACGGGGAGACATCCAGAGTAATGGCCCTCAACATCGACGAATTGTCTGCGCATGCTCAAATATGCACAGATCCAGTTTACAATGTTAATTGGAAACCCATAGTTGCTTAGTTTTGTTATCATTATGTTTGGTCCTCTTAGTCGTCTGCGCTAGGCGTATGCAGCGCGCGCTGCATTAAACATGAATGTGTAGTCGCTCACGTATCTACGGCTGCTTCCGGCAGCGATCGTGGAGCACACGTCTCCATTGTCTCCGTTGCTAGGCGACGGCCGGGCATGCTTAGTGTAGAGCCATGTGGCACGTACTGCGGATAACCTCTCCCATCTGCAAAAGTAGCGCCAACGACTTACCCCTGCTGGGCTCGGCGCGGCCTCGACGGTGCACTCTAATCTCGGTAACCTATAAGTATACCTATAAACATGAGTAACGAATAAAATGACGGTTACTTCGCCCGTCCTTTTGATGTTTTCATTATATTGCTCATGCTAAGGGTTACAATGACGAAACTGAGTGAGACGGGTGCTGCTTATTAGTTACATTGATCTGCTGCCAGCATGTAACCTCTATATTGTAACCTATAGAATTTTAGTAACCCTTAACCGAGACCTCACGGAGACATTATATAGGGAGGGGAAGTTCGCAATTTACACATTAACAAAGCGCAGGATAAGTTACCTGCGTGCACACATGGTTGATCCACTTGATAAGCACTTGTACGGGTGTTCAGTCGCAAATTTTGACTGAGAGAAAATTACTCATTGAGCCGGCAGAGCCGCATAACGGAAGTAGGCCGCGGGAAAAGAACGCTCTGCAAGAATAATGACGATTCCGGAAGTACAACCATCGACTGAGCAAGTATTATATACAATTAGCGCTTTTCACAGACCCTACATGTGTCCTGCAGAAATCTATCTCGTTGCCGTCGCATGCCGCTGCCGACACATGCCGCCGCAAGTGTTTTTGTTGTTTCTTATGGGTCTCACATTCACGGATTGGGGAGCCCTTTTGACATACGTTTAGCTTATAACATGATAAAATAATGCTCCTCTGGCACTTCTGCCTTTTTCATGAGGCGAGAAAAAAGAAGCATGGTTGTAATTATTATATGGTAGGAACCTGGAAGGGCCTTTTGCCGTGTTTACTCAGTGCGAATTTGGTTGGGTGCATGGGTGCAGCAAGCTCAATCGCAGACTGATGTACGAACATTTTCCTCATATTACAGCCATCCAGTGCAATGCGTTGTTGCCTAGAAAGCGTCCAAAGAAATTAATGAGTGTTGCCCCAACGGAAGATATATTAACTGAGCATTTTAGCAAACAATCTCTGCAGCCGAGGTGCGAATTCGGAGCAAACAAAACGCAATCATTAAAACGCTTGACACGTTTCTCCCATTATTTTTTGTGCACTCAGCAACGGTACGAGTCAACGTCTGCAACACGCCACATTTCCCTATATTGTACAGCAGCAACACGGTTGACGCAACGCGCCAATGCATGTCAGCGCAGCAAACCCATCACGGAAAAGCCGCATACAGCCGCTCCATTACCACGGAGCCGTGTAGACAGATGAAAAGTACAGTTGGCTGAAGTTCTACCACCATGATAGCTATAAAGAATAATTCTGTTCAATGCAGCAGCATTGTTTCCAAGAGCGCACTATGTCCATAAGTTTGTGTTTTTGTTTTACCCTCAACGAACCTGTTTTCGTTTGAATATGTGCAGCCGGATCAGAATGTCCGAATCGTGCTTCAGTTACTGTACTTCAGTACAGAAGTAGCGGCCGTGTTTTTATGTCATCTCTCCGCGTTTCCGTATATAGTTTTAGCATTGCATGACGGGAAGTAGTTGCAAACATGGCGTTGTGAGTTGTGTATGTGCGTTTTGTTGCTAGTTTCGGCGCCAATTTTGTCAGTGGCAATGGCAGTGACCAACAGAGACTTGTTTGGGATAATGCGCGGCCGCTGCAAAGAGCCATTTTGTGACTGTGAGCGCTTCAGTGTCCTCATTTCGGCGAACATTCGCTGTGACTACTGCGACCACAGCCCCGGATCGCATGGGAAAATAGACGAACTTGGTAAGTGTTCTTGCATTGTACTGGTTTCTCTGTATTCAGCATATAGCTAGGCTGCAACTTTTCTTTCATTATATGTCAGGGAAGTGCAAAAAAAAAAAAAAAGAGAGAGAGAAAGCAGAGGGGTAAGCAGCAATTTGCGCGGAAATGCATCCGTGTTTCTTCCACGCTCAAAAACGACACTTTAAGGCTCGTCCACGTTACCGGCACGGCAGGCCGCCGCGCGCCGTTCGCGGGCCGCCGTTCGACGGCGGCTTTCCTCGCGAACGGCGAGATTTACTTGCCGTAGATAGGATGTGATCATATGATGTTACTGGGACCCATTTGTGTCGCATCCGTACAGCGAAGTAGCGACCGAGGAGTGGTCGTTCTGGCAACGTCGGCAGCCTTACCGCCGCTCATCGCTCGGCGGCGCCGATATCGTCGCTAGGCCTTTTCCAGTTCACGTCGAAGCGATGGCTTATGGCGCTTCGGAATGAATCACCGACGCTCACAAGCCGCTATATTTCGTACCGTTGCTGTCGCTCTTCGCAATAATTATACGCAATCCAGAAAATACGCTAATATTAGCGGCGACGTTGGCAGTGATGCGAGCACAGCCGCGCCCGTCGTCTGCCGTCGGGAGCCGTGCAGTGCAGATGAGCTGTACAGGTATCCGTGCTCTCGTTCGTGTTTAACGTTTGACAGTGGATATTGTTTTGCGTAACATGTACAATGTACGCATCACTTTATGTAGTGGAAATTATTTTGCGGGGATTTGCGTGGAACAGAAGCTGTAGCCGACGTTTGCGTTGCCGGTGGCGGAGGCGCGCAGCTTCGCGGTCGTCGATTGTCTCGTCGGTCGTGAGGCGGCAAGGTGGCTGTGGCGGCGGACGGTGCGCCGGCCGAATTTCCGTCTACATTAGACACCTCTCGCGCGGCAGACGTCCTTCGTCACTGGAGGCCGGTTTGCCGTTCAGAGATATTTACCGCTCGTGTGGTGTCGTTGGGATGCATCTTTGCTGAAAAGAATGCAGACGTAGACCAAAGTGACCACAATATTCCAGAATAGGCTGAGGTATGCTGGTACAGTGCAGGTGTCCTGAGAAATGAAAGGAATTTGAGTTAGTGCCTCTCTTTGAAGTTGCTTGTCATCCTGACAACTGCAACAACTTTGAAACCAAATGACAGAAAATCTCAATTTACGCACTTTACTTTAGTTCATGCATATATAATGGATTTGATTCTATATTCAGGGCTCATCTTTCTATTATACTTGAATTCGATATGAAAGTACTGCTGCTTGAACAGCCCTGCTTTTTTACGACGATTCTCATCAGCTCTCAGATACAATCATGTGTCCTAATGTGCATCAAATGAAATTGATTTAATTTGCTCTAATAGTAATAGTTGTTGCTTAGGTTTTCTTGCAAGTAATGTTGGTCTGGACAGATCGTTTATATGTAGTGACGTCAGTATAGTGAACATGAGCGCGTATAAAGAAAAAAAGAGTGCGACGTACATGTTGACTGGTGGACCAGCCTTTGTCAAAGCGAAACGTTCGGAAGATGTACTGTGCAATAACAGTGTGGCGTACCATCTTTTTTCTTTATTATACTACCAGTACCAGCCCGACATATATATATATATATATATATATATATATATATATATATATATATATATATATATATATATATATATGTGTGTATATATTGGTTAATATGCCATTTATGGTGCCGATATGTGGTTTACACCTATGCCGTGGGAGAAGATCTTGTGCATTGTGTTGCTTGTTGTGTGACCTCTTCTTGCCTTTCATTTACGAGCATTAAAATAATGGGCTACAGATGTCAGAAGATGAATAAGTTCTGCTTATATCCTGGGCTGAACAAAATTTTTAAACAGATAAGAAGGCAATTCATTATTTTTGTGGAGATATTTCTTCCACGAAAACTTTGGTAAGAGATGCGAACAATTAAGAAAACAACGCAGGGGAAGTGGCTCAACCTACACTAGGCTACAGATGCGAGTTTTCAGCGTTAGTTGTTTTCAGTGAGTTAGGAAATCCAAACTAAGGCACAGTCAATGCATGTTGACTGTGAGTAACACACCTGCCCGGTTTACTAGTGCCAGCTTTCCTAGCTGACTTCTCTCCTTTTGCCCTTGTTAGTACATCTCTTTGTTTTATTATGTGGGAAAATGCGACATGCATGCCGTGTTCTAAACTACATAAATAAATTTCGGGCAGTGGTTTATGTCATCTTTAATTTCTTTTCATAGATGGCATTGCCAGCTGATGAGCACCAAGTAACAGCACCTCACATTCACTGCGCTCCTGACAAGATATGTATTTTTGCTGGCAGCCAAGCCGAAGTCATCTCTGTCTCCAAGTCTGAAATACAACGGGCACTTATTTTTTGCCTTTTGGCATATTATGTTAAGAACCTAGAATATCCATTTGTATTTTACCAAATGCTTCCTCTCGTGCAAAAAGTTGTGCTGCCAGGAGACAAGCTAGTGAAAGGACTGCTTTCTACCCGTCTGAAACGTCTCTTAGCGCTCCTAAGCAGTAAAAATGTAATCTAGGGAGTAGTGCTGTTCGCGCTGCTTTCCATGTTTTTCACCAACTCTGAAGTGAAAGAAAAAACAACAACATAGTGTGTGATTTACTTCAATGCGGTTGGTTAGCTCCAAAGGTGGGAGGGGCTTACACCATAAGCAGCTGTTTTTTTCACGTCATACATTGTTTACTTTTAGTCACAAGCAGTGCATTTACTTGCTCTAGTCATTTGTTCCTCTCCCTTGTGGTGAAGGCTGGTTAATTTTATTTCATTTGTGTATTCATAGGCCTCAGAATTTCTTATAAACATAGCTTAAGCATTTAACTCACCCACGCAGATGGTTGTTTTGCAAAATGTAATGCACTCTATTTGCTCTTTGCTCAGTGAGCAGATCGGTGTATATCTCTGTGCCTGTGCAGAAATCTAGTATTGCAGTTATTAAATAGCATCAATTCTGATGTTTGTCTTTTCACACAGTTGTGCTTCAATGACTGTATATGGGAGGTCTCATGGATGGTATTCTTGTATCAGACCTTGTTGAACAAAAAACTTGTAATAAAGAATTTCGTACCTGAGAGTACTCCAACTTATTTTTCGAGAACATTCACAGAATATTAAACGGAACAGCTTATTACAAAGGCTAGGTGAATAGTTAGGAAGTGAAATAATGACATTGCCTTCAACTACATTAAAACAACTCATTGTCACGGGGATACGGGGATCGATACCCCGCACCTCCACCAGATATGTTACGTAGGAAGACGCAGACGAAAAGCTATGTACAAATATATTTACAAGGAAAATACGCTGCGCTTGGCCAAGAGGCAACAGCCCGCGCTAGCTTCTAATCGTCGTCGTCGTCTTCACACTGCTGGCCGTTCGTGATCGCGCATATTGTGCCGTAGCAATATTATTGCCAGCAGCGCTTTGCAGTATGCTTTTGCTCACCAGAACTAAATTATTATGGCCAATCTACAATACTCATGCATATGTTGCTTCCCCAAGTGTTTTTCTTCATTGAGTGTACTTCAAGAAATTTTGTGCCTTTGGAAGATGCATTTTTAATAAATAGTGGCTTTTCTGCACAAGTATGTAATACTCTAGGAACTGAAGGCATTTTTGGCTTCCACATATTTTAGAGGGACATTAACTCAGAGGCAGTATATGTTAGAAACTTACAGCTGAGTTATATTGGCAGTCAAGCAGGAACTGTCCCCCAAAGGCTATGTTAAATTTAGGGGTTACTTCGGCTATTTATTCAGATGTCTTTATTGTGATTGCGCTGTATTGTTATAGCTAACCTATAAAATCTATCATGGCGTCATGATTGAAAACGTTCTGCATCTCGAATGGGGCCAACATTGTGATGCCTGTCAGTTGCCTCTGATTTCTTCTCGCCACAGATTGTCATGTAGAAGTTTGAATTATGGGACTGAAAGAAAAATGTTTGGGTCGATACCAACCCGAGCAAATTACATGCTCTCTTTAAAGCTTTAATGAAATGCATTGACAGTGAAAGTCTCTTCTTTTATAGTCCCACAATTTAAACACCAGCATAACTATAATCTGAGGTGAGAACATAGCCAGCTGGCAGGCATGACAATATCGCCCCAATTCGAGATGGCAATATCTTGTAGTGGAACAGTGCAAATTTTCTAATTTGACTATAAAAATAGAATGCAATCAAGAAGAAAATATCCGTATAGGTTACTGGAGTAACCCCTAAATTTAACACATCCTTTAGAGGTTACATTTGCTTTTAGAAAATAAAGGACTACTGCGTAACCTCTAAAGCTGCATATTTTTCAAGGGTAACAATGTACCTTGTAATATAATGGTTACAACGTACCTTATATTTTGTATTAGTTACAATGTAACTTATGATATATTAGTTACAATGTACCTTATAAATGCGAATTCGTGCACCTATACTAAGGGTTACCCAGCTAAGGGTGTACAGCGTAACCTCTAAAGCTGCATATCTTTCAAGGGTAACAATGTACCTTGTATTTTATATTGGTTACAATGTACCTTATATTTTGTATTAGTTACAATGTAACTTATAATATATTAGTTACAATGTACCTTATAAATGCGAATTTGTGCACCTATACTAAGGGTTACCCAGCTAAGGGTGTGGCGACGCCCGTGCTGGCCCTGCCGTAGCAGACGACGGTACAGTGCACTAGAATAAGTACAGTCTACTAGAATAGGGGCAGTGTGTTCTGGAAGTGCTCGCCTCTGAGGCGCTTCATGTTGATAGCACGAGATAGCGCTGTAGGAACATGGGCTGTGCTTTTCGGGGCTCCGTGGCGGTGACGAAATCATAAGTTTTTGTGCATACTTTGAGCTTGCTTCTGTTTTTTGATTTGCTGATCTTTTTTGCCTTTAAATAGTAATTCGGTGGTTCTTTCTTTCTTTTTTTTTTCTTTGACTCTCGTATTTCGGGTGAGCGGGTGTGTTTCGCGTACATTTGGTTTTGCAGGATGGTTAGAGCGTCCTTTCGCGCCACGTGCTTGTACATGTACAGCCGGGTACAAGGGGTACGTACAGACGGGTACGTTGAGTGTTTCTAGTCTTTAAATGCTAGCTTGGAAGTGGTAAGACTAATAGCTATTAGTGGTTTTACTGTGTGTGTTTTGGTAGAAAAGTGAGAGCGTATGCCGTGTGCTTGAGCGCGTGCGAGAGCGTGTCATACCTTCGGTCTCCGCGGCATTGATTGCTTTTGGAACAGTGGTGAGAGTTGCTTTGCGGCATTTTGAGGATTTGGATACAGTGCGTATCGGTTTTTGCTAAAAGGTACGTGTCTGCATTGATATAGTATTAAAGTATCTGCATCAGTAGTAGCATTACTAAGCTAATATAGTATTTGCAAAATCCGTGCAATACACGGCGAGAAAGACGCGAAAGCAGGCAGTGCGCGGGGGTCCCTAAAGGCAGATGAGGAGACGGATGAGAATGTCGAATCAACCGGCACACAATGTGATGTAGATACTAGGCCGCTGAAAATGGAGGCTTTCCATGAAGAGCTTGTGTAACAGGTGCAAGAGCTCAAAGTTGAGCTAAACAGGGAGCGTGATGCAGGAAAGGTAGTTGAAAAGAGACTTGAAGCAGCCGAGGAAAAGCTGAACAGGCCGCCATTGTGAACGAGAATGGGCGTGACGATGGAACGCAGACCCCCGACGCGACAGAAGAGGGAGTGTCAGCAAAGTATGTGGAATGCGTGCAGCGTGATGAAGAGTTAGCTGGAAAGAGCGGCACCACCTTAAGACCACCATGCGGAAAAAGCAGGAGCCCAGGGGACAATGCCCCTTGTGGAGTCCGAATCACACGGAAAAAGACGAAAGGAAGCCGGGAGAGGTAGGAGAGAGGGAAAGGGTAGGGACATTTCAAGGGCGGACACTGGGTTCTGTCATGGAGCGAGCAAAAGAAAAGCTCGCGGAAAATGTCCACGTGCGCAACCTTGTCATAGTAGCAGGTGAGCTAAATGGCATTGTAAACAGGAAAGGGACAGGACTAGCCTGTCAGAATAGCGTCAACTTTTCCTTTTCCCCTCAAGAACCACTTCTCTTGCCACGGACCGCAGCGTTCGATTTACTGCCGGCCGTCGATGACCTTATGACTGTTCATTACTTTGTGTTATTACTACAAATAATATAAATAAACCTTCAGTCCTCAAAATCCTCCTCAATGTTGGCCAACTCCCGCACTCAACAGCAAGATCTAGTAACTGGTAGCAGTGGTAATGACGAGCCTTTGTCCAAAGAAGTCCTGAGGAACTGGTAACAGCGAAGAAGAAAGAGCCTTCGACCTAGGGAGTCCTGAGGAACCGGGAACAGCGGGCAGATGAACCGGATGGCGTGGTGCTGCATGCGCAAGTGAGCGCGTGGTTTTTTCCTTTTGATTCGCCAGACTACAAATATTGCATGTTTATTTTGATGGTTCTATGAATTCATAATTTGCTGCATATTATGTGTTTGCACAAATTATTTAAGAAAAACAGTTCTAAACACCAGTCGGGGCAGCTGCCATGGATCTTGGAAGGTTGACGAGGTCAGACTTGTTATTGTGCGACGAGTTGGAAGTTGAGGCGGACAAAAAGATGAAAAAGCCGGCTCTCCAAAAGGGAATTCAAGATAGTGGCAATGATGCTAAAAGCATTACTATTGCTGGGGAGGTCATACAAGAAACATGGGAACGTGAGCGTCAAGAACGTGAGAGTGAGCGCGAACGTAAGCGAGTACGGGAAAAGCACGAGAAAGAGATGGCAGGGCTACAGGTTGAACTTTAGAAATCGCGTCCAGCGGCTGGCAGTGAAGGAGACAAGCGTAGCAGATCATGCGAGGTCGAGCCATGTCGGGTGGACCAGTGGATGAAACCATACAAGGTTGGAGAGGACATTGCCTTATTCTTGGTTCATTTCGTGAGAACTTGTGAAAGGTGTAATTTCGCTCAGGGCACCTGGTCACAGCGGTTGGTGTCTTTGTTGCCTTGTGAGTCAGCGAACGTAGTCGCAAGATTATTGGTGAATGACGCGGAATACTACTGGAAAGTAAATGCAGCGCTGTTGAGGAGGTATCGAATTTCGCCGGAAGCATTTAGGCACTGATTCAGTGAAGCAAGAAACGAGCGACGAGGGCTACTCAGAGTTTGCGTACGGTTTGAAAAGAAACCTTGTTGAGTGGCTTAAGGGTGCCGAAGCCTACGAAAGTAGAGACAAACTACAAAATTATAGAGTGTATTTGTCTCGAAAAATTCTATCGCAGCATTACACAGTCAGTGAGGTTTTAGGTGCAGGATAGAGATGCCGTAGACACGGTACATAGGGCGGCTCGGCTAGCTGATGAGTACGTGATGCGACGAAAACTCACTACCGACGACGAACGTTAAAAGTGAAAGGGTAATCCGAGAAGGTATATCCACTACAAAAAACAGACGCAGCTAAAAGCTACCGAGAGGGCCTAGTCGATGAAAAAAGCTCAGGAAGGGAACAACGCTAAAGGAGCTATCAGTCCTAACGAGGTGGGGACAAAGAAGGTTGATACGCAAGAGTTCAAGAAGAGGCCACCGGTCCGATGTTATCCGTGCCAGGGCCTAGGTCACTATGCCTCGGATTGCAAAAAAAAAAAGAAAGAAAAGCCGGTACTGCTTTCCTACGTGGGCGGAAGGAACGAAAGCTTGGAGCTTCTCCGTCCATACCTCCAGGGACTACGGATTAGCGGAAAAACCCGTAAAGTATTAAGGGACAGTGGAGCAACCATGGACCTAGTTCACCCTTCTGACACGTGTACTTATCTTTATCGGGCAACCACGTTTCGCCGTCTAACAAATGTAATCGCACAGCGTGGGACGCGCCTGCATGTATCCGAAGTTTCTGGAAAGTTATCGATGCTTCTATCCGCTGTCTGTTGTCGCCGAACCTTACGTTATCTTATTTCATCACCTGACGCGAATGGTGTAGAACTTTGTGGAAGGCACGCGGGTCCGAACGATTAGTCTGGAACATTCGACGACTGCTCTATAAAAGCCGACGCGCTTGACCCGCTGATCAGATTTTCGACGATCGCCGACTGTGTTCGTCGCTTTCGTTGTGCTATAACTGTAGCCTGTTTTGTGGGCACAGGTTCGCCCAATAAAATCTAGTTTTGCCTTTCACAGTATTGCCACTATGTTATTAACGTCACAACTACGTGACATCTGGTGGAGGTGCTAGTGCGTTCATGTACCGAACGCCCCCGCAAAGCCGCGATCCAAGCCCGAAGCCCGAGGACAAAACCAACATCGCCCAAGTCCAGCGTGCTAGCCGCAGACTGCAAGGACTGCCCCCAGAGCACGGACTTCTACCTGAGTCGACAAAGAAGATCGTGGTCAAAACAACCCCAATGGCTGCCCCAGCGTCCCCCGTTATCCTACAACAACCTCGGGACCCACCAACCTTCCATGGAGCAGCGACTGAAGACCCGGAATCAAGGCTGGAGACCTACGAACGCATCGCGACGTTCAACAACTGGGACTCCGACGACAAGCTGCGGCATGTCTACTTCGCCTTAGACGACGCCGTCATAACTTCGTTTGAGAACAGGGAATCGACCTTGACAACGTGGGACCTGTTCCGTAGAGGCTTCCTGCGCACCTTTACAAGCGTCGTGCCCAAGGAAAGGGCTGAAGCTATGCTGGACGCCCGAGTGCAACTACCAAACGAGAACGTTGCCATCTTTACGGAAGAAATGAGCCGCCTATTCCGCCACGCCGACCCGGAAATGTCCGAGGAAAAGAAAGTCCGGCTACTGATGCGTGGTGTAAAGGAGGAAGTTTTCGCCGGTATGGTACGAAGCCCACCGAAGACCGTCGACGAGTTTCTTCGCGAGGCCACTAGCATCGAGAAGACACTCGAGATGCGAAACCGGTATTTCGACCGCCGCACCAACTCTACAATTTATGCCGGCGTTCAATCGCTGGCCTCCGACGAACTGCGCGAGGCTATCAGGGCAGTCGTACGAGAGAGCTCCAGAAGATCTTCCCGTCGTCGCAGCCTCAAATGGCCTCGATCGCTGACATCGTCAAAGATGAGATTCAGCGGTCGCTTGGGGTTCCGGAGGTGCAACCTCAATTACCGCAACCCCAGCCAGAAGCGATGACCTACGCCGCCATCGCACGCCGTCAAGGTCCTCCTCCGCGACCGCGACAGGGCCCTGTAACGCCGCAATTCCGTCGACCACCCCCGCCGCCAGCACGCCCACCCGTCGCCCAGCGCAGCTACCCGAGGAAGACAGACGTATGGCGCGCTCCTGACCACCGCCCGCTGTGCTACCACTGCGGAGAAGCGGGTCACGTCTACCGAAGATGTCCATACCGGGAGATGGGACTGCGAGGTTTCGCCGTCAACGCTCCGCGCCCGCAGCAAGGTGAACGCCCTCGCGATATCGCTGACTACCTCGCGGCTACTCAGTGGAGCTCTCGACGACCGTCGCGTTCGCCATCACCAGGCCGCTACCTGTCGCCGCAGCGCCGACCCACCACTGGTCCAGCCCGGGGCCGGTCAGCGAGCCGATATCCGGAAAACTAAAAGCAGCAACCGATGGAGGTGCGGTTGCTGTCCGTCGAACTGACGAAGACCCTCCGCCGCCGACGAAGACGCCGAAGGAACTACCTCGACGTCATAACGACACGCCGCCGTCCAGACGAAGTCTGGAAAGAAAGAATGCGACGACGAAAGACGACCAGACGACGTCACATACCAGCCACAGGTCAACGCGACGCAGCCGTGATCCGATGCCAAGACCTAACTGAATGCCAGACAAAGAACCACCGACCTCGAGGTGCTTCTGGACGGCCACGCAGTTACCGCCTTAGTGGATACAGGGGCTGATTACTCCGTAATGAGTGGACACATCGCCGCCCAGTTGAAGAAAGTTAAGACCGCATGGGAAGGCCCTCAAATTCGGACCTCTGGAGGACACCTCAACACACCGACTGGAATCTGCACGGCAAGAGTAACTATTCATGACCGGACTTACCCTGCCACCTTCGTTATCCTCCAACAGTGTTCACGAGAGGTCATTCTCGGTATGGACTTCCTGGACCAGCACGGCGCAATCATCGACCTGAAGTCGAAGTCAATAACGCTGTCGGAAGATAAAGCGATGCCGCCGGAGAGCCCTCGTAGTCAGCACGCCTTGAGTGTGCTCGAAGATCAAGTGAGCATCCTGCCTCGCTCCTGCATTGTTATTTCGGTCGGCACCGAAACACCCGCTGCCGTAGAAGGCGTCATCGAAGGCGACCAACGTCTACTGCTAGACCGTGAAATTTGCGTCGCAAGAGGGATCGCTCGACTGCATAGACGGAAAACTTAAGCGTTGCTAACAAACTTCAGCCGGGAGTTCAAGCACATCAACAAGGGCACGACGATCGCGTACATCGAGGAAATTCTGGAAACCAGCAACGCGTTTGTCCTCTCGGATTCCGCCGCATCTACCCCGACGACCATGGTTCCCGAACCAGACTACGACATTAATCAAGGTCTCCCCGTGATTAAGCAACAGCAGCTCAGAAGTCTGCTCCGACGATACAAAGGCTGCTTTTCGACGTCATCGAGGATTCGACAAACACCAGTCGCCAAGCATCGCATAATCACCGAGGAGTGCACTCGACCACTCCGCCAGAGCCCTTACCGAGTTTCGCCGCGAGAACGTGAAGCTATAAGAGAACAAGTCGACGAAATGCTGCGCGACGACATGATCCAGCCATCGAAAAGCCCGTGGGCATCCCCTGTTTTCCTGGTGAAGGAAAAGGACGGAACCCTACGCTTCTGCGTCGATTATCGTCGTCTGAACAAGATCACGAAGAAGGACGTATACCCCCTTCCACGGATAGACGTCGCATTGGATCGGCTCTGCAACGCTAAATACTTCTCGTCGATGGACCTCAAGTCAGGCTATTGGCAAATAGAAGTCGACGAAAGAGATCGCGAAAAGACCGCCTTCATCACCCCAGACGGCCTCTACGAGTTCAAGGTTAAGCCATTTGGACTGTGCTCGGCGCCTGCAACGTTCCAACGCGTGATTGACACGGTTTTAGCAGGATTGAAGTGGCAGACCTGTCTCGTATACTTGGATGACGTCGTCGTCTTCGTTGGAAATGTCGACGTTCACCTTAGGCGGCTTGCAACAGTACTAGAGGCCATCAGGTCATCAGGACTTACTCTGAAGCCGGAAAAGTGCCGCTTCGCTTACGAGGAGCTTCTATTTTTAGGAAACGTCATCAGCAAATCTGGAGTCCGCCCCGACCCGCAGAACAGCTGCCATAGCAAAGTTCCCACTGCCCATCGACAAAAAGGCAGTGCGTAGATTTCTTGGCATGTGTGCCTACTACAGGCGATTTGTCAAGGACTTTTCACGCATCGCTGAGCCGCTGACGCAGCTAACTAAATGTGACGTCGAGTTCAAGTGGGAAACGCCGCAGGCCGACGCATTTCAAGAACTCAAACGACGCATGCAGTCGCCGCCCGTACTTGCGCACTTCGACGAGCACGCCGATACCGAAATCCACACTCACGCCAGTAGCCTAGGCCTCGGTGCCGTCCTAGTCCAGAGAAAAGATGGACATGAACACGTGATAGCTTACGCTAGCCGGTCGTTGTCGAAAGCGGAAGGCAATTACTCTACAACCGAAAAGGAATGCCTCGCCATCGTTTGGGCAACAGCGAAATTTCGCCCTTACCTATATTGCAGGCCATTCAAAGGCGTCAGCGACCATCACGCCTTGTGTTGGCTAGCGAATTTAAAGGATCCCTCAGGACGGCTGGCACGGTGGAGCCTCAGGCTACAAGAATACGACATCACTGTAACATACAAGTCCGAACGAAAACACTCAGATGCCGATTGCCTATCACGCGCCCCCATTGACACGCCGCCGCAAAATGACGAGGATGATGACGCCTTCCTTGGAATAATAAGCGCGGAAGTCTTCGCCGAACAACGAGCGGACCCGGAGCTTAAAGGCCTCGTCGATTATTTGGATGAGCACACCGACGCTGTCCCTAGGGTATTTAAGCGTGGATTATCTTCCTTCACGCTTCAAAACAACCTACTCGTGAAGAAGAACTTCTCACCAGTCCGCGCCAACTACCTTCTTGTTGTTCCGGCGGCGCTGCGTCCAGAAGTACTGCACGCCTTACACGACGATCCTACCACTGGGCACCTAGGATTCTCCCGGACGCTGTCGAGGATACAGGAAAGGTATTACTGGCCGCGTCTGACCGCCGACGTCGCCCGTTACGTCAAGACATGCCGAGACTGTCAACGACGCAAGACACCACCGACAAGGCCAGCGGGATTACTACAGCCGATCAAGCCTCCTCACCGACCTTTTCAGCAGATCGGGATGGACTTGCTAGGACCGTTTCAGACATCAACTTTCGGAAATAAGTGGATCGTCGCGGCGACGGACTATCTTACCCGCTTCGCTGAAACTAAAGCTCTACCGAAAGGCAGCGCAGCCGAAGTGGCGAAATTTTTCGTCGAGAACATCCTGCTGCGACATGGTGCTCCAGAAGTCCTCATCACAGACAGAGGAACGGCGTTTACAGCAGAGCTCACCCAAGCCATTCTGCAATACAGTCAGACAAGCCACAGGAGGACAACTGCCTACCACCCGCAGACAAATGGTCTCACGGAGCGCCTGAACAAGACCCTCGCCGACATGCTAGCAATGTACGTTGACGTCGAACACAAGACCTGGGATGCTGTCCTGCCGTACGTAAAATTCGCTTACAACACGGCGGTGCAAGAAACAACACAGATCACGCCGTTTAAGCTGGTTTACGGCAGGGACCCGACGACGACGCTCGACGCTATACTGCCGCACGTCACTGACGAAGAGAATCTTGACGTCGCTACCTATCTCCAGCGCGCCGAAGAAGCTCGACAGCTTGCCCACCTACAGATCGAGCACCAGCAGCGTACCGACAGCCGACACTACAACCTCCGACGACGCTTCGTCGAGTACCAGCCCGGTGACCGTGTTTGGGTTTGGACCCCTATACGCCGACGAGGACTGAGCGAGAAGCTTTTGCGTCGCTATTTCGGACCGTACAAGATCATCCGACGTATTGGCGCACTGGACTATGAGGTCGTGCCAGACGGCATTTCGCTATCACGGCGGCGCCGCTCACGACCTGAAATAGTCCGCGTTGTGCGACTCAAGCCGTACTACCAGCGTTAATGAACTATTGGGCTTCGCGTAACTGACCTTTGGACTTCGTTTCTTTTCGTTGTTTTGTTACTTATGTTTAATAAGTGTCCTTTTGTGTTTCGCTCTCCTATATTTGTAGCATCGGGACGATGCTTCTTAAGAGGGGGGTATTGACACGTGTACTTATCTTTATCGGGCAACCACGTTTCGCCGTCTAACAAATGTAATCGCACAGCGTGGGACGCGCCTGCATGTATCCGAAGTTTCTGGAAAGTTATCGATGCTTCTATCCGCTGTCTGTTGTAGCCGAACCTTATGTTATCTTATTTCGTCCCCTGACGCGAATGGTGTAGGACTTTGCGGAAGGCACGCGGGTCCGAACGATTAGTCTGGAACATTCGACGACTGCTCTATAAAAGCCGACGCGCTTGACCTGCTGATCAGATTTTCGACGATCGCCGACTGTGTTCGCCGCTTTCGTTGTGCTATTAGTGTAGCCTGTTTTGTGGGCACAGGTTCGCCCAATAAAATCTAGTTTTGCCTTTCACAGTATTGCCACTGTGTTCTTAACGTCACCACTACGTGACACTTCTTTTGAAAACACCGAGGACTATGCAGGGAAGGCAATTTGGATCAAGTCAGTGCTAGAGGAACACTGCGCGTCTCTTCCACGAGTGACCATTTCCTGTGCTTTCGGTGAACTAGAGACAGAGGCAGGCATTCCGAAGGCGCTACCAATGGACTACCCGCATCTCTTTTCAAACCATTCGGAGCGTTTGTTGCGGGAGCGGGGTCAGGATAGGGTCCTTAGAAATACTTGCTAGTCTGGCGTCCGCCGGCTGCGGCGGGGCTGCTGCTGAATGATCGCCGCGGTGGCGCTGCGAGCAATCGGCATGGCTTGCCAGCCGCGGCGTCTGCTCTAGACGCGCGCGTCTCGCCCTGCGAAACAAATTCACTGCGCGTGTTGATTTGCCTTGCGCATGCGATTGCACTGTTTTTTTTCTTTGATTTTAGCTTAGTCGTGGTTTTTCAATGTGAACTTCAGTTATTGGCGTAGCGGCGCAAACGATTTTTTTATTGCGAAAAATTTTGGACGCGTACCCCAGAGTCGAAGGTGAAACTAACCCGCTTATTTTTACATCATATTCTCCTTTCTCAATACTGCTGCCCATCCACGTATTATAATACCGCCTTCTGAGGAATTTAAATAAAGATTCCTTGCATCAAGAACATTACCCAGGATTCTAAACCCCACGACCGTGTGTGCGCGCAACAGTGCGCTATTGACAGCGCCGTTTTCATTCATGCTATTGATCCGATCTCAACTTCTACGGACTATAAACGAAGTTAGAAGGCAGACTGAGCACTAGAAACTTCTAGATGCACGCACAATTAAAACATGTAAGATGAGAACCTGAGCCCTGTAAATCACGTGCTTTAGGCAAACTGCAGGAACGCATTCCTTAGTGCTTAGGCAACCGTGTTACAGAAGTAATGAACACAAGCATGCATTCTAAGTAGTTCCTTCGAATCACGTGCTTGGTAAAAGAGGCTTATTAGCCCATGCTATGTAGGTAACACGTACTGTCAGGGAAAAGATACCAAAGGATCACTAATCTAATGCACAAAATAAAAATCGTTGTTGAACCCATTTATTTTCATCACTTTGCACTCAGGCTGCCCACATTTTTGTTTTCACCACCTACTGGCATCTTCTCATTTTTAACAGCTTCAGCTGCTCTTTCTTAGCTGCCCTCTCAACATTGATAGACTTCGTGTAGAAGCGCAGGCGAAGCAGAATATAAAATTTCATTAGGCCATTAACAATTTCACGTGCATGTTTCACGCAGGCCAGAGACGGAACATTTACATGTGTTAAAAAATCAGCGAAGTCAACAATGCTTTTTTCGTGCAACTTATTCAGACTAAAATAAGTAGTGAAGCTGTCTTCAAGGACGGTGACAATATTCTTCAAGGGGCCAGACGGATAGAGTAAGCCACCATTATCAAAGTTTGCAGTGAAAGCTGCAGCCTGATCATTTTCTATAGCCACTGCTTTTTCACTTGTCAGGGCTGACGCACACTCTATGCAATGGGTTTTTTTTCAGTGCTTTTCTAGCTATGTAGCCTGAGATATAATAAATTAACATCTCGTGGCTTTTTCCTGTCACACAGGCACTGTGGTCAGACGTAATACTTGTACGTGTAGCACACAAGACCAATGCAGTTTCTGCCTCATTAAGCTCTCCTTTATCAATAAGGCTGTCGAGAATAGCCAGCATATTCTCGCTGCTTGGGTGTTCCTTAGGCACCGAAACTAAGGACGTGACAACTTCTGGTAAACAGTTTCCCGATGGTGGCGGTTTCGCAAGACTGTAAAATGCGAGCGCATTAACAGTTACCAAAAACTGAGCGGCATTCGGATGGTCATTACTTCCTGATGATTGCCGAGCGATGCTGAATACGCTTTCAAGCCTGTCTTGGCTCAAGTTTGCAGTCATCATGTACTTAAAGCCAAGTGTGCCGAGAAATGCAACTAAACTGAGTGGGCTCTTGCATCCCGGCACGAAACACGTGCTGTCGCGCTTGTCACGTTGCCTAGACATGACGCGATCGCACATCTATGAGCGCACGCACACCAACACACACGCAAGTTAGCGTTCACGTATTTGGAAAAAAACGACAGTATTCTGGGCTTGCGACCAAAAAGCAGCGCGCAACACTTCCGCAGCCACGGCAGGCACCGCACGACCGTCCCTTTGGGCACAACGCTCCGATTGTGTGCAGCGCCCCCTGCGCATTCATCCGAGGCGCAGCCAACCGGTTCCGTGGGGAGCTCCGCACGAACGGCAGACTAGCAAGTATTTCTAGGGACCCTAGTCAGGAGTTCGGAAAAGGAAGGGTGCAGGCGCGCGAGCAAGCCAAATCGGCGCTCAGCTGACCGAGGACCTCAGCGCAGCGGTTGCGGAACGCGAGGAAGCGCATTCCCTAGTAGAACCTCCGACAACGGAGGAAAAAGAAAACAGTGTGACAGCAGAGGTGCCAATTAAAATGATCCCCGTAGAAAATTCGCGTAGCGAAGAAAGGTCGTCAGTGGAAGTAACAAAAAGGGAGAGCAGCTCTGTAGTTTCACCTGCCTCTGAGGGCTTTGACAGGCTTCTCCAGTGGGACACGAAGTCGCTCAGCGCTGAGCAACAGAGCAACCAGAATCTGACACGTTTACAGCACAACGCCAAAGGGGGCATAGCTAGGCGCAACGTTACCATCCGCGAAAAGGGAGGACGGCTGTGTTGACACTACCGAGATCGTAAGGGCAGTATTCTCGATCCGGAGAGGCATCGGTCGGATCTCCCGACTTTGTGTCAGGGAAATAGCTGGTCGGGCCATCTAGGAATCAACAAAACGAAGGAGAGGCTCTTGTTAGAATATTACTGGCCAGGATGCTTTAAGAATGTGGAAAATTATGTACGGTACTGTGACACGGGTCAGCGAGTTGGGAAGCCGGGAGATAAACGCAAGGCACCTTTTAAGGCTCCTTTAAAGGAGCCATTCCGTCGGCTGGTGATCGACACAGTCGAGCCTTTGCCGCTGAGTCAATCAGGGTTCATGTACATTTTGACCATGCTCTGTCCCGCGACAAAGTTTCCTGAAGCGATTCGTTTGAAGGAACTGAGCTCCACTGAGATAGTCGACGCTCTGTTGTCTGCGTTTGCCCAAATCCGTTTTCCTGCAGAGATTCATGCTAACTAAAGGACAGTGTTTACAAATGCTTTAACCACGACGTTCCTAGAAAGGTGAGGTCTGTGGCTGATGCACAGCTCAGTGCATAATCAAACAGCGTTGAGAAGATGCACTCTTTGCTTGAAAGAGTGTTCTTTGCGCCATGAAGCAGACGGGGAGCACTGTTTACCCGCAACCGTTGAGAACGCTCCCACACATGGCAACGGGGTACACTGCTTCCGAGGTGGCATACGGTCGGACGATCCGTTCCCCCCTCAGATTTTTAAGAGGAATGTGGGAAGGATAAGGCGAAAGCCAGACGCTGGTGAGTCACGCTTTAAAATTGCTGCATCGCTTAAGTGTCTCGCGAAAACTGGTTGAAAAAAATCTCAAAGAGAGCCAGGAAACCCTGAAATCGTACTATGACAAATTTGCGTAGGCGAACATTTAAGGAAGGCGACAGGGTCATGATCCTGAGGCCTTCACGAAAAAAACAAGCTTGACGTACAGTGGGGCGAACCCGTAATGGTTACCCAGAAGATATCGGAGACTAACTACACCCTAGAAGTTCCCGGAAAAAAGAATAAAGGAATCATTTACCGCTGTAATTTAATGAAATCTTATTGTGGAAGGGTAGAGGTTGTGAACATGGTGCTAAACGCGTCTGAAGAAGTAGCGGTCGAACTTCCAGTTTTAGCGACAGTAACAGATGCGGAACGCTCTATAGATGACCATCTGAATCTGTCTGTAAACCGGGTGGCTTTCGAGGCCGATCAAGTAAGCGACCTCCGGAAACTCTTTGAGGAATTTCGCCGAAGCTTCAGTTGCGGGCCGGGAAAAACGGCCCTCATTACTCATGAGATTGTGTTGACATCAGACGAGCCCGTCCAATCTAAACCGTACCGGGTCTCACCTCGTCAGCGAGAAATAATGGAAATAGAGATCAAACGTATGCTTGAGTTCCGAATCATTCAGCCAGCAGACAGTGATTGCACTTACCCGATGATTCTCGTATAGGCGAGCGGGAAAGAGCCGCGTCCATGTGTGGACTATAGGAAATTGAATGCGAGAACAAGGGACCAACTTTACCCTACACCTAACATAGAAGAACGAATTGAACGGGTTGGCGGAGCCCAGTACATTTAAACAATCGACTTATTTAGGGGGTACTGGCAGGTGCCCATTTCAGAAAGCTCAAGTCCGTACGCAGCATTTACTTCCCCCTTGGCACATTTCGACCACTAATGTTAAGTTTCCGGCTTAACAATGAACGGTTGAGCTTTTCCAAGCTGATGGATATTTTTTGAAACACTACAAAATTACGCGATCCCCTAATTAGATGATGTGGCCATCTTTTCTAACAGCTGGAACGATCACATGGTGGACTTAAGGAAGGTGCTGCCACGTCTCCGAGACGCGGGTCTGACGGTAAAGGCCCAAAAGTGCAATTTCGGGGGTTCGTAAGTTACCTACCCACAGCACGTGGTAGGACAAGGAACACGGTGGCCCTCCGAACTGAAGATAAGGCCTATCAATAAGTTTCCTGAGCCGCGAACTAAGACGGATGTCAGAGCCTTTCTGGGGCTCGTGGGATATTACCAGCGGTGCATTCCAAATTTCTCACAGGTAGCGAGCCCCCTGACAGACACCCACCGAAAGGGATAGCCCGAAGAAGTTCAATGGAATGTGGCCAAAGAAAGCGCATTTCAGCACATGAAAGAGGTCCTGCGCTCAGGACCAGTGCTTCGAACCCCTGATTATTCCAAGGAATTTATCATGCAGCGCGACGCTAGTGACAGAGGGTTGGGAGTCGCCCTCAGCCAATTGGGCAAAGACGTGCAGGAGCATCCGGTATGTATGCTAGCCGAAAATTAACGTGCAGAGATGAGGCGTACAGCGCTTCCGAAGAAGAATGCGCCTGCTTATTTTGGGCTGTTTAGAAATTACCTTGTTATCTGTACGGAGTGAAATTCACTTTCGTGACGGACCACTGTCCTCCTACCTGGCTCAGACACATGTCCCCTAAGGAACGGACGCTTGCTCAGAGAGAGTCTAATGCTCCAGGAATATAACTAGTTTAGTAAGTTTAGTAAGTTTATTTCGACCATCACGTCATACATGATGATGCAGGGGGACCGAAGTAAAAGCTGTCTTTCAACAGCTTGACAGAGCAACGGCCCCCCTTATTTGGCAGTAGCATACAAAGTCAGAAAAAAGAAGATACACAAAAAGAAGCACTGCCCACGGCGGTCACATTACACTACAGAGCAATATATAAACATATTACATAAAGGCTGCATCTGGTACATAACTTAAAAAAAAATGAAGGCTTTTAATGGTTTACACAATGCAATGACATGGCAAAGGCACTTTACCAGAAAAAAAACAGAAATAACACCGAGTAACACCATACTTCTGTAAAACGATTTGGCTTTAGTTGCATGAAGAAAAAACAAGAAAAGGTTTAGGAAAGAAAGTAAGCCAAGAGTGTCCGAAATGTGGCATATTGAAGTGTTATATCCTGTCTCAATAGGTCATTAAGAAGTTGTGGAAGCCGGTGTTCTAACGTTTGTAGCCCATATGTTGTTCGAAATGTTTTAATTTCCCACATATCCTTATTTCTTGTGTTGTAGCTTTGTTCACGCCTTCTCAGGCCTGAAAGAGCTTGAATAAAAGATGTTTTGTTTAAACGTTCTTGTTTAAGTGTTCGGCTGAGGCGATAGTCGTAGATTTTTGTTACTGGAACTATTTTGAAAGCAAGTTAAATGGTCAAGTGAAATGGTCACGCGGACGGTTTGAGCAGGTTGTTTCGGTAAACCGACTAATTACCTTCCTTCATTTGACTAATGAGGTAGGAAGTGTTATTATGGGCTGGAAGTCATACTTGAAGTTTCAATACTTTGCTTGTGTAGAGTTATAAAAGTTGTTTTCATTAATTGCATTTCTCCCGTGTCTTTTGCAACGACAATATCACTCTGGCCTTGTCGGCATTCGGGGAGATATGGAAAGCTGTTTAGAAAGGTGGGGGTTCTTTATAAAGGTGGTTGGAACTGCTTTATCAAGATTGGGAAAGAAATACCGGGGTTGATTTTGACATTGTAATAGCCTGGCCAGCCAGCGGTGAAGAGCCTGCGCTTGCACGTGGTGCAGAGCTATGTTGTTTTGTTTGGTTTATGTACGCTCTCCAGGGCCCGGGATCGAGAAATTCGTCACACGAGGCTCGTCATCAGTAGACTACATGTTCCATCAGCGTTCCTCATGACCAGCGAATTGACTTCACCGGCCATTCCGCCCCTATGAAAATGGTCATTGCCTTTATGTTTCCTTTATGTTTCCTTCTTGTGCCCTATGTGACCTTTATGATTCCTTGTCCTTTGTGTGACCTCCGGGACGCCAACTTTGTGTGTACCATATGTTTACTCATCCTAACGTATACCTCGAGGAAGTGACCTTTATTATGCCTCTAGGATGTGTCCTTTATGTTTACGGCAGGATGTTAACTGGGTGTGTACTATGTGTTACCTGAGTGTACACTTGAGTGCACATGTAGGTGACATAGAGTGCACATAACAACTGTCTGTACATATAATACAGGCAGATATATCTGTACTGTGTGACAGCCGTTGATGCACTCTGCAGAGTCATTGTAAGTACTAAATCTTGACTTATCCTTTCCTTTGCCCCAAGAAAACAACCCTTATTATAATTATTGTAGTATGTGCCCTTTGTGTTTACGGCGGGATGTTACCTAGGTGTGCACTTCAGTGCACACGTAGGTAACATAGAGCATTAATCTATATATGGTGCATGCACTCTTTATATGTTACCTACATGTGCACTTGAGTGCACATGTAGGTAACAGAATGTGCGCAGTGAGCATCTTTTGCGAATAGGATAGTTAGAGCTATCTGTAAAGTATGTTAGTCACTGGCAGATTCAGGGAAAAGGCACTGCTTGCCCCCCTCGCACTAGACATGCCGACCGGCACTAATTGTGGCTATATTGCGCGGAAAATTGAGCATGCCATGAAATAGCTAGGATGGTGTATATAATGATTTATGCCATGCATTCTCTTAATATATAAAGTATTTCTTACTTTTTCAACTTGCTATTCTCCAGTAGCAAGTCAGATGCAGAAATCTGCAGTATTTAACCTAATATGCAAGAATTTCATGAAAGTTTTGTGCCAGCTAGGCTATCAAATATAGTTGATTGAGTGTTTAAGGCGGTACTCATAGCAGGCGTCTTTCAGATGCTCCGCTTCGCCTCCAGTTTGAGAAATGATCTACTTAATTTATATATATATATATATACATATATATATATATATATGTATATATATATATATATATATATATATATATATATATATATATATATATATATATATATATATATATATATATATGAGCCCTATGTTACCTGGCTGTGTACTCCCTCGAGTGCACATTCAGGTAACATAGAGTGCGCCCAGTGATTGTCTTTTTAGAGATGCTACAGATAGATCGTCTACCTGAAAGATGTATTAACTTTAACTACTGGCGTATCAAAGTAAAAAAAAATGGGGGGGTGCACCTGCCTCCCCCTCCCTATCCATCTTGGCCGTATTGATCACCATGCGCCATCAACAGTACATACGTACATTAAAGCCTCATGCAGCCAATAATCCCTCACGACAAATAACAATTGCGCGGCGGCTGGAGACGCGGAGGCACGAAGCGCAGTGTTCGATGGCTTGCGCTACATGAACCGCAAAAGAGGCCGACGCCTCCGCGGGCAATCCGCCGCTTTGCTAGTGAGCGTATATGATTATACAACCATTTAAGTAGCTGTTCGCTGTGTTATATTGGTTTCATGATAGCCTCATTACACATAAATATATAATACGTACATTACGATCGTCTCTATATTACGCTCGTAAGATTTCTTTGCAGCCATCAGCGGGAAATGCAAGCGCTGCCACCTCCAAAGCTGAACTGGAGCTGCCGCTAACTTTCAGAACGACTACTTCGAAAGAATGTAGTGAAATTGAATATCTATAACGTTTCTGATGCTCTAAGCTGAAAAAAAAAAAAAACTCGAACATTGGGAGACGCTGCTACTGCTCCACCTCAACACCGTGGTCTTCGAAGCACTTTTTGAAATGTTGCTTTTTCTACGCTATTTTTTTTTTCAGCCATCGGCCTTGTCATGCTACTTTTTCTCTACTACTCACACAGATTATACACAAATGTTTGGTCACTAACCAATGCAGAACCGACGGTTGATGCTAAAAGTGCCTTTCTTTTCAAAACTGCGTGTGATTGCTGTAGCGAGATAGCGAAGTGGGCGAGTCGGTTACGATTCATCGTACCCTTAGCAACAGCGCAAAAGCAACGCGGAAACAAGGAACAAACACTCCGAAGAAACAGCGCCGTGTTGTTGTGTTTCGTCCTTTTGTCCGTGTCGCTTTCGCGCTGACCACAGGTACGAGTAAGTGCTGTGTCGATCTTAGCACGCGTAGAAGTAGGGCAGCGCGGATCCCGTAAATGCTTGCTTGGTCGTACAACTGAATAATTTATAATTGTGAGTTGGCTGAGTATGAAAGTTGCGTGCGGAGTATGGCCGTATTTGATTACGCGAACATGCAAGCAGTACGCCTGTTTCACTTTGGCCGAAGTTCCGCTGCCGCTGCAAGCCAGCCATCGCCACATTTTGTCGCCTTTATTCCTTACGAAAGCATATTTAGCGCCAGCAAACAAGGACGTAAGGGAGACGACAACACAATGCGCTAACTTCAACAACTTGATTTTCAGGAAGTACACCTATATACACCATGCACAGTGGCGCCACCTTATCCAAATCTTATCCATCCAAAAAATCCGTCTCCTCATCTAACAGGTCGATTGAAGGGGCACTAACACACGTGTCTCTATTCCGCCAGATAGCCTGCGCTTCAATGATCTCTCGCACGTCTTTATCTTTGTGCTTTGCAAGAACCCGACAGGATTCATAGACCGGCGCACAGCCGCATTCTTGACAGTGGGTTGACAGATGACCGTTTTGCTTATTTTTCACAGTTTGGCAATGTTCCCGTAATCGGTCATTAAGACATCTCCGTGTCTGTCCGATGTATTTCTTCCCACAGGACAGCGGAAGCTCATATACAACACTTTCTGCGCATCCCACTGGCGCTTTCCGATGATTCGTAGAGCACCCGGCAGCTGGCTTACGGTACGGGTCTGTCAATCGACATATTTTTGCCAGCTTTTCTGGTGCGGAAAAGACCACTTTTGTGTCCACCCGGCTAGCCATTTTCTTAAGTTTATGTGCCGTTCTATGCAGGTAGGGCACTACCGCTACCTTCCTTCTACGTTCCGTCCCTTGATTTGCCGTGTCCTGAATTGTGCTATCCGACCTGCACCTTTTTAGCAGCCCCTCGACGACCGAAACTTGCACTGATTCCGGAAACCCTGCTGCTGATAGCCTTCCCGATTGATCCATAAGAGAGAGAGAAGTTTAATGATATGAAATGCTGAGAGGTCAGCCTGAGGTATATTCCTCTAGCCAGCTACTCGGCATTGGCGGAAGGGGAAGAGGGAAAGAAAGAGGGAAGAGGTGCATGATGGGTGACGATGACGATAGAAGGAAGATGTAGAACATATCGCAAGCAATTTGGCATGCTCAAAGTCTGCAATCCAAGCCCGTTGTTTTTAAAAAGTTCAGTAATGCCTGAATGGCCTTGAAACTCGATGGAGGATCTGGCCAAGGGCCTAAAATAACGTCCTCCGACAACGGTGCGCTGTCGAGACGCGTAAGGTCGTTGTCCAACCTTTCACGCTCTTCCACGTACTTAGGGCAGTCACAAAGCACATGACCTATAGTCTCAGTCACATTGCACACCTCACAGTGTGCAGACTCGGTGCGTCGCATGAGGTGCACGTATCCGCGCGTAAACGCTACCCCCAGTCTTAGTCTGTGCAGAAGACTGGCACAGCTTCGTTGAATTTTCGGTGGTAGCCTAAAAGTCATGGCAGGGTCCAATCTCTGGAGTCATCTGTGGCGATTATCCGGATTGTCCCAGTGCTGTGCTGTCAATTTTCGGATGACACTGGAGAGGAGACAGTTGGCGTCCGCTCTTGAAAAAGGAATTGAAAGCAGTGACTCTCGTTCTACGAGCGCTTTCTTCGCTTCGGCGTCGGCCAGTTCGTTGCCCTGTATACCACAGTGACTGGGAATCCACTGAAATGTGATGTGGTGGCCGTTTTCTTGTGCTAAAGTGTAGAGCTCGGCAGTTTGAAGAGCCAACACTCTGTAAGCGCTTTCTTTCAACACCACTCTAAGTAGTTGAAGAGCCGATTTTGCGTCGCTGAAGACTGTCCATATTTGAGGAGGCTGTCGCGAAATATATTGAACGGCCTCTCTGATTGCCACTAGTTCCGTAGATGTTGAAGTCGTCTTGTTATGCAGACGAAACCGTCGAATGACTTGATGCGCAGGCACGACGAAAGCCGCACCAGACGCATACGACGATACCGATCCGGCTGTATACACGCTCACCGAGGAGTCATATTCTTTCGATATATATTCAAGTGTTAAATGTCTGAGGCCGACGGTAGGTATTCGCGATTTTTTAGAAATTCCCGGAATAGATAGACGTACCGGTATTTTGGACATTACCCATGGGGGCA
This sequence comes from Dermacentor andersoni, assembly GCF_023375885.2. Taxonomy (NCBI): domain Eukaryota; kingdom Metazoa; phylum Arthropoda; class Arachnida; order Ixodida; family Ixodidae; genus Dermacentor; species Dermacentor andersoni. Next base: position 11,875,500 of record NC_092823.1, on the reverse strand, counting down.
TATGTGGAAGGTCAGCCGGGGCAAAGTATGCTGGTATGGCAGATTCTTGCCATTTAACGGCTCTTGAAAAAGTGGAGTCCGGCCGTATATCGGGTAATGTCGATAAGGGATGGCGTCCATGACGACAAAGCAGTCGCAAGAATACTCGAAGAGGTTCGCATCGTAGATAGACAGGTAAAGGGGTGACGCGAGCCTCCTCAATTGTTCCGTGGGTAGAAGTGCAACGTGGAACACCGAGACATGTTTTCAGTATCTGTGCCTGGGCACTTTCCAGCGTGCGTAAACATGACGGGCTCATACCTGATAAAACTGGCAGGCTATACCTAATGTATCCGACGTAGAGAGCCTGGTACAGCCGGAGTAGCGAACGCTCAGATGGACCCCACTTCATACCGGCCAGAAAGCGAAAAACTTGAGCAAGCCCAGTTAATTTTTTCTTTAACATTGCCACATGTTTCGACCATGAAACACCGCGGTCAATGACAACGCCAAGGTACTTGTGGTGGGTGACATATGGGATGGCATTTCCATTGATCATAATTGGATACCAACACATAAGCTTCCGTGTGAACGCTATCGCAGCGCACTTGTCTGGGGCCAGTTGCAGTCCTTGGCACTGCAGGTACTGAGACGTTAAAGAAACAGCACGCTGCAATCTGGCAGGAATTTGCGGTCGCGTGACTGCGGATGCCCATATGCATATGTCGTCTGCGTATGTACTGATGTGTACTGTATCAGGAATTATTTCCGCAAGGCCAATAAGGGCAACATTGAAAAGAGTCGGGCTGAGAACTCCTCCTTGAGGCACTCCACGGACCACAGCGTGTCTCGTCGTTTCGCCATCATTCGTGGACATGAAGACAGTACGACCATTTAGGTAATTATCAATCCACATGTAGAGACGGCCGCCGATGCCTAAATTACTGAGGGCATCAAGAATGGCTTCGTGCAGTACATTGTCATAGGCTCCTTTTATGTCTAAGAAAACTGCTCCTACAAGGCGGTGTCGCTTCTTTTCGTGTTCGATCGTGGACACGAGATCAATGACCCCATCTATTGCAGACCGGCCACGTCTAAATCCGGTCATCATTTCAGGATAAAGCTCATTCTTTTCCATGAACCATTCTAATCTAGTGAGCACCATCCGTTCCATCACCTTACCGACACAGCTAGCTAAAGCTACTGGCCGGTAAGATGACATTTCGTAAGGCGATTTTCCTGGCTTTAGGAGGGCGACCAAACGGCTGGTTTTCCACTGCTTCGGGACTGTACTGGATGACCACGTGGCGTTATAGTATGACAGCAGGACTTTCCGACCTTCCATCCCAAGGTGGCACAAAGCACTATACGAAATACCGTCAGGTCCAGGGGCAGAAGATCGTCTCGACGCAGCAAGTGCAGCTTCCAATTCCGGCATCGTGAAAGGAAGGTCAAGATGATCATCTTTAGGAGGTAGCACGGGTCGATCCAATGTTGGACATGCTGAAGCATCGGTACGGGTGACTCTCTTACAGAAGTCTTCGGCAACCTGCACTTCCGTCAGAGATTGGTGAAGTGCTAGAGCACGGAAAGGATGTTTTTGCTGAGGAGGGGCACGAAGGCTTCGTACTATCTGCCAGATCCTAGAAAGTGGCTTTCGAGAATCTAGAGACGAACAGAAGGTCCTCCACCGTTGTTTTCCCATTTTTTGAAGGTGACGCCGTATTTTTCGTTGAGCTCGTCGACATAAAGCAAGGTCTAATGACGATTGAGTTCTCCTAACCTTCCTTTCCGCTCTCCGACGGATCGCTCGGAGCCGTTCATATTCAATATCAATCGCCGTTCTGGATGTAGGTGCACTGATGAACTTAGTTGTCTTCTGCACTGATGATACAATAATGTCTTCTATATCAGATGGTGAAGTGATGTCTCCACAGTACTCTTCGACAGATGTAGTGAATGTGGACCAATCAGTGCAGCGTACAGCAGATGCACTTGATTGTACAAACCACTTCATCTGCACATATGTTGGTATATGATCGCTCTCATGCGTTTCTATGTCCAAGCACCAGTTGACTAAGGGCAGGAGGCTCTGAGATACAATAGTGAGGTCTAAGCAACTTCCGTAGGTAGTGCCGCGGATGTAAGTTGGAGATCCATCGTTGATGACAGCCAGACCTTCAGTGTCTATGAAGTCCATCAAGTGCCTACCCCGACAGTTCATTGCGGCACTTCCCCAGTAAGGATGATGAGCGTTGAAGTCTCCAATAACAACATGAGGGCCTGGGGAACTTTGTAATACAGTGGATAGATAAGAGAGTTCAAGTCTTTGTCTAGGAGGTATGTAGGCGCCGATGATCGAAAACACATGTAGTTTATGTTTTAGTGTCACACACACATATTCATTGCTGTCATGTGGAGCGATCGTGTTCCGCACAAACGTCATGTCACTGCGTATACACATTAACACTTTGCTCTTGTGTCGATCTTCACGTGACCAGAGCTTAACGTATCCGGAAAGGCGAAATTCCGACGTGAGATTTGGCTCGCATATCACGATCACTGGGAAGCGGTATTTGAAGACTCGTTGCCTAAAGTCAGACATGCGGCCGCATAAACCTCGAGCATTCCATTGCATTATAACAGAATGATGCATCTTTTGTTCCAATGTCCAGTGTTTTATCGTGAGAGCCATGATTAACACCCTTATTTTAGAGCCGCTAATAGCGGCTCCATAGCATCTAACGCCTTCACGACCGATAGTGCAGTTGGCGTTGCCATTTCGGAGAGTAATATACGCATAGTGTTTACTAGCTGTTTGAGCATGTCTATCACCTTTTCATTTCCAAGCCTTTCAATACCCTCCCGGCACTTGGGGAGAGCCGAAGGAGTATCTCCTCCGGAAGCCCTTAGTGGTAGCGAAGGCCACTCAATAGCCGAAGAGGTTGGACGCACGTAGGATGATGCCTCATTCCTTGACGGGCGCGGTGGTACTGGGGGAGGCGCATCTTGTGTGTCCCGGCCGTGCACTCTCTGTGGCACGTTTTGCATCCAAGTACTCAAAGGAAGTGCCTCTTTCCCTCCGGGCTTGCTCTGGGAGCGGCGACGCCTTTGCCGCAACCGGCGCCTTTTCTTGCGGATGGAATCGGCAGCCTCCTTGTGCGTGGAGTTCTCTCTCACCATTTTTCTCAGGATTTGCCTCTCCTCTGCCATTTTGGGGCAGTCCTTGGATGTCGCTTCATGGGCTCCGGAGCAATTTGCACATTTCATGGCGTCAGTCTCACAGGAGTCTACATGATGTGCACCACCACATCTTCGGCACGACGTAGGATTCTTACACACCGCACTCACGTGGCCCAGTTTGAAGCACTTGTGACACTGTAACGGTCGTGGTACATATGGACGCACTGAGTGCCTCACATAACCTACTTTGACCGATGCTGGCAAAGAGTCTGACTCGAACACCAACTTGATGCACCGGGAGCGGCCGAATCGGTGGATGTCGAGGATTCGCACTGTCGACGATAAAAGAGATCGCAGGTCTTCATCCTTTATGTCAATGTCCACATCTGATATCACACCAGAGCAGGTATCTTTGCCGTACGCTAGGAATGAGCGAACTGGGATGTTACCAACCACTTGAATGCCTTTCAAAGCCTCCAATACTGCCTGAGAGTTAACGTCCACCGTCAGAATGTTCTTCCGAGCATTAATGCGGATCTCTCTCACATGTCCTGAGGCTATTCGATCGAAGTATTTGGTCAGCGATTGTCTGTTCAACGAATTGATATTCGTACCTTCCGTAGTTGGGGTGTAGCCCACGGAGAAGACCCGTTCGTCACATCTGCTTCTATGAGTAGAATCACTGCCTGCTGACGTCCGGCGAAGCTTGCGCTTCAAGTGGCGCGATTGGACTAGCGTGTAATCACTGTCCGATTCCATCTCTGCCGCTGTTGAGCTGTCAGATGAATCGGGAAGCCTATAGTCGGTGATGTCGCGGTTTCCCACGGACAGGGCTACCGCCGTGGGACTCGCCTTGCCATGAGGGCGCGGAGGTCCTCCGTCCTCCATTCCGGAGGATCACGTCTTCGAGGAAGCTCCTGATATGCAGAAGTCGCACAACTTTGAAGAACCACAGAACAAGGTCTACCGTTCCCGATTGATCCATAAGGCTCGTATAGATCTTGTGGTGGCAAGACTTCTTTAGAGCATTTACAAAGCATAAGTTGGCAATGCTCCTCTTGACGAGCTTCGAGTGGGCTGACGTATATGATAACAGGGGCTTATTAGCTCTAGGTTTATACTCCCAACACGTGTGCCGTTCCATGAACTCGAGCTGAATGTCTAGGAAGCGCAGCACGTTATTGGAGGGCTCTTCAATCGTGAGAGTAAGTGGGCTAAGGCATTGTGTTGTCGTCTCCCTTACGTCCTTGTTTGCTGGCGCTAAATATGCTTTCAGTTTACCAGCACGCCCAACAAATGGCAATGTTATTCCTTACGCTACGAGGAAATATGGTTCCACCAATTTTAGATAAGGCCTGACATTCTCAAAAACACGCCACTGGGCGCCATAAGAAGCGTGTATATGTGTGGCGATTCCTAATTTCTGATCGGTGGGTGTCACAGCTATCGCGGCTGCCCGCACACCGTGCGCCACTCCAAGCAGACCGAGCTGCACATGATGCGCGCCGACTGGCTCGTGTCCGCCGGCAAAAGTTCGCGCATATTCCGTCTAAAATCTTTGTATATACTCTAAAAAAACAAGGCAGCGCACCAAGACACTTTAAACTCAATAATTTGTGTTTAAATACCAGCCTTCCTACCAGCTACGACTTCTTTTTTTAATCTTGAAGGCCGTGCTTTTTCAAAATGCACGCCCTAAAAGGAAATGTAGATCTCGGAGGCTAAATTCACTTGTTAACCGCAGTGTGACGGTTGACGGTGAGCTAGGCCACGTTGTGTTGCTGTGAGCGGTGTGAGTGCTCGTTGCAGTTACACGGTAATTTAATCATGTTTTCGAAGTGCCTAAACAAACTGTGATCCGTACCGTGTGCATTAACCATCAGGAAACCTCTGGACTCTCGTAACGCCATTAGTTCGCCTTATGTATCCTGTGATACGCCAGTGTCTTATGTGTACTACAGCGCCCGTCCGAGCTGCCTTTGTTCTCGCCTGTCCGCGTTCGCTCGTGGAATACCTGGTACTGTGGCTTCGAATTATGGTGCGTGGAAGAATTTGTTGAAAGTTGTGCTTTCGTGCGCTGGTGTTCATCGGCAATTCGACAGTGTTCGCGCCGGAAAGAGCGTCGTCGCGTGGTGCCGGCGAGACGAAGGAGCCGTTGGCAGAGTTCTGACTGGTGTGGTTTAAACCTGTTGCCAGCTTTGCGGGTCAATGTTGCCAAACTGCCTGCCAAATTTGACGGGGAAAAACACCGTCAAATGTAGCGAATGCAACGACGCCGTTTTCGAAGCGCCCAGAGTTACCAGATCACACGCGCGCAGGCTCCCAGCTCCCGACAGTACCGGAATGCTGCTGCATAACCCGCGCGCTTTCGAATCGCTTGCTTGTTGTGGGCCCTGTTCTCCGACGGTACCAAGCGCTTTCTTTCGTTGCACACGCTGTGACTGGTCCGCGCCGGACGAGGCTTTCGCTGGATCTAAAACTGAAACGCGTCGCATAACGATATATCGCTGCGCGCTTTCGCTACAACGTTAGAAAAGGGTTGGATTGCCTTGATTTGCAACAGGCAGTCTCCTGACGATTACGCTGCTCGCAATGCACTGTTCGGAAACGGAGACGCGTCGCATAACTCTTGCTGCACGATATATCGCTGCGCGCCCTCGTTACAACGTTACAAAAGGGTTGGATCGCCTTGATTTGCAACAGGCAGTGTCCTGACGATTACGAAAGACTTTTATGAAACTGACATGCGTCGCATAACACGTGGCGCACGATATATCGCTGCGCGCTCTCGCTACAACATTACAAAAGGGTTGGATCGCCTTGATTTGCAACAGGCAGTGTCCTGACGATTACGAAAGACTTTTATGAAACTGACACGCGTCGCATAACACTTGGTGCACGATATATCGCTGCGCGCTCTCGCTACAACGTTACAAAAGGGTTGGATCGCCTTGATTTGCAACAGGCAGTGTACTGACGATTACGCTGCTCGCAATAAAGACTTTTCTGAAACTGACACGCGTCGCATAACACTTGGTGCACGATATATCGCAGCGCGCTCTCGCTACAACGTTAGAAAAGGGTTGGATCGCCTTGATTTGCAACAGGCAGTGTCCTGACGATTTCGAAAGACTTTTATGAAACTGACACGCGTCGCATAACACTTGGTGCACGATATATCGCTGCGCGCTCTCGCTACAACGTTACAAAAGGGTTGGATCGCCTTGATTTGCAACAGGCAGTGTCCTGACGATTACGAAAGACTTTTATGAAACTGACACGCGTCGCATAACACTTGGTGCACGATATATCGCTGCGCGCTCTCGCTACAACGTTACAAAAGGGTTGGATCGCCTTGATTTGCAACAGGCAGTGTACTGACGATTACGCTGCTCGCAATAAAGACTTTTCTGAAACTGACACGCGTCGCATAACACTTGGTGCACGATATATCGCAGCGCGCTCTCGCTACAACGTTAGAAAAGGGTTGGATCGCCTTGATTTGCAACAGGCAGTGTCCTGACGATTTCGAAAGACTTTTATGAAACTGACACGCGTCGCATAACACTTGGTGCACGATATATCGCTGCGCGCTCTCGCTACAACATTACAAAAGGGTTGGATCGCCTTGATTTGCAACAGGCAGTGTCCTGACGATTACGAAAGACTTTTATGAAACTGACACGCGTCGCATAACACTTGGTGCACGATATATCGCTGCGCGCTCTCGCTACAACGTTACAAAAGGGTTGGATCGCCTTGATTTGCAACAGGCAGTGTACTGACGATTACGCTGCTCGCAATAAAGACTTTTCTGAAACTGACACGCGTCGCATAACACTTGGTGCACGATATATCGCAGCGCGCTCTCGCTACAACGTTAGAAAAGGGTTGGATCGCCTTGATTTGCAACAGGCAGTGTCCTGACGATTTCGAAAGACTTTTATGAAACTGACACGCGTCGCATAACACTTGGTGCACGATATATCGCTGCGCGCTCTCGCTACAACGTTACAAAAGGGTTGGATCGCCTTGATTTGCAACAGGCAGTGTTCTGACGATTACGAAAGACTTTTATGAAACTGACACGCGTCGCATAACACGTGGTGCACGATAAATCGCTGCGCGCTCTCGCTACAACCTTACAAAAGGGTTGGATCGCCTTGATTTGCAACAGGCAGTGTCCTGACGATTACGCTGCTCGCAATAAAGACTTTTCTGAAACTGACACGCGTCGCATAACACTTGGTGCATGATATATCGCAGCGCGCTCTCGCTACAACGTTAGAAAAGGGTTGGATCGCCTTGATTTGCATAGGCCGTGTCCTGACGATTACGAAAGACTTTTATGAAACTGACACGCGTCGCATAACACTTGGTGCACGATATATCGCTGCGCGCTCTCGCTACAACGTTAGAAAAGGGTTGGATCGCCTTGATTTGCAACAGGCAGTGTCCTGACGATTACGAAAGACTTTTCTGAAACTGACACGCGTCGCATAACACTTGGTGCACGATATATCGCTGCACGCTCTCGCTACAACGTTAGAAAAGGGTTGGATCGCCTTGATTTGCGTAGGCAGTGTCCTGACGATTACGCTGCTCGCAATAAAGACTTTTCTGAAACTGACACGCGTCGCATAACATTTGGTGCACGATATATCACAGCGCGCTCTCGCTACAACGTTAGAAAAGGGTTGGGTCGCCTTGATTTGCGTAGGCAGTGTCCTGACGATTACGCTGCTCGCAATAAAGACTTTTCTGAAACTGACACGCGTCGCATAACACTTGGTGCACGATATATCGCTGCGCGCTCTCCCTACAACGTTAGAAAACGGTTGGGTCGCCTTGATTTGCGTAGGCAGTGTCCTGACGATTACGCTGCTCGCAATAAAGACTTTTCTGAAACTGACACGCGTCGCATAACACTTGGTGCACGATATATCGCTGCGCGCTCTCGCTACAACGTTAGAAAAGGGTTGGGTCGCCTTGATTTGCGTAGGCAGTGTCCTGACGATTACGCTGCTCGCAATAAAGACTTTTCTGAAACTGACACGCGTCGCATAACACTTGGTGCACGATATATCGCTGCGCGCTCTCGCTACAACGTTAGAAAAGGGTTGGGTCGCCTTGATTTCCGTAGGCAGTGTCCTGACGATTACGCTGCTCGCAATAAAGACTTTTCTGAAACTGACACGCGTCGCATAACACTTGGTGCACGATATATCGCTGCGCGCTCTCGCTACAACGTTAGAAAAGGGTTGGATCGCCTTGATTTGCGTAGGCAGTGTCCTGACGATTACGCTGCTCGCAATAAAGACTTTTCTGAAACTGACACGCGTCGCATAACACTTGGTGCACGATATATCGCTGCGCGCTCTCGCTACAACGTTAGAAAAGGGTTGGGTCGCCTTGATTTGCGTAGGCAGTGTCCTCACGATTACGCTGCTCGCAATAAAGACTTTTCTGAAACTGACACGCGTCGCATAACACTTTGTGCACGATATATCGCTGCGCGCTCTCGCTACAACGTTAGAAAAGGGTTGGGTCGCCTTGATTTGCGTAGGCAGTGTCCTGACGATTACGCTGCTCGCAATAAAGACTTTTCTGAAACTGACACGCGTCGCATAACATTTGGTGCACGATATATCACAGCGCGCTCTCGCTACAACGTTAGAAAAGGGTTGGGTCGCCTTGATTTGCGTAGGCAGTGTCCTGACGATTACGCTGCTCGCAATAAAGACTTTTCTGAAACTGACACGCGTCGCATAACACTTGGTGCACGATATATCGCTGCGCGCTCTCCCTACAACGTTAGAAAACGGTTGGGTCGCCTTGATTTGCGTAGGCAGTGTCCTGACGATTACGCTGCTCGCAATAAAGACTTTTCTGAAACTGACACGCGTCGCATAACACTTGGTGCACGATATATCGCTGCGCGCTCTCGCTACAACGTTAGAAAAGGGTTGGATCGCCTTGATTTGCAACAGGCAGTGTCCTGACGATTACGAAAGACTTTTCTGAAACTGACACGCGTCGCATAACACTTGGTGCACGATATATCGCTGCACGCTCTCGCTACAACGTTAGAAAAGGGTTGGATCGCCTTGATTTGCGTAGGCAGTGTCCTGACGATTACGCTGCTCGCAATAAAGACTTTTCTGAAACTGACACGCGTCGCATAACATTTGGTGCACGATATATCACAGCGCGCTCTCGCTACAACGTTAGAAAAGGGTTGGGTCGCCTTGATTTGCGTAGGCAGTGTCCTGACGATTACGCTGCTCGCAATAAAGACTTTTCTGAAACTGACACGCGTCGCATAACACTTGGTGCACGATATATCGCTGCGCGCTCTCCCTACAACGTTAGAAAACGGTTGGGTCGCCTTGATTTGCGTAGGCAGTGTCCTGACGATTACGCTGCTCGCAATAAAGACTTTTCTGAAACTGACACGCGTCGCATAACACTTGGTGCACGATATATCGCTGCGCGCTCTCGCTACAACGTTAGAAAAGGGTTGGGTCGCCTTGATTTGCGTAGGCAGTGTCCTGACGATTACGCTGCTCGCAATAAAGACTTTTCTGAAACTGACACGCGTCGCATAACACTTGGTGCACGATATATCGCTGCGCGCTCTCGCTACAACGTTAGAAAAGGGTTGGGTCGCCTTGATTTCCGTAGGCAGTGTCCTGACGATTACGCTGCTCGCAATAAAGACTTTTCTGAAACTGACACGCGTCGCATAACACTTGGTGCACGATATATCGCTGCGCGCTCTCGCTACAACGTTAGAAAAGGGTTGGATCGCCTTGATTTGCGTAGGCAGTGTCCTGACGATTACGCTGCTCGCAATAAAGACTTTTCTGAAACTGACACGCGTCGCATAACACTTGGTGCACGATATATCGCTGCGCGCTCTCGCTACAACGTTAGAAAAGGGTTGGGTCGCCTTGATTTGCGTAGGCAGTGTCCTCACGATTACGCTGCTCGCAATAAAGACTTTTCTGAAACTGACACGCGTCGCATAACACTTTGTGCACGATATATCGCTGCGCGCTCTCGCTACAACGTTAGAAAAGGGTTGGGTCGCCTTGATTTGCGTAGGCAGTGTCCTGACGATTACGCTGCTCGCAATAAAGACTTTTCTGAAACTGACACGCGTCGCATAACACTTGGTGCACGATATATCGCTGCGCGCCCTCGCTACAACGTTAGAAAAAGGGTGGGTCGCCTAGATTTGCGTAGGCAGTGTCCTGACGATTACGCTGCTCGCAATAAAGACTTTTCTGAAACTGACACGCGTCGCATAACACTTGGTGCACGATATATCGCTGCGCGCTCTCGCTACAACGTTAGAAAAGGGTTGGATCGCCTTGATTTGCGTAGGCGGTGTCCTGACGATTACGCTGCTCGCAATAAAGACTTTTCTGAAACTGACACGCGTCGCATAACACTTGGTGCACGATATATCGCTGCGCGCTCTCGCTACAACGTTAGAAAAGGGTTGGGTCGCCTTGATTTGCGTAGGCAGTGTCCTGACGATTACGCTGCTCGCAATAAAGACTTTTCTGAAACTGACACGCGTCGCATAACACTTGGTGCACAATATATCGCTGCGCGCTCTCGCTACAACGTTAGAAAAGGGTTGGGTTGCCTTGATTTGCGTAGGCAGTGTCCTGACGATTACGCTGCTCGCAATAAAGACTTTTCTGAAACTGACACGCGTCGCATAACACTTGGTGCACGATATATCGCTGCGCGCTCTCGCTACAACGTTAGAAAAGGGTTGGATCGCCTTGATTTGCGTAGGCAGTGTCCTGACGATTACGCTGCTCGCAATAAAGACTTTTCTGAAACTGACACGCGTCGCATAACACTTGGTGCACGATATATCGCTGCGCGCTCTCGCTACAACGTTAGAAAAGGGTTGGATCGCCTTGATTTGCGTAGGCAGTGTCCTGACGATTACGCTGCTCGCAATAAAGACTTTTCTGAAACTGACACGCGTCGCATAACACTTGGTGCACGATATATCGCTGCGCGCTCTCGCTACAACGTTAGAAAAGGGTTGGGTCGCCTTGATTTGCGTAGGCAGTGTCCCGACGATTACGCTGCTCGCAATAAAGACTTTTCTGAAACTGACACGCGTCGCATAACACTTGGTGCACGATATATCGCTGCGCGCTCTCGCTACAACGTTAGAAAAGGGTTGGGTCGCCTTGAGTTGCGTAGGCAGTGTCCTGACGATTACGCTGCTCGCAATAAAGACTTTTCTGAAACTGACACGCGTCGCATAACACTTGGTGCACGATATATCGCTGCGCGCTCTCGCTACAACGTTAGAAAAGGGTTGGATCGCCTTGATTTGCGTAGGCAGTGTCCTGACGATTACGCTGCTCGCAATAAAGACTTTTCTGAAACTGACACGCGTCGCATAACACTTGGTGCAGGATATATCGCTGCGCGCTCTCGCTACAACGTTAGAAAAGGGTTGGGTCGCCTTGATTTGCGTAGGCAGTGTCCTCACGATTACGCTGCTCGCAATAAAGACTTTTCTGAAACTGACACGCGTCGCATAACACTTGGTGCACGATATATCGCTGCGCGCTCTCGCTACAACGTTAGAAAAAGGGTGGGTCGCCTAGATTTGCGTAGGCAGTGTCCTGACGATTACGCTGCTCGCAATAAAGACTTTTCTGAAACTGACACGCGTCGCATAACACTTGGTGCACGATATATCGCTGCGCGCTCTCGCTACAACGTTAGAAAAGGGTTGGATCGCCTTGATTTGCGTAGGCGGTGTCCTGACGATTACGCTGCTCGCAATAAAGACTTTTCTGAAACTGACACGCGTCGCATAACACTTGGTGCACGATATATCGCTGCGCGCTCTCGCTACAACGTTAGAAAAGGGTTGGGTCGCCTTGATTTGCGTAGGCAGTGTCCTGACGATTACGCTGCTCGCAATAAAGACTTTTCTGAAACTGACACGCGTCGCATAACACTTGGTGCACAATATATCGCTGCGCGCTCTCGCTACAACGTTAGAAAAGGGTTGGGTTGCCTTGATTTGCGTAGGCAGTGTCCTGACGATTACGCTGCTCGCAATAAAGACTTTTCTGAAACTGACACGCGTCGCATAACACTTGGTGCACGATATATCGCTGCGCGCTCTCGCTACAACGTTAGAAAAGGGTTGGATCGCCTTGATTTGCGTAGGCAGTGTCCTGACGATTACGCTGCTCGCAATAAAGACTTTTCTGAAACTGACACGCGTCGCATAACACTTGGTGCACGATATATCGCTGCGCGCTCTCGCTACAACGTTAGAAAAGGGTTGGATCGCCTTGATTTGCGTAGGCAGTGTCCTGACGATTACGCTGCTCGCAATAAAGACTTTTCTGAAACTGACACGCGTCGCATAACACTTGGTGCACGATATATCGCTGCGCGCTCTCGCTACAACGTTAGAAAAGGGTTGGGTCGCCTTGATTTGCGTAGGCAGTGTCCCGACGATTACGCTGCTCGCAATAAAGACTTTTCTGAAACTGACACGCGTCGCATAACACTTGGTGCACGATATATCGCTGCGCGCTCTCGCTACAACGTTAGAAAAGGGTTGGGTCGCCTTGAGTTGCGTAGGCAGTGTCCTGACGATTACGCTGCTCGCAATAAAGACTTTTCTGAAACTGACACGCGTCGCATAACACTTGGTGCACGATATATCGCTGCGCGCTCTCGCTACAACGTTAGAAAAGGGTTGGATCGCCTTGATTTGCGTAGGCAGTGTCCTGACGATTACGCTGCTCGCAATAAAGACTTTTCTGAAACTGACACGCGTCGCATAACACTTGGTGCACGATATATCGCTGCGCGCTCTCGCTACAACGTTAGAAAAGGGTTGGGTCGCCTTGATTTGCGTAGGCAGTGTCCTGACGATTACGCTGCTCGCAATAAAGACTTTTCTGAAACTGACACGCGTCGCATAACATTTGGGGCGCTTCAATTCGCTGCGCGCGATCGCTGCAACGGGGCAAATTAAGTGTTTGCTGTGCCTTTATCTGCGTAAAGAATTTTTCTGAAACGCGACGCGAAACCCCCGGGGCTTTTTTTCTGGCTACGCGCGCGGTTTCCGCCGCAAGTGCGTCGCGCGCCGGCGTGGATCTATCACTACGTACCTGCAAGTTCTGTTTACCTGCATTTTTCTGCTTCTTGTCTGTCACCACGCAAGGGCTGCAGCCCATACGCTTTCAGAACTTTCAGTCATTACAGCTGCGTAATGTTTTTAAATATTCTGTGCATCAGGTTGAACCATGCAGTGAATGCAAGTATTGCAGCTCGAGGTATTTCTCGGTTGGATAGGGTCACGGCCGGAGCAGCGTGAGGTTTCTCAGCCCTGCCGATGCACCATTGGAGGGGCTCTGAAAAGAGCCGGTGGTGAAGAGAAGAACATTCAGACGAAGGAGGATTTGTGACAGCAAGGCCATCCAAGCAGCTGCGCACGAGGTTGTCTTAGAAGGGGTAGCGGCTGGCGATTGCCTCCATCAGCCGAAGGAAGCAGTCTGTGATCCCTGGTCGCCCGTTCACCGACATCCACCAGGCCCAGGCAAGGTGCGAGCGCAGCAGAGCCGGCGAGGTTTTGTTACCGTTTTGAACGAGTCGGCGCTTCGCCTTCTGCCACTCGCTCTCTATGCGTTGCGTGTTTGCCCCTGTTACAGGGTCAACAAAGTTTACGCTGTGATTTACGGTGTGCCAGTCAAGGTTCAATGGCGCTCCATTGGCATCCGCAAGAGTGGGTATACATTGATACGCAGCCCATTCGTCGCTGTAAACTGTGGTGCCTGGGAGGACATTATTGGCGATTACGGGGCCGAGGGTAGCGGCGTCCCTCTTGTCAACTTCGAAGAGCCTCAGCTCTTTTGTCTGAACGCAGAGCATTCCAAAAATCCATGGACCCCGGTCCGCTACACCACCGTAGTTGTTACGGCACCTGGGAGGAACGTTGTCTCCAGCGAGGAGGCGACCTCGGTTAGATTTGCGTCTGCCTCTCATTAGGCACTCGTCGATCTGAACGACCTGGCCTACACCTCCCATCGGCGGCTGTTCTAAAAGCTCGGCCAGCGCCACCTCCCTAACATAATTTCTCCAGTCCGTGCGGGTGCTATTGCTCATTTTAAATACATTCTGCACCAGCTTTTTAGTGCTCCTGGAGGAGAGCCCATTAGCCAAGGCGTACGTCAACCAGATTATTTCCCTTCGCGAGAGTTTCACGTTGGGGCGTCCCAGTACGTCGGTACAAGCAAAAAATGAGCCCTGCCCTGGCTGCCCGTGCAATGCATCGGAACCGCGGAGCTGTGAAACCTGCTTCCTGCAGCGGTTGCACTTGAAGCTTGGTCTGGTACCTTTTCTGCACCGGCGATGGTATGTGACGACTGCTCCCTCGCATCCCGGCTCGCTGGGATTGAACCCTAGATCCTTGCAGACGCCCCAGAAGTCAGACGTCGGTGGACGCCCTTGACGGGTTCCGGTCCTCTGAGGTCGAACTGTCGGCGTCGGCACGAGCCCCACTCCACGCAGAAAGGCCTCTTCCGCGGCAGGGTCCCTGAGGATGTCCGAAATCTCCAACACACTTGGGTCCATCCGTGGCGTCGTCATGGCAAAATCAAATGAGGAGACGAAATTGTTTTTAAGCCCCTACGTGGACGCGGGGGAGAGCGACTCGGATGAAACGTTACCAAATAAGGAGACATCGAAGGCACCTGCTACGTTAACGAGAGTGAGGAGGGCTCGAGTTCAGTGGTCATGGGTCACATGGTCATGATCACGAGGTAGGCAGCTCAAAACAATATCATATAAGGTAACGCCAATTGAACCCTGGAGCGAGGAGTTAACCTGGGAGTTAACGAGAGTGAGGAGGGCTCGCATGAAGTGCTACCAAATAAGGATATCGAATGCAGCCGCTACATAAAGGCGGCGCATGTCACGTGGTGTGGATTTCGATCCACGTGACCCAGGTTCAATTGGCGTTACCTTATATGGTATTGTTTTGAGCTGCCTACCTCGTGATCATGACCATGTGAACCATGACCACTGAACTCGAGCCCTCCTCACTCTCGTTAACGTAGCAGGTGCCTTCGATATCTCTTTATTTGGTAACGTTTCATCCGAGTCACCCTCCCCCGCGTTCACGCTAACTCTCGTTAACGTAGCAGGTGCCTTCGATATCTCCTTATTTGGTAACGTTTCATCTGAGTCGCCCTCCCCCGCATCCACGTAGGGGCTTATAAATACCGCAACAATTTCGTCTCCTCATTTGATTTCGCCATGACGACGCCACGGATGGACCCATGTGTGTTGGAGATTTCGGACATCCTCCCGACGCCGACAGTTCGACCTCAGAGGACCGGAAGCCGTCAAGGCCGTCCACCGACGTCTGACTTCTGGGGCGTCTGCAAGGATCTAGGGTTCAATGCTATCGAACCGGGATGCGAGGGAGAAGTCGTCACATACCATCGCCGGTGCAGAAAAGGTACCAGACCTAGCTTCAAATGCAACCGCTGCAGGAAGCAGGTTTCACAGCTCCGCGGTTCCGATGCATTGCACGGGCAGCCAGGGCAGGGCTCATTTTTTGCTTGTACCGACGTACTGGGACGCCCCAACGTGAAACTCTCGCGAAGGGAAATAATCTGGTTGACGTACGCCTTGGCTAATGGGCTCTCCTCCAGGAGCACTAAAAAGCTGGTGCAGAATGTATTTAAAATGAGCAATAGCACCCGCACGGACTGGAGAAATTATGTTAGGGAGGTGGCGCTGGCCGAGCTTTTAGAACAGCCGCCGATGGGAGGTGTAGGCCAGGTCGTTCAGATCTACGAGTGCCTAATGAGAGGCAGACGCAAATCTAACCGAGGTCGCCTCCTCGCTGGAGACAACGTTCCTCCCAGGTGCCGTAACAACTACGGTGGTGTAGCGGACCGGGGTCCATGGATTTTTGGAATGCTCTGCGTTCAGACAAAAGAGCTGAGGCTCTTCGAAGTTGACAAGAGGGACGCCGCTACCCTCGGCCCCGTAATCGCCAATAATGTCCTCCCAGGCACCACAGTTTACAGCGACGAATGGGCTGCGTATCAATGTATACCCACTCTTGCGGATGCCAATGGAGCGCCATTGAACCTTGACTGGCACACCGTAAATCACAGCGTAAACTTTGTTGACCCTGTAACAGGGGCAAACACGCAACGCATAGAGAGCGAGTGGCAGAAGGCGAAGCGCCGACTCGTTCAAAACGGTAACAAAACCTCGCCGGCTCTGCTGCGCTCGCACCTTGCCTGGGCCTGGTGGATGTCGGTGAACGGGCGACCAGGGATCACAGACTGCTTCCTTCGGCTGATGGAGGCAATCGCCAGCCGCTACCCCTTCTAAGACAACCTCGTGCGCAGCTGCTTGGATGGCCTTGCTGTCACAAATCCTCCTTCGTCTGAATGTTCTTCTCTTCACCACCGGCTCTTTTCAGAGCCCCTCCAATGGTGCATCGGCAGGGCTGAGAAACCTCACGCTGCTCCGGCCGTGACCCTCTCCAACCGAGAAATACCTCGAGCTGCAATACTTGCATTCACTGCATGGTTCAACCTGATGCACAGAATATTTAAAAACATTACGCAGCTGTAATGACTGAAAGTTCTGAAAGCGTATGGGCTGCAGCCCTTGCGTTGTGACAGACAAGAAGCAGAAAAATGCAGGTAAACAGAACTTGCAGGTACGTAGTGATAGATCCACGCCGGCGCGCGACGCACTTGCGGCGGAAACCGCGCGCGTAGCCAGAAAAAAAGCCCCGGGGGTTTCGCGTCGCGTTTCAGAAAAATTCTTTACGCAGATAAAGGCACAGCAAACACTTAATTTGCCCCGTTGCAGCGATCGCGCGCAGCGAATTGAAGCGCCCCAAATGTTATGCGACGCGTGTCAGTTTCAGAAAAGTCTTTATTGCGAGCAGCGTAATCGTCAGGACACTGCCTACGCAAATCAAGGCGACCCAACCCTTTTCTAACGTTGTAGCGAGAGCGCGCAGCGATATATCGTGCACCAAGTGTTATGCGACGCGTGTCAGTTTCAGAAAAGTCTTTCGTAATCGTCAGGACACTGCCTGTTGCAAATCAAGGCGATCCAACCCTTTTGTAACGTTGTAGCGAGAGCGCGCAGCGATATATCGTGCACCAAGTGTTATGCGACGCGTGTCAGTTTCAGAAAAGTCTTTCATAATCGTCAGGACACTGCCTGTTGCAAATCAAGGCGATCCAACCCTTTTTTAACGTTGTAGCGAGAGCGCGCAGCGATATATCGTGCACCAAGTGTTATGCGGCGCGTGTCAGTTTCAGAAAAGTCTTTATTGCGAGCAGCGTAATCGTCAGGACACTGCCTGTTGCAAATCAAGGCGATCCAACCCTTTTGTAACGTTGTAGCGAGAGCGCGCAGCGATATATCGTGCACCAAGTGTTATGCGACGCGTGTCAGTTTCAGAAAAGTCTTTCGTAATCGTCAGGACACTGCCTGTTGCAAATCACGGCGATGCAACCCTTTTGTAACGTTGTAGCGAGAGCGCGCAGCGATATATCGTGCACCAAGTGTTATGCGACGCGTGTCAGTTTCAGAAAAGTCTTTCGTAATCGTCAGGACACTGCCTGTTGCAAATCAAGGCAATCCAACCCTTTTGTAACGTTGTAGCGAGAGCGCGCAGCGATATATCGTGCACCAAGTGTTATGCGACGCGTGTCAGTTTCAGAAAAGTCTTTCGTAATCGTCAGGACACTGCCTGTTGCAAATCAAGGCGATGCAACCCTTTTGTAACGTTGTAGCGAGAGCGCGCAGCGATATATCGTGCACCAAGTGTTATGCGACGCGTGTCAGTTTCAGAAAAGTCTTTATTGCGAGCAGCGTAATCGTCAGCACACTGCATGCCGACGCTAATCAAGGCGATCCGACCCTTTTCTAACGTTGTAGCGAGAGCGCGCAGCGATATATCGTTATGCGACGCGTTTCAGTTTTAGATCTAGCGAAAGCCTCGTCCCGCGCGGACCAGTCACAGCGTGTGCAACGATAGAAAGCGCTTCGTACCGTCGGACAACAGGGCCCACAACAAGGAAGCGATTCGAAAGCGCTCGGGTTATGCAGCAGCTTTCCGGTACTGTCGGGAGCTGGGAGCCTGCACGCGTGTGATCTGGTAACTCTGTGCGCTTCGAAAACGGCGTCGTTGCATTCGCTACATTTGACGGTGTTTTTTCCCGTCAAATTTGGGAGGCAGTCTGGCAACATTGACCCGCAAAGCTGGCAACAGGTATAAACCACACCAGTCAGAACTCTGCCGGAGCCGTTTGCTGACCACGTTGAAGGTAAGCAGGTCTGACGCTTGCGCGCATTCTCGCAGCTTTTGGTTCATGTTGTAAGCTTTGAAGAACGACAACTGAACAATTTCTGAACGTATGTTGACCATGTTAATGTGCACATTTAGCAAAGCGTTTCACGTGGGGAGTTCCGTGAAATGTATTATTTCTTACCGCTTACTTGCTTTATGGAGTGAAGTGCTACCACCGCTGATTGTTGGGACTTAATGGGCAAATATTTACGTAAACGCTGAAAGTTACTGTTCTCTCGGTAGTTTCCCGGCAAGAAATTCTTCCGTAGATATGAATTTCCGCAAGTTACGTGTGTAATGCATGTCGATGTGTCACGGGAATCGCGAGTTGGCACGCGACTGCGATGTTTGACACTTGAACAGATATGTGTGAAGATTACTTTATTGATAGTGTTCAGTTTGAAGTCCAGCTTCGCGAGAACTTGTCTGCATTGTTTCTGTTCTTCGACGTGCTCGCGTATTTGTCTTTTATTGTAGGGCAAATATAGACCGACATTACAACAGCGAAATTTCGTTTTAATCGAGGCATGTCAATCAGACGCTCGTTTTCATTAATATTTTCATCCGAAGAACAGGATGTCAGTTCCTGCGATTGTTAAAGACAGTGGCTTGTAGCACTGCCGAATAAGGGATGCGATTTTCTTGCGATGCTTTCCGCTCTTTGTTTGCCACTATTATAACCCACCTTCCGCGGCTGGCTGTTCTAGTTAATAACGATAGCGGAATGTCGGTCCGATCAATGAGCAAAAGGAGTAGCATCGGAAAAGGGATCGCTACAAAATCGCGGCTTAGGTTTTAGACCCTTCGTAATCGATTGTTCGTTTGATTTACTAGATATTTAAGTTTTGGGGATTTTTTCCCAGGTAGTCTGATGTCTGCGGCTGGTTTTATTCCCGCCTGAATTTTACCATATAACAGTGTAACCACTTGCGATATAACTATGAGACATCTGTACAAGCAGGCACACAGATTTGTTGGCCAGTTGCCTACTCCTAAAGTTCATGTACTACTTAGCAGAGCTCGCTTGTGCACGATACTGGCGTCCACGATCGTGATAATGGACATTTTGACCTAGACCCCGGTTATCAACAGATGATAACAGCAGACATCAAACGTGTTTTCAATACCGCAGGCTGACATCAAAATCAAGCCCGCAGCATAAGCTTGCGAGCATCAGCACACCAACATACTAGGATATGTTAAACCTTTGGTCGTCTCGTTGTTTAAGCAACTATAACAGGTCTTTTAGAACAAGGAACACCAGAAGACAGAATAGCCGAAAGTTGAGCAAGCGGTCAAGTCCGTCACTTTCCCTTCGTCGCAGTTGCTATGATGCTGTCAGCTGCAGGCCGCGGGTTCGATCGCGGCCGTGGCGAGCTCATTTTGATGGGGGCAAAATGGAATCCTGATCATATACTCATATTTAGGTGCACGTTAGGCAACCGCGGGTGGTGGAAATTAATCGTGGGTCCTCCACTTGAGTGCGCGTCAATTCATATCGTGGATTAGAACGTAAGACTCCACAATTTAATTACTGCTTTCTCCGCTAACACAGAAATGCTCTCTCGGCTTTTCAGCTTCATAACGTAAGCGTCGGTAATAAGGTAATACCTACTCACATGTCAAGCGGCATTGCGCTGAGCATGAGTGCACTCCAATTTATCGACACAGCACGATACTTCCCGCAGTTAAATCCCGCAAATAAAGGCTAATAAGACGCTGTCTGACTTAGAACGCTGGTCCGCGATGAACTGCTTGAGAATCAACCCTAAGAAAACAAAAGTAATCTTGTACGCGCCTAGAGGAACGTTGTTGTTGGCAACTAATATGAATTTGTGTCTGGGCAGTGAACAGTTAGAGATAGTTGATTGCGTTAATATCCTTTGGGTGCGTTTTACAAAGCACCTTACCTGGAATGAGCATGTTGATCATCTCCAATCAAAATTGTCATCTGCCATTGGTGTTATTGCTCGTTTGCGTCGCTTACTCCCGACCAAGGTAAAAATATTGCTACACAATGCTCTGGTGGTATCTGTCATGCAGTACTGCGTCATGGTGTGGGGCACAACTGGTGTGACAAACTTGCACAAACTACATTTGCTACAAAAACGTGTTGTGCGTTACATAACTGACGTCCATTATGCGCACTCCGCAGAGCCACTTTCTCCTAAATATGAAATTCTTCCTGTGTTTTGTTTTTACAATTATAGGTTGATGTGCTACAAAGGTTTCGTAAAATTTGGCATTGATATAACAATTCATCTGGCGAAACTTCGAGAGAATACAAATATTCGTCAGACCCGACATAAAGAAATGTGGTTCGTACGCACCCCTAGAACCTCCAATCATGAGCAATCTTTATCTTATACATAAAGGGATCCACCCGTTTGTAGCAATTGCTACAAAGGAAACCGATACGGGTTCCTCGAAAGAAAAGCCTCAGAGTTGAAAAATTCGTCCTGGTCTTATACATTACCTTCGCTATTAAACTTATTAGACCGACAAAATTTTGATCCCTCCAAAAACCGAAACTCTCGCATTAAACGTTTTTGTCAACCTATTTATTTGCAAGGCTAGACCATGCCTTCTTATTCTCCTAATTTTTTTCCCCACTGTTTTTTATGTGTGTTGATTATTTCTTGCCGTCTTGTTCCACTCTGCATTACCCGTTGTTTTGTGATGCTTTTTTTTTTTATTTCTTGTGTGTGACTGGCTGTCATCTTCCTGTTATGCCCACTTACAAGTGGTCGGGACCTTGTCAAGCTGTCCAAGCTTTTAGTCCTGTACTCCTCCTCTTTTAAGGAAATAAAATGATTGATTGATGATTGATTGATTGACTGCAAAAGAGGTTGTTGAGGCCTACTATATCAGGAAAAAAGTATCGCGTTGTATTCAATCAATTTGCATGACAGTGAATTTACATTTTTAAACTGCTGCATAGTGCAGCATAATATTATAAGGTTTTGATGTTTGACGGTGCACTGATAATGCCGCCATCGATGGGAAAGCAGGTGGGTATAGGTCACATAATTCGCAGAAAGGAATAAGCTCCGAATAACGAACACCTTTTTCAGGAAGCGTAGTGACAAAAACTGGACCTGGAAAAACCCTAACGATGAAACAAGAAATGAAATTGACTCACATACTTTCTGCTGATCCCAGCATAGTGCAGTATGTAGAAGTGATAGGTGAGGTAAAGGGCAGTGATCATAGGTTAGTGAGGGCTAGGATTCACCTCGATTTGAAGAGAGAAAGAGCAAAATTGGTCAAGAAGAAACAGGCCAATCTAGAGGCAGTAAGGGTAAAAGCAGGCAAATTCAGGCTGGTACTTGCAAACAAATAGGCAGCCTTAGAACAGAGAGACAATGATGACATAGAGGTAATGAATGAAACGGTAACGAGGCTGGCTTCAGAGGCAGCAGTTGAAGTGGGAGGCAAGGTGAGAAGGTAACCAGTTGGCAAGCTCTCTCAAGTAACAAAGGACCTAATAAAAAAAACGACAAAGAAGGAAATTGTCCAACCCAAGAGATAAAATGGAACTGTGAAAACTAATCAACAAGGCGAAAATAGGTGATATTTTAAATTGTAACGCGAGAAAGAATGAAGCAACCGTAAAAAACAGACGCAGCCTAAAATCGGTGAGAAAGAAGCTTGGCATACGAAAAACCAAGATGTATGCACTGAAAGATAAGCAGGGTAATATCATCAGTAATCTTGAAGATACAGTAAAAGAAGCGGAAGAATTCTATGCTGACCTGCAAAATACCCAGAGGAGTCAGGATACCTCCATTAGAAACAGTAATGAACAGGATACACAAACTCCTCTGATAACTAGCGATCAGGTCAGAAGGGCCTTGCAAGACATGAAACGAAGAAGAGCGGCAGGAGATGATGGAATAACAGTCGATTTAATCAAAGATGGAGACATAATGCTTGGAAAACAGGCGGCTCTTTATACGAAGTGTCTATCGACTAATGAATACATTGTTGCGCAAAACAGGAAAATAAATACTTAGGAGGGAGAGTATGAAACGACAGACCGAGCGCTGAAGAGCTCTGTCTATCGACTGCACGCGTCCCAGAAAACTGGAAGAATGCAAACATTATACTAATCCACAAAAAAGGAGACGTTAAAGAATTGAAAAATTACAGGCCCATTACCTTTCTCCAAGGGTTATATAAAATATTTACCAAAATAATCTCCAATAAAATAAGGGCAACACTAGACTTTAGTCAATCAAGGGAACAGGCTGGCTTCAGGGAGGGATACTGTACAATTGATCACAGCAATGTCATTAACCAGGTTATCGAGAAATCCGCAGAGTACTATAAGCCTCTCTATAAGGCTTTCATAGATTGGAAAAAGGCATTTGATTCAGTAGAGATACCAGCAGTCATGGAGGCATTGCGTAATCAAGGAGTACAGAACGCTTACATAAGTACGTTGGAAAATATCTACAGAGGTTCTACAACTATCTTAATTCTACACAAGAAAAGTAGGAAAATACCTCTAAATAAAGGGGTCAGACAGGGAGACACAATCTCTCCAATGCTATTCAATGCGTGCTTGGAAGAAGTATTCAAGCTATTAAACTGGGAAGGCTTAGGAGTAAGGGCTGACGGCGAATATCTTGCTGCAGTAACAATGCAGACTTGTTCTTCTGAAATCCGTATTGATGTTCGGTAATAATTATTTAAGCTACTAATGTTTCCAATTCGTACATATATGACACGTTCTATATTTTTGAAAAAATGGGCAAAACAGAAATGCGCCTGTAGTTATTCATATCATTTTCATTACCACCTGTGTGAACAACGGATACTCTAGCAGTTTTAAATTTCTCCGGGAACGTTCCAGTGCTCAAAACAAGGATGCAAATATGTGCAAATGGTGCGCTTATGTGTTCTGAAACTGCGTTTAGAGGTTCTGCCTTTATATTGGCAATACCCACAGCACATTTGTTACTTAAATTCTGTATCAGCGAGGCTATTTCCGATTCATTCGTCGGAGTTAGGAAAATAGATTCCGAGACGTTTGTTTTAATAGACGATTTTTAAGACTGGACAGCACCATTTGGAATATCAGAAGCTCCTGAACTCAAAAGATGCTCATTGAACACATCACCAAGTACCTGAAGAAGATCTGCCCTCTATTTGATGCTCAGAGATAGCCTTCGTATTTTTCCTTTGCAAAAGGTCGTTCACAGCGTTCCAAATGGCTTGCTGATCATTGAGGATGTTTGCAAACCTTTTTTCGTAGTAGCTAATTCGCGCCTTTTTAATATCAGATCCTATATTATTTCTGACCTGCTTAAATTCAACTAAGTAGTCAAAGCGCTTTGTTTTTATGAATTCAGTGAACAGCTTATCTCGTGCTTTCATGCTTTTCAAAAGTGAAGCGTCTATCCATGGTTTTCTCGCCCTCTTGTTTATCTTATGCACCGCAATCGGAAATACTAAATTATAAAGGTCTGTTAACTTTGTTATGAATATGCCGTAGGCATTCACAGGGTCAGTATTATTGAAAATACAGCTCCAATCAGTGTCAGCGACAAGATTCTGAAAATGCTTAATTGTTTCTTGGTTAATTTTTCTACGCTGCGTAGGATTTGCTGGATTTCGTTCTTTTACGCACCACGGCAAAAATGCAAAAATCGGCAGGTGATCGCTGACTCCAGGTGTTAGAACCCCTGTGCATATTCCATTTTTGTAGTTAGGGAAACACAAATCCAGGGCAGTTTCAGTCAGCTGTGTTATCCTTGTAGGTACATGAATTGTGTTTTCATAGCCAAAAGAGAGCATTCTGTCAAGAACATTTTGTTTGTTGTTGCTTGGTGATAGCATATCTATGTTGAAATCTCCTGTAACAATCATGCGTGCGCCATTCTGATCACAGTACTCAAGCATTTCATCCATGAAATTAAGGAAATCAGACACAGTTCAAGAAAGGGGCCTATATATAGCAACTACTAAAAGGCTTCCACATTTCTTCATGACAGATTCAAAGTGAGAGGATATTACAGTATATTTTTTGACAATATTGTATTTAACGCTGTCATGAACATAAATCGATACACCACCACCCCTTTGGTTTTCCCTGTAGATTGATGCACAACTGTAGTTCGTAAATGGCACGGTATCATGGTTATCAGTAGACCCCGTTTCATTGAAAGCTAAGAAATCAAATGGTGATTTAAGTTGTTCAAAAAGAAGTCAACACATTCTTTTTTTGTTTTTAAGACTTTGCGTATTAAGGTGAATCAGTGATAACTGTGTTTCCTGGCGTGAAGCAATTTTCTGGAAGGCCTCAGCGTCATAGTAGTTTGTTATATTTGTGAAGAGAACGTAATCACTTCTTGCGATCAGCTATCTTTTATTTTATCGTATTTTTTAGGTCATGCACTGTTGCAATTATAATCACCCTATCACTCAGGCTGCGGCGCACGAGAAGTTTGCCATTCTTGTGCCATGTGAAATTCTACTTATGTTCAAGAGGCCCATTTTTCATTTCCCAGAAAAGCTTCTTATTGCATGTCGTGAGGTTTTCACTGAAGAATATAGCTTACTTTGCTTTCTTCAATTCCCATTTTTTGCAAGCCTTTTTTCTTTACTTTGACGAGATGAAAACTTCACCATCACAGTATTGGGCTTGTCTCCCTTCCTCTCTTTTCTAGAAGCTAGTTCGTGGGCGGCTTCAATGTCAGACTCGGAAAGCTGTGGAAGCCCAAGATCAGTTGCTAGTTGGTTGAGCTTTACCAGAAGGTTCTCATTTTCGTGATAGGCCAAGCCATTCACTTCAAGATTTAGGCGCCTGCTGTACTGATCTAGCTCGTTCAACTCATGCTGAAGTTTTTCCACGTCTGTTTCTTTAGCGTGGGCCTCAAGCTCCACAACCCGCTTTCTGAGGTCTGAGATGTCTGCGGACTGCCGTGTCATCTGAATAAGAACTTCACCGTATTTAGTGGACATAACTTTCATAGATTCCTCAATGCTATCAACCGTTGTTTTAATTTGGGACAAAGCGTCAACCTTTGATTTGATGTCCAGCAGCTCAGTAAGCTTGCGATAAATTGCCGCAAGCTCTGAGGTGAACTTCTTTTCTAACGTCTCATTCTGGATTTCCGCGGAATTGGCGCCTCGAGTCGACGCTTTGCACGTCATGCATATCCAAGATTTTTTTGCAGCAACAGACTTCTTTTTGTAAGCATTGTCAGTTACCGCAGAGCATGAGCCGATATGGTAACTACACTTGCATGCTGAATACAGCAACCACGACTCCGATTCGTGAATCCTGCCGTCGCATGCTGGAAATATGTCATTCAAAGCACCCAGCACCCATACACTAGTAAAGTTCGCTCACAGAGTGCACCCAGCAGCAGCAGGAAACGTAACAGAACAAAAGTGCCGTCGATGGGCTAATAGAACAGACCAACCTGTAATGTTCGTCAAAAGCGTTTTTAGCTGCTGAGTGCGTGTGCAATAGTCCAAGGGGGCGATGTCCTTTTGTAGGCAGCAGCGGTGGGTGTACCCCACGTGATGGTCCGCGTGGCCTACGGTTGATCTATTCGATCCTGCTCGTCCGCTCCAGCTTTCGTCGTGACAGACACTGGTTTGAGGCCACAGTTCCAACCTGTAACGTTCGTCAAAAGCGTTTTAGCCGCCGTACAGCTGTCTGCTCCGCTGCTGCTGCTGAGTGCGTAGCCTGGCAAGAGAACATGGTTTCAGGATCGCCAATCAGCCTCTAGAGTCTGTGAAGGAGTACGTTTACCTAGGTGAATTATTCACAGGGAACCCTGATCATGAGAAGAAAATTCATAGAAGAATAAAAATTAGTTGGATCGCATACGGCAGATATTGTCAGCTCCTGACTACAAGCTTATCAATATAATTCAAAAGGAAGGTGCACAATCAGCGCATTTTACCAGAGCTAACATTTGGGGAAGAGACTTGGAGACTTACAAAGAAGTTTGAGAACATGTTAAGGACCGCGCAAAGAGCGATGGAACGAAGATTGCTAGGCATAACGTCAAGAGACAGAAAGAGAGCGGTTTGGATCAGAGAGCAAACGGGTATAGACGATATTCTAATTGATATCAAGATAAAAAAAGATGGAGCTGGGCAGGTCACGCAATGCGCTGGTTAGATAACCATTGGACCATTAGGGTTACAGGGAAACGCAGTCGAGGACGGCTTAAGACTGGGTGGAGCAATGAAATTTGGAAATTAGCGGGTACTAGTTGGAATCGGTTGGCGCAGGACAAGAGTGAATGGAGATCTCAGGGAGAGGCCTTCGTCCTGCAGTGGACATAAACCAGGCTGATGATGAAGATTTAAGTTTGCATATGCCTTCCCATAAAGTTAGTTGTGAGTTCAGATCTGTCCTGTGTGATTCCTGCATTGTCTTTGTCGTTTGCGCTGCCCCTTCAAGATGTTGAACCAGTACCAACTCGCCCAAATGTTGATTCCCTTTATGTAGAGATGTTTATCGTCGCAGCTTAGTTGCTAAAATAGGTGCAAGGGCTAAGGGGTTCTTCGTGTTGCTTCTCTTGTCACGTTATTCCTTGTATTTTCTTTAGCGGTGTAATGCATTCCACACGGAGGACTTGGACTCGCGTGCTTGTCTAATAAATAAAGCGGAGTATAATGAAAATAAATGAACAAAGTGTTGTATAGGTCAAAGCGCCCGATAAGCAGACTGCTGTTAGTGCGCATGTGCGCACAAGTGCTTATAATGTCGTGCTATGTGCGCTAACCGCTGATTCTTGATGTAACCATGAGCCCGTAAGCTTCGGGCAATAAACACCATTTTCCCGTTGGAACCCTTGTCTGATCACTCACTGTCATAGACATTACACTGGCGACGAAGATGGGATGAAGGCAGTGGTCAGTTTGGTGAAGAAGACAAGTCTTTTCATGATGAGCCTCTGTTCAAGTTGGATTTTGAAGAATGCTGATTGTGCTGCTCTCTGTGCATGGTTAACAAAGAAGCGACAATGCAGTCGACCGCACAGCTTGGCCAGATGGAATCGTTTGATGTTACCGTATGTGACTGGACGGCATACAAGGAGAGGTTGACATCTTTTCTGATTGTCAACAAGGTTCCTGACAGCGACAAGGTGCAGTTTAGACGAAGCGCTGCGGGATCGTTTCGTTTGCGCACTGTTCCGTTAGGGCGTACAGCGAGTACTCTTTGCCGAGGACGACACCTTGACGTTCTCGAGAGCAGTCGACTTCGCTCTGGCGATGGAAGCAACCTGGAGTAATGTCGCCGAGACTCGAGTCGTGGAGTCACTGGCCACACAGCTGCACAAAGTTGAAGAAGACAGTAGGGAGGCATATGCTGATCTGTACGAGGCGCAAGCGAGAGCTGGTAAGCCGCTACTCGTTTGCTACCGCTGCGGTTGCCCGAGCCACACTCACGCAGTATGCCCTCACATTAACGATACCTGTTTTAAGTGTTCGAAGAAAGGACACATTCAAAGAGCCTGTCGGAGCAGCAACAGGCAATCTCATGACGGGTATAAAAAAAAAGAGCCTGAAAACGCTAACAGTTGTGACACAGGAGCCGACTATCAGCATTTCCAAACAAGGGGCTGCCTGCCGCGCTCCCATTTTTGTTAAACTAAATATAAATGATGCACTGGTAGAAATGGAATTCGACACGGCAGCTGCAGTGTCAATCTTGCCTTTTAGGCAGTTCAAGAAGTAGTTTCCGTCTACCAACTGCCGATCAACTGATGTCACCCTACGCACCTATACCGGAACAGTCGTCCAACCTTTGGCGTCGCGGTTGTCAACGTGCAGCAAAGTGGACGGACGGCGCCACTCCCGCTCTACCTCGTCGACGAAGCAGGACCACCACTGTTGGGACGAGAATGGCTACACGCACTACGTCTAGATTGGGACAGGATTTGGGGTCTGAACCACATCTCAAGGTCAGTGTTTGACTCGTCTCCCCGAACGAAGTAAAGGCTCCATTCCTTGCTAGCCAAGTACGAAACTCTGTTCAAGCATGAGTTAGGTGCTATCACAGACGAAAGGCCCGAGCTGTTTTTCGAACCGGACCACCGGTCGAAGTTTCTAAAAGCAAGGAATGTGCCGATTGCATTGCGGTCAGCTGTAGAAGCCGAGATAGCAAAATTGGTCGAACTAGGAATTCTCACGCCAGTGAATACAGCGGAGTATGCCACGCCCGCAGTGCCCGTGATAAAGAAAGATGGCGGTATATGCCTATGTAGGGATTATAAGATGACGATAAACCCCTCACTTGACATCACGCACTACCCGCTGCCAAAGAGATGATCTACAGGCAGTACTGGCCGGGGGGCTCCACTTTACGAAGATCGATCGTAACAGGGCATACCAACAAGTATTCATGGCGAAAGAGTCGAAGAAGTACTTGACATTAAACACGCAGAAAGGTCTGTTTACCTTTCCCCAATTGTGAAAGGCTACCTTTCACAATTGCGTCAACGCCAGGTATTTTTCAGAAAATAATGCACACGATGCTGAAGGGCTTGAGCGGAATGTGTTGTTATCTCGATGACATTCTAGTCACGGGAAAAACCGCTGAAGAACATTCGATAAGCCTAGAAGCTCTCCTCAAACGTCTGTCAGAGCGAGGTTTCAGGGTGAAGAAAGAAAAATGTGCGTTTTTTAAAAACGAACTCTGCTACCTGGGGCACAAAAAAAGTGCGGAAGGAATCGCTGCGTCACAGGACAAAATTGAGGCAATTATCAAGGCTGCTGCACCGACAACAAAGCAACAAGTGCACTCCTTCCTAAGTGTCGCCAGAGAGAGAGAGAAAGAAACAACTTCATCTAGTCGCCTGCAGAACGACATCATGACTAAATGGCGCCGTGACGCGGGCCCTGACGTCTTCTCAGCGGGTGGTCTCTACTCAACTCCAGCGCGTGTTACTCCCGCTGTCGGTCGCCCTGAGGGGCAACGTTCCGTCGGTTTCACTCGGCCTTTGTCTTTCAAGAGCCGCCGAGACCTGCTGGACAACCCAGGATTGGCTTTCGTGGTCGTAGCATTCCGCCTCAGCCGCGAGTCGCGGCGGAATCGTTGTACTTGTCGAAGCTTCGTCGGGGAACTTGGTGCAATCCCATAGGATATGCGTCAGGGTGGCCCTCTCCCGCTGGCACATGCGGCACACATCACTCACATATAATTGCGGGTATAGATGAGTCATTAACACTGGGGTGGGTAAGCAACCAGTTTGCAATTGTCTGAACAGCACCGCCTCCGCTCGGCTCAGCCCCGGGTGCGGGGGTGGGAAAGTCCTTCGAGCCAGGCGGTGGAACTGTGTAAGTTCGTTGAACATCGTCATGCGATCCTTGGCACTACACCACGTTGGACGGTCGGTTGCAGCGGCGCGGTTGGTTAGCGCTCGCGCCACTGCGGGTGCCGTCTCGTTGTGGTTATCGTGCTTCTCCGACGCATCGTTGCCCGCGTGCGCCGGGAACCACTTGATTCTAACATACCGATGCTCTCGTTGCAGGCCAGCCGAGCACAGAACGCGCACAGCCTCACCACACACTTTGCCCTTTGCATAATTCCGCACTGCACTTCGCGAATCGCACAACACCGTCTGGCACTCGGGGTCGGCAATGGCCAGTGCAATGGCCACCTCTTCCGCCTGACACGCCTCACGGACCCGTAAGCTCGCCGCTGCCCTCGTCGCGCCGGACGTCAACTATTACGGGAAATTCGAGCCTAATCTGTCAACTGTTTCCAGCCCCTTTTAGCGGTTTTTGCAGAAGGATGCTTCGCGGTGCTGGGACGACCACTGCCGCGCAGCGTTCGAGCAAATCAAAACAATGTTATCAGCACCACCGGTTCTGGCCCATTACGACCCGGATAGACCGTTGAAGCTGGCCTGTGACGCATCGCAGTACGGAGTAGGTGCCGTACTATCCCACGTTTTCGAGGACGGCAGTTCTAGACTGGTTGCTTTCGCATCGCGCACACTGTCAGGGTCGGAGAAGAAATACAGCCAGCTTGAAAAAGAGGCATTGGTCATAATTTTTGGCATAGGAACGTTTCACTACTACATTTATGGTCGAGCATTCACCCTAATCACGGATCATAAGCCGTTACAGCAAATTTGGAGACTAACAACTGGGATCCCGCTTGTTGCAGCTGCACGATTACAGCGTTGGGTAGCGACGTTATCGGCGTACAGCTACGACCTTCTCGTTAAGAAGTCAGCCGATAACGCCGAAGCTGATTTTTGCCCCCGGTTGCCGCTGCCATGTGTCAAGGACAAGACGCAAGAAAGCGAAGAAACTTTTTATACCTTTCGACTGGCCTCCCTGCCTGTGTCGAGTGAAGAAATCGCGCGTGCCACCCAACGCGACAACGATGTGGTACAAGAGTTCATAAGTACAGGTTGGCCAAGATCTGTCGGTGAAGACAGGCTGAAACATTACGTCATCAGGCGCAATGAATTTACCTTGCATCAAGTATGCACATTGCTGGGAACACGAGTAGTCATCCCCGCAAAGCTGCAGAGTCCTGTTTTGGACGAGTTACACGAAGGTCACCCAGGTATAGTTCGCAGTAAGGCGCTCGTGCGAAGTTATGTTTGGTGGCCCTGTATCGAAGGGGACCTCGAGCGTATGGTGCAATCATGTGCACATTGCCAAGAACAACGCAGTGCCCCTTGCAAAGCACCATTGCACCCGTGGTTTTGGCCCACAGCGCCGTGGCAGCGCATACACATTCATTTTGCAGGACCATTTCAACAACCCATGTTTCTCAGAGTGGTCGATGCCGACTCCTAGTGGCCAGAAGTTTTCATGATGCAGCTGACTACTACAGAGGCCACAATTCAGTGTTTCAGAGAGGTTTTTGCGCGTTTCGGTTTCCCCGAGACTATTGTGTTGGATAACGGCCCGCAATGCACGTCACAGTACTTCAAACAGTTCGTCCGTGAGATGGGCTGCCGATACGTGCAAACAGCACCCTACAATCCTAGCGCAAATGGGCTCGCGGAAAGTTTCGTGCAAACTCTGAAGAATGCACTACGAAAGCATGACACGCGCCAACCACTCAAAGTAAAACTAAACAAGCTTCTGCTCGCCTATCGGAACACTGCTCACGCTACAACGCACGAGGCGCCGGCCAACTTGTTGGTGGGTCGACGTTTGCGTACGTACCTTGACGTGCTCAAACCTGTGGTGGGGGAGATGATGGCTTACGAACAGTTCAAACAGACGGTGAACTGACTATGTCGAGTGCGCGAAGTCACTTTTGGTAATCATCTTCTCGCACACAATTACAGGGGACAGCCAAAATGGATGCCAGCATTTGTGATGGCTCAGACTGGACCAGTGTCGTTCAAGGTTCGTGTATCAACCCCTTCAAAATGCTTGGAGTGGCGGCGTCACAAGATCCAGTCACTTCAAAGCACGATAGTGCCCGCGGAAAAGGTCGTTCAAGACGATGAGTTCTCCGTGGGGCCACACAGCGACCCCGTATCGGGACCAGCTGCGGAAAACCTCGTTCAAGACGATGGCTACTCCGTGGGGCCACACAGCGACCCCGGATCAGGACCAGCACTTTCAGGTACCACCAGCTAGTGTTTCTCCTTCAGCAGCGACGTCGCAGGCTGGCACTTCACGGGGTGACGAGGATCGACGCTACGGAATTCGAAATCGTCGACCACCTGATAGGTTGCAAGCAGGAACGTGAAATTTGGTAGTTCTATAATAAAAGCGCAGGAAGTGTTGTATCGGGGGTAGCGCGCCCGATAAGCAGACTGCTGTTAGTGCGCATGTGCGCACAAGTGCTTATAATGTCGTGCTATGTGCGCCAACCGCTGATTCTTGATGTAACCATGAGCCCGTAAGCTTCGGGCAATAAACACCGTTTTCCCGTAGGCACCCTTGTCTGATCACTCCCTGGCAGAGACATTATACAAAGAATGTCACGTAAATGTAGATTCCCTTCTGATATTTATTATGTTCCAAATGTTCAACGTGCTATATTTTACTTACGGCAACTTAACGCCGTAAGGATTTTCTGTTATTTCTCTTTCTGTTTATACTTTTGTGTCACCTCGTTGGCTGTGCAAAATCCTTCAGTATATTCTTCTTGTCTTTGCATTTTCCTTCGAGTAGTATTTGAATTTATTAAAAAAAAAACCCAGCTGCATTCTGTGCTTCCTTTGTTTTTGCTTTCTTATCTGTTAGTATTTTTTATCAGTTTTAAATACTTTGACTGTTGTGTTGTTTGTAAGTATAGCTTTTGTTGCTGGCTGCCTGGCATAGCTAGTAAAGCCCAATGCGGCTATTGCAGGTGAGATTCCTCTATCTTTTTTATTGAATGCGTGCAATAAATTATTATTCTAATTATAAATTTTGATAATAATGTCTTAGTGTGCACTCCTCACTCAAAAGGCTCCCATTACGACACTCATGAATGGCCATACTTTTTACCAAGTTACGCGAGCGCTCACTCTACAGAATGTCGATATATATTGCCGGCAGCATTGCCAGAAGAAACAGACGATCGGCACCTCCCAACTGCGTTTCAAAGAGCCTCCACACCGTGAGCGTCAAGTAAAGCACCGCAAGGCAACGCTGGGCCGGTGCTGACAGACTGGCGGCTCGTGCGCGCAAATCGGATGATTGGCACGCGACAGGAGGCGACGAAGAGGAGAACAACGTTCGAAGAAGCGAAGCTCGAGGGACGTTTTTGTTGAGTGTTCAGTCGGTTTTTGTTGACGGGCCCAGGTTCTCCCAGAATAAATTAGTTTTCGTGGAAACGGTTGTCGTAACTGTTTGTTACATATATGGTGGAGGTGCGGAGTATGATTCCAAGCCCCAGACGCGTCAGGGAACGCAGCCCGGATGCCCGAAGTTTGGAGCCCATGCGATTGACGCCTGTCCACCAACGCACGACCCGCCGCATACGAGGTGAGGCCACCGAGTTTGGTCCTCTCACCGATTCACCAAGGGCAGCGGCGGCAGTCAGCCTAGGTACCAGTGTGATGGCTACTCAAGTAATTCCTCCTCACGTCGTCGTCGTCGAATCACCCCGGACGCCAGAATCCTTTCACGGAGACACATTCGAGGATGCCGAGGACTGGCTCGAAAACTTCGAGCGTGTCGCCAGGTGTAATGGCTGGGACGAGACAAAGAAACTCCGGTATGTGTACTTCGCGCTGGAGGAATCTGCACGCACGTGGTTTCAAAACCACGAAGCGTCGTTATGATCGTGGAACGACTTCCGACGAGAGCTGCTTGCTACGTACCCGAGCACGGACCGCAGAGAGCGGGCAGAAGCCGCTCTTCACGCGAGGAACCAGCGGAACAAAGAAAGTGTGACTATGTACATTGAACACATGACCCACCTCATCCGCCGAGCCAACCCAAACATGGCTGAGGACAAGGAATTGCGGCACCTAATGCGCGGTGTGAAACAGGAACTCTTTGCCGGTCTGGTTCGTAATCCGCCCCGCACTGTAGCCGAATTTGGATCAGGGGCGACGACGATGGAGAAGACGCTGCAGCAGCGTGCGAGGCAGTACAGCAGAGATGTAAGCATCGCATCATTTGACGTTGGGTCAGGAGCACTCCCCAACAACATGGACATCCTACGCGAAATGGTGAGGTCCGTCGTAAGGGAAGAGCTGCAGAAACTGCAGCTGGCCCAAAGGCCTCCTACGGTGTGCTGACTTGCTGATGTCGTACGCTAAGAAGTCCGGCAAGTAATTTGTGAGCCAGAGCATCAGGTACGGCCCCGCGCACAGCCAGAGCGTCAGCCGCGGATATCGCACGTCCAAGCTTTACGTCAGGACTTAGGACCCACCGACTTTGGACAAACGGCCGCATTACCCCAGGTACTTCCTCAAAATGAGCCGCCCTTCCAGGAAGGAAGTCCACGTAAAAGCGATGTATGGCGCACTGCAGACCGGCGTCCCATCTGCTACCACTGTGGAGAGGCTGGTCACCTATACCGGGAATGCCAGTATCGCCGAGTAGTACTGCGTGGCTTCTCTGTGAATGCGGCTTGCCCTCGAAACGGTGAGCGGCCCTATGAAAGTGAAGTTTTGTTTATCTACGCGTCAAACTATTCGGAACCCCCAGCAACATGAACCTCCATCGGCAGCGCCTATGCGTCATAAGTCGCCCAGTCCGCGACCCTCTGCCACTTCACCGAGGCGTCGCTCACAAAGTCCGCGACGGGAAAACTGGAGCCAGCCACCTGTGGAGGCAAGGCCTGTGACGCCCGGAACACCGAGGGCCCTCCATCGCCAATCCGACAAGACGACGGCAGTGACGAAACGACAAACAAGTGCTGCGGTGACGCCGTTACTTCCGAGTTGCGCGTCATCATCGACGACTTCGAAGTGACTGCGTTGATAGACACTGGTGCGGACTATTCAGTTATTAGCAGTGTACTTGCCAGAAAATTGAAAAAGGTATTGACCCATTGGACCGGATCTCCAATGCGTACAGCGGGGGGACACTTAGTCGACTCCGTAGGAATGTGCACCGCAAGAATCGGAATTAGAGGCTTTACATACGTCAGCAGCTTTATTGTTCTCTCTGAGTGTTCCCGTGATCTGATACTGGGCATGGACTTTTTGCAAACGATTGGCGCAATTATCGACTTGCAAGAATCACGCGTCTTGTTTTCCTCAGAAAATGCTGTTACCATTTCTGATACAGAAGAGCCACATATTTTTTCTCTCCGTATTGTGCATGAACACGTGACGGCGCCAGCACGGTGCAGTGTGACTGTCGTTGTAAGGAGCGACGTATTTCGTGACTATGAGGGACTTGCAGACGGAAATATCGGGCTGCTACTGCAAAAGCAAATATGCGTGGCAAGAGGCCTAGTTCACCAGCGTAACGGATGTGCGGACGTCCTCTTGACTAACTTTGGCAATGAGGCACAACACGTGGCGAAGGGAGCAGCCATAGCGTCTCTTCATGACTATGCACAACTTGCGGATGTGTCAATCCTCGATGCAGCATCACCAGCTTCTGTAACTTTAGACAGTGTCCTTACCTCTAGCGACATTGACCGAGAGCTCTCATCACTACAAAGAGATAAGATTGTGAACGTGGTCACAGAGTTTGCAGATTGCTTTTCGACTTCATCTAAAGTCCGTCGTACTCCCGTCGCAAAACACCGCATTGTGGTCGAAGAACCTGCAAGACCAGTGCGCCTACACCCGTACCGAGTGGCTACCAAAGAAAGAGAAGCGATAAGAAGTCAAGTACAGGAAATGCTCAAGGACGGTGTAATACAGCCATCTAATAGCCCGTGGGCATCTCCGGTACTCCTGGTCAAAAAGAAAGATAACACTCTACGATTTTGTGTTGATTACAGGAAACTCAACCTCGTCACGAAGCGGGATGTTTATTCACTCCCACGCATCGACGACACCTTGGACAAACTACGCAATGCTTACTTCTTCTCCTCTCTGCATCTCAAAAGCGGATACTGGCAGATTGAAGTCGACGAGCGAGATCGCGAAAAAACGGCATTTGTGACACCGGACGGTCTATACGAATTTAAGGTGCTTCCATTTGGTTTGTGTTCTGCACCCGCCACATTCCAGCGGATGATGGACACTGTTCTCTCCGGACTGCAATGGCAGTCGTGCCTCGTCTACCTTGATGATGTGGTGGTCTTCTCCACTAGATTCGAGCAGCACGTGCAGCGAATGAGAGCAGTTCTGGATGCTATTCGCACGGCGGGATTGACCATAAAACCCCAAAAATGCGACTTCGGCTTTCGCGAGCTCCGCTTTCTCGGACACATTGTCAGTGCTGAAGGCGTCAGCCCCGATCCTGAAAAGATCACTGCAGTAGAAATGTTTGCGAAGCCAACAGACAAAAACGCTAATAGACGTTTCCTAGCACTGTGTGCCTACTAGAGGCGTTTCGTGGAAAAATTTTCTAAAATTGCCGAACCACTCACGCGACTGACAAAAGAAGACGTCCCTTTTGTGTGGGAGAAAGAACAAGAAGACGCCTTCTCCGAGCTACGACGGCGTTTGCAGAGTCCTTTGAGGAAAATGCCGAAGCGCACATCCACACCGACGCGAGTAACGTTGGTCTCGGTGCCATACTTATTCAGTGGCAGAATGGAGAAGAAAAAGTCATTGCGTACGCAAGCCGTACCTTATCGAAAAGCGAGACAAATTACTCAGCTACAGAAAAGGAATGCCTGGCGGTTATATGGGCCAGCAGTAATTTGCGGCCATACTTATATGGCAGACTGTTTCGAGCCATAAGCGACCATCACTCATTGTGCTGGCTGGCGAACCTCAAGGACCCTTCTGGAAGACTCGCTAGATGTAGTTTGCGTCTACAGGAGTATGACATCACGGTCATTTACAAGTCCGGTCTCAAGCACAATGATGCTGACTGCTTATCACGCGCACCAATCGAAGCTACGTCACGTGAATACGCGCAAGATATCCCATTTCTTGGGGCTGTGAATACGACATAAATGGCTCATCATCAGCGTACTGATCCGGAATTACTCCTGCTCATCGAGTACCTGGAGGGTCGATAAGTGAAAGTGCCTCGAGTTTTCACCCGCGGATTGTGTTCGTATGTCCTCCGGAACAACGTCCTCTACAAACGAAACTTCGAGCACAGTGGTGAGACGTTTCTACTTCTCGTACTATCATCGCTGCGAGCTGAGATCTTAGAAGCTTGCCATGATGACCCTGCAGCTGGCCACTTAGGCGTTAGTAGTACTCTGGCGAGAGTCCGCCAGAAATATTACTGGCCGAAGTTGATGAATTCAGTGCAGCCCTATGTCAAATCGTGCCTAGATTGTCAAAGACGCAAAACACCGCCACTCAAACCAGCAAGTTTTCTGCGACCCATACAGCCACCAGCAGCGCCATTTGAACAAATAGGAATGGATTTACTTGGACCATTTCTCGTTTGAACCTCAGGAAAGCACTGGATTGTGTTTGCAACCGATTATCTGACCCCTTATGCTGAGAACTCTTCTTTTACAAAAGGAACCGCCATTGAAGTGGCTAAGTTTTTTGTCACACACATAGTGTTAGGACATGGCGCACCTAAGGTACTCATAACAGACAAAGGAACAGCTTTTGTGGCCCGTTTGATGCAGTCTGTTATGAAACTAACACATACTGCTCATAGAAAAACTACAGCGTACCATCCGCAAGCAAACGGCCGGACTGAACGGCTCAATATAACGCTCGCTGACATGATCTCAATGTATGTGGACGTCGAGCATCGGACATGGGACAGTATTCTACCATATGCCACCTTTGCGTATAATACTGCCGAACAAGAGACAACACATTTCACGCCATTTGAACTTTTCTACGGTCGGACAGTAACAACGACACTAGACGCGATGTTACCTGTAAAGAACAGCACCGAAGACGACCCTAACGTTAGTGAGTACATAGAAAGGGCAGAAGAAGCACGGCAGTAGCAAGGCACCGTATAGTACAACAGCAATACGTCGACGCAAACCGGTAACAACCTAGGGCAACGAGAGGTACAGTACAACCCCGGAGACAAAGTGTGGGCATGGACGCCTATCCATACGACCGGTCTTTCGGAGAAGTTACTGCATCGTTACTTTGGCCCCTACAGAGTACTTCGCCGGTTAAGTCCCTTAAATTACGAGGTAACTCCTGAAGGCCAAGTCTGCTCCACACGAAGCAGGACTCGCCCAGAGGCCGTACACGTAGTACTACTGAAACCATACCATGAATGGCATTAACAGAAGTTGCGCGTACGATCAAGCCTAGCACCGGCCAACATCTGACCACTCTTCTTTCAAAGCAGTTGGCCTCTCTAGGCATTTTCTACGCATCGGGAAGATGTTTCTTCGGAGGGGGCTAATGCCGCCAGCATTGCTAAAAGAAACAAACGATCGGCACATCCCAACTGCGTTTCAAAGAGCCGCCACACCGCGAGCGTCAAGCAAAGCACTGCAAGGCAAAGCTGGGTCGGTGGTGACAGACCGGTGGCTCGTGCGCGAAAATCGGATGATTGGCACGTGACAGGAGGCGACGAAGAGGAGAACGACGTTCGAAGAAGCGATCTCGAGGGACGTTTTTGTTGTTGTTGAGTATTCAGTCGGTTTTTGTTGACGGGCACAGGTTCGCCCAGAATAAATTAGTTTTCGTAGAAATGGTTGTCGTAACTGTTGGTTACAATGTGTTAAAATCAGTACTGAACGTTTAGCTTTGTGATTTGTGCTCCGCTGTACATTTGAATTTAAAATAATACAGTGAGGCGCAGTGACGAGGGACGCGGTGGTGGAAGGACCAAAAGCACGACCAGCTGCGGCTCTATTAACCAGCGCGTTTGTATTCCGACCGCATCGGAATGCGCCTTCCGTGGTCAAAAATCGAATCCCTGACCTCGCGCTCAGAAGCCGTTCGCCAAAGCCACTGGGCCACCGTAGCAATTCTAATTTGACCGCAAATTGGACGAAACTGGAAAATTGGACGAAATTGGACGAAATGGTGATTTAGGGACATAAGCGAGAAATTGATGCGTCAACAACATAAACTTGCTGATGAGATTGATGGAAATATTTGTCACCGAAGACAATGCATACGGTAGGAACTGAGAAATTAAAAAAGAAACACAAGATCCCCACACCTCTTGAAATGATGCAAAGTGTTTTCGCTTCGGCAACGGAACTAACGGCCGCGGCTCCACGGAAGCTGCGTCCCGTGTAAACCGCAAGGACGGAAAAAGATGACGACAGGAGGGACGTTGATGCGCACTGATTTTCTTTCAACACACTGACAAGGATTAGGCAGGCACATATTGGGAGGCTCCTGAGCACGATCCCGATTACAATACCGCGCTTGTTCTTGCATAACGTTCTTGGAGTGACGTGATCGTGTATAAAATATGTTTCACTCAACTTTGCAGTCCGGGCACGTGCTATCGTTATCGTTTCCATCCGTGTGTTCCAGCGCTGTACACAAGCTGAAGCTAAACAAACTTGCCCAAATGTCAGTTCTCTTAAACAGGGGTGCTGGCTAGCCCGTGCATTTCAGTACCGCAGAAGCTGTCCCTCTGTGCAACAAAGCATGCTAGACGTTATGCTGCTCTTTTTTTATTGCGACAGCGTGCCTTCTGGCATAAACAAATATTTAAACGTGTAGATACACGCCGGATTCTTGGAGGAAGTCCAGCAATGTCCGGTGGCAGGGCCCCAAGTTCCAACTGTCTACATGTGGCGGCCGACCTGGGGATGGTCCACATCGAAGCAGGTGTTTCTGGCGGAGGGCATGTAGAGAAGGGCAAGCCCAGAGGAGGTGCCCAGTGTCCACCTCGCAGACAGGAGCGGGACAGAAGGGGCAGGTACTGAGCCGACCACGACCAGGTTACCGCAGGGGTGAGGGCGACACGGAGGCGTAACCTTCGTAACAACACCTCTTCCCAGCGCGCTAAGCCACCAGGGAGGTCGGTGCCACACGGTGGGAGAAGTCCTCGCGTGGCGCGCCGAAGGTGTTCTTTTTCTGTGAGGAGCCTTGTCTCCGGAGAGCTGGGGGCCAATTGTAGTGGACGAGAAGTTTTGTTATGGCTCGCTGCATCTTGCGCGGTCGACCTAGTGTACGAAATTCCGCTTACTTGCAATAGGGTATGCATAGGCTAAGCAGGCGACTGCGGAAATGGCAGGGCAAGGCTGTTGTCTATTAAGAATAACATTACTGCACAATTCTATATGCACTCTCGTTGCTGCATGTCTGAGCCAAGTTTTTCCAGTACACGCACACTACGCAGAAACAAACATGCCTTGGCACAACAATTAATAGGGGCACACTAAATCAGTAAGACACGTTACGTGTGTCAGTGATACATCTGCGGCTGTGCCTAGCACTGAAAATCAATTATTTCATTGTGTGTTTCGATATTTATATATTTGTTTATTGGAATACCCTCAGGGCCCAAGAGGCATTACAGAGGAAGGGGGAATGGTAAACTGTGTTCATACAATTGTAATGACGAAAACAACATTGTTATATATGATATGCATGCTTTCTTTTTTTCTGCATTTAATCTTCATTGTATGATTACGCTGCCTGAATGTATTTCCTCATCCTGGGACGTTTTTTTTTTTTTGAAAATTCAATATGTATGCTACAAATAAACAAAGTTCCAAGTGACCATCTTTTGTGTCAAAGTCATTTTTTTTTCACTTCGGTTTGGGCCTTGACACGTTATGATTCAATTGAATTGTGGGGTCCTATGTGCCAAAACCCGCGTGGAGGACTGCGAAATAATTTTGACCACCGGGCGATCTTTAGCGTGCTCCAATGAGCGGGTAACGGGCGTTTTTGAATTTACCCTCCGCCCCTCCTTTGAAATGCGGCCGCCACGGTCGAGATTTGATCACGCATCCTCATGCGTAAGATGGAGCTTTCGCTCGGGTGCTCCTATCCAAATGCATGCAAAAGGAGAATCCGTTTTTCTCGACAACCAGTGCACCAACTTTGACGGGATTTCCTGCATTTAAAAGAAAACTTAAAATTTAGTCACGGTTGGCTTGGAATTTAGATTTAATTCGTCGATTTTTACTAAAGCTTGGTGCAAATCAAAAACTTTCGGTAAACGAAACTATCAAGTTTACAACTGTAACTCGGCAATAAAAAGCGATGCCACAATTCTCTGAATTGCATATAATAGTACATCTACAGCGGACAAAATTGATGTGTTACACTTGAATCTCAGAAATTTAGCAATATGGAAATACAGCTTTTGCGCAACGTATCTATGCAACGTATCAGATTCACCTAACATGTAAAATGACCTATCTAAATTTACCGATTTCAATGATCTAATGAATGTCGTTTGCGGAACCGCAATATGTGCTCTTGATGCAGAGCTATTCATTTGTAAAACGTCGTGCTTCTATTTTTTTCAAACTTCAGAATTTTTTAAAATTCTTGTAACAAAATGCAGGCCCTAAATCGAAATTCAATTTCCAACAGTCACTAGAATTTATTGTTCTCTCTCAAATGCAGCAAATTTCATTAAAATCGGTCCACGGGTTATCTTAGAGAAAAGGCCGCGTCGGAGTTGGGCCCGAGCTGAAGCTTCCTCTCAAGTTATCAATGGTATCTTTCGTGCATCCTTTTGCTCATGCCAGGGCTCGACGACATTAACTCAAAGCATTTTGTTTAGGAGGACCGTGCTGTTCTGTCAAAAACCAATACAGGAAGAGCTTCAGAATGGAACGGGAAACACACGGCTTGCACACACGTGTTGACGAAAAGACTAACAAACCACTGGCACAAGAGCACGAGTTAAATTAAAGCAAAGCTTTCTTTGCCTCTTCCTTCGGCTTTCCCACTGCTGCTGCTGCTGCGCCGCTGCTGCCGTGGCTGATGCTGTCTTGCACACCGCATCGGGGGGTGGTTCAGAGCGTCTATAGAGATGAAAGGTGCGAGTAAGAGAGGAAAGGCGACGGGAGAAACTCGGTTTCACCCCATCGCATCGAATGTGCACAATGTCATCTTGAGCTCCCTGGTCGTCGCCACTCAGCCGCTTTACGGGTGTAATTATTCGTGACTCCCCTCAGAAGCATTGCAGAAACTGCAGCGTTTCCCTTTCTACTAACGTGCGAGGCCACAAGGGACGCAGATATAATTGTAGAGAGAAGAAGAGGCAGTTCCCATATAAGAAAGGGGGAGGTTAAATGAGAAGGCAAGGAAACCCCACTACTATACGACAATGGTTGCGGGAGAAACAAGATAGGCTTAAGTTCAAGGCTGGTATAGTACGTTGCTGCTATTTCTGAAAAATAAACGCCATGCAAATATGTCAAGCGGCCACCTTAACGGAGGGCGTGCAAAAGCAGAGCCGCAATAATTAAAGTGCATCGCAGAGTCCAGGAGACACTACGGAAGCGGTCGACCATCAAACCAACACTTCTGTGCCCGCTGCGTTAGCTTGGCGGCTATGGCATTGCTAGAGGTCGTGGATTTGATCCCAATAGCGGCAGCCGCATTTCGAAGGGGGCGAAATAGAAAACGCAGGCGCACTTAGGTTTTGTGACTCGTTAAAGAACCTCACGGTGTAAAAATGAATCCGGAGTCCGCCCCTACGGCTTGCCTGATATTCCGAGTGTGGTTTTCGCAAGTACAGCCCCATAATCCAATTCAAGTTTAACACTTCTGCCACATTGCGATGTGACATGTGAGGAAATGACAACGCTCAACCCTCTTAGAGCTTATAAGATATGGCGCATAGAACGCCTCAAGCAAACACACCTCCCTGTGTTTTCTGTGTATTACGCAGACAAACAGCAGTACTCCGCGCAAGGCATCGTTTAACATCAACTCACCACTCTCGTGTTAGCCTAAACGTTGAAGAAATTAAGCTTTAGCCATCAGCATCACCGCTAATTATCGTCAATCAAAGCATACAGCACGAAAAGTTTCGCTTACACCAATTCCCACAGTGCGTGGGATCCGCATAATTTTTAGAGTACCCCTTTTCATGTTGTGTGTGGTTCTTGCCGTGTTCTGTTGCGAAGACATTCCGGTATTGGTTTTCTGCAAAACCGTGCGTTCATCAGAAGCAGCGAATAACCGACTGGCCCACAATTTCAGATTTTCTCCGTTTTTATGTGTACCTCTTGATGTAACACCTGGACACCATGGATTCCCACATTTGGGATATCGTGATGTGCACACCGAAGTCCTCGAAACAAGAACAGAGCAAATTTTTGGGTGGTCTTTAGAGCGCTGGAATTGAAAGGATCGAGGCAGGGAGAGAAAAGGTACCTGCAGTCGCTTCCGCCCGGAGGAAGGAGCGCCCGACGGGCGGCCGCCACCGAAGCAATCGAAGCGAGCCCTTGCGCGTGTGGAATTAGTTTCGGAGCAGGGAGGGGGAGCAGGGCCCATTAGGCAGGAAACTGCTCACGTGACCGAGAGGAGCGGACCACCTGCGTGAGCACGTGCACGGAAGG
Source organism: Dermacentor andersoni (assembly GCF_023375885.2). NCBI lineage: Eukaryota > Metazoa > Arthropoda > Arachnida > Ixodida > Ixodidae > Dermacentor > Dermacentor andersoni. Next base: position 11,831,971 of record NC_092823.1, on the reverse strand, counting down.
AAGGGGCGAGGAGCATACGGTCGCACTGCAGCAAAGAGCATTGAAAGAAGGGTGCCATGCGTATAATGCACTATGGCGTTAATTATGAGCTGCAACACGCGAGCCATTTCCGCAGAAATCTTCGCGTCTAGCTGATGGCACTAACGTGCGACACTTTCAAGGAGGGCAGGGTTCCAACTATGCGCCAGTGCTGGAGTTTCGAGCTGACGCAGCACCCCAGCGCGCACATCGCGCGCATTGCTTTTTCATACAAACACACGAAAATAGCCAGTGGCGGTACGGAGTGCAAACACCGTGTCAAATAAAGCTTCAAGGCCACCATTATTCCTGCGGCGTTAATTGCCACAACTACAAAAGCCGTAACATAGCCATATCTTCCTATTATTTTTCGTGTAAACAACGATTATCTGTGACGGCGACGTTGCATTCAGGCAGGTGATATTGGGAATGGCCGATTAATTTTTCGTTCGATTAACGGTTCCTGTCTTTTTTTTTTGTAATAGCTTTTGTAATTGCTCATAGTATTCCTACTGAATTATTTGCCAAATTGTACTTTTGTGTTCTATATTTTTTTCTCTTGTATACTTACTGTTCTGAATTTACCTGTAACCCACTCCCCTCTGTAAAGCCTTCAGAGGCCTTGAGGATATAATAAATGAAATGAAATCATTCATCATTTGAGTCTTTACACAATCAATTAATCGTTTCGACGCAGGTTGTTTCATCGATTAATTGACTAATGCCAATTTTTGCCGGGGACATTAAAACTTGAGAGAGAGTTATATACTATTGGTGGGACCCTAATTTTATGTTTTAAAGGCGGCACCAAGTTTGAAGCACAAAGATATAAACATTTCATAAAGAATAAGCTTTCACTTGTTAAAGCCTAATTAGAGCTGGCACTAATGCCCTTTGAAAAGGTAAACAATAACTCAGTCCCCTTCCACTCTGTGAAGAAGTATGACCAGCGAAGCTGTGTGTGTGGGCCCCTAATGGCGAACTACACCTCCGCCGAGGGCGGCTCGACATTGCACTATCTTCGGGATCGTAACTCCTATGGGGAGTGCTTAACGCCTGCTTCAGCTCCGCCGCGGGTAGGCCCGGCATTGCACTATCTTCGGGATGGGCCCATGTATAAGCATTGCTTAACGCCCGCTTCACCTCCGCCGCGGGTCGGCCCGGGATTGCTCTATCTTCGGGACTTTTTTTCTACACGCAGACACGATAGTGGGGAAAGTAGCCCTTAACAGCTTCGCTGCAAAAAATCATCAGCCATCCCGCTCTGTGAAGGTGGATGACCGCTGAAGCTGTGCAGCACACGAAAAAAAGGTGACGCAGAATTTTCAACCAAGGTACGAATACATTTATTGTTTCGGTCGGTGGTCATCGTGACGAATGGTACACATTTATTTTTATACATCCGCGTTCATTCGTGTTGTACATTCGTTACATACATTCGTGTTTTTATTTGGCGATATGCTCAGGCAAATTATTTCAGACCGATACCACCGCATTGACGGAGGCACTGACGGCCAGTGCCGTCAGTGCCTTCGCAGGGGGAACGCTGGCATAATGAGAGAACGGAGCCAGCGGTGCAAGAAGACGCCGGTAGTGCGAGCAGTCGCACGAGCCACTGCTGATGATGACAGTTTTTGCTGACACAGATTTGTTGACGGACGCGAAAAATGCACGGAACCCTGGCCATAAACAGCCTCGCTGTAACATGGCGAAAGTGAATGGTGAACTATTGCAATGTGCACGGGTTAAAATAAAATTACTGGTTTATGATTTATAACTTCCCTACAGAGCGAATGAATGTCATGTGGCTGGAATGTTTGGGCGAAACCAACACATTCTTTGAATGGGCACACAGCCAGCATGCGAAAATAGATGCTTGGACGCTATATATTTGCTATAATCGCCCTGAACTCGATCGCTCTGTCAAATACAGGCTCCAAACCGGCGCGCATGCCGTGCCACGTATTTAGTGGATTGGGAGTGGCAGCATGATCGAAGACTGAGTTGCTTCTGGCGGTGTGTGCGGTTTGGGGGAAGAAAGGGCTAGCGCTCGGCTCGGCATCACACTGGACTCGGAAGAACAGTCGACAGTCGGTCTACCGCAGCCGTGCAACAGTCACTGCTCGCACGCCGCCAATCGACTACCATTTCAAAACTTTCACGCCACTCCTGTCAAATTCCCCAAAACCATTAATCGAATAGTTATAATTGATTAAGTCGATCAAATTAAAGGTAGATATTAATGAAGAAAAATCGTCTTGCTGGATACATTTAATCGGTTAACCATTCATAGAAATTGCCAACCCTAAGCGCGATCGCACGCCGTTCCAACTATCTCGACAGCTTATCATCAATATATCCGTGTGCACTTCATTTCATTGAAAGCGAAAATTGCAACTCTTCTAATAGAAAAATACAAAAATACACACATGTTTTTAGCGCAAGAATATATACAACCGACCTTTTCGGGGGGGGGGGGGCACCGTAACGTCAGCGCCAGCCGGCGTATATGATTGCCCGCTGGGTTTTCAGCGCTGCGTGGTGTCTTTGACAGTGCCTGCTGACAAAATCATGCCATCTCAGGGCTGTTAGATACGGGACCGTTTCCTGAGCCTACTTCGAGTTCCCCAGACCACATCAAATCGCACCACAGCTAATTAAGGAGCCCAGAAGCACGGATACCACATTCCTGAGGCACGGCACGTGCAAACAAGTTGGCGGACCCCACTTCGTGTGCCGCCGGTGGAGCTGTTCACTGCTTGACTCTTCCAGAAAGTGAAGCGAGAGCCTGGCACTGTTGCGGGTAGAGTGGGTCCCGAAGCAAGACGGCTGTAATGCGTCGTGAAAACCTGGCGGCGTCGCCCCCATCCGGCTATTGTGACGGCGCATTGCAAGTCAGCAAGGCAAGACCACAGGGAGAAGAAAGCCCTCGGACAAATACACGAGCAGCGACTCTCTTCGCCGGGTGTGACTCCATCGCACGGGCGCCTACGATTGGCCAAAAATGGCGTCACCTAAGCGGGCTCTCCCATTGGCCGAACGTGACGTGTCTTCGAGACACCGAAGGGCTTAAAAGACGCAGACCAGGAGCAGCAAGAGAGGATTCCTAGAGCATTCCTAGAGCATTCCTTGATTCATCTCTTTCGAGCTTCTTGCCACGGGCCGCAGCGTCCGAGTTGCTGCCGGCCCGTAATGACTCTAATACTGTTAATTGAGTCTCACTGCAAATAATGTAAATAAACCTCCCAAGTTTTCATCCCGACGTCCTCCTAAACTGTTACAACTGGTTGCTAGCGGTGGGATCGCCTCCAAATGCAACAACTGGTGGCAGCGCTACTGATCAACCTTCGTCGAGAGAAATGCTGAGGAACCCGGAACAGCGAAAAAGAGCCTTCGTCCAAAGGAGTCGCGAGGAACCGGGAAGATCGAAGAAGAGAAAGCCTTCGTCGAAAGAGGTCCTAAGAAACTGGGAGGAAGAAGAGCGAGCCTTCGACCCAGGGAGTCCTGAGGAACCGGGAACAACGGACCAATGAAGCAGATGGGAGGGTGCTGCAACAGTATGTGAGCGCGTGGTTTTTTTCCTTTTGATTCGCCAGACTTCAAATATTGTGTGTTTATTTTGATAGTTCTGGGAATCGGGAATTCATTGCATTGTGTGTCTGCACAAATTAATTAAGGAAAACAGTTCTAACCACCAGTCGGGGCAGCTGCCATAGATCTTAGAGGGTTGACGAGGTTAGACTTGTTGTTGGTGTGCGACGATTTGGGAGTTGAGGCGGATGAACAGATGAAAACGCCAGCTATCATAATGGCGATTTAGGATAGTGGCAATGATGATAAAGCATTAAGATTGCTTGGGAGGTGATACAAGAACCACGGGAGCGTGAGCGTCGTGAACGTAAGCGTGAGAGTCACGAACGTAAGCAAAAGCACGAGAAAGAGAAGGCAGCATTGATCAAACAGCTACAATTTTTTGATCAGTTAATGGCACAGAGACAACGGCTGTCTGAAAATTCTGTAGGCAGTACAGAGCACAAGAATGATGAAGTGTCTAGCGGATTTTCGCCAAACGCCGACGAGAAGAGTTGTGCCTGTGAGATTGGCTGCACATTCATAGGTGAAGGGAAAAGGCTAGCTGCTAACGATGCCTTGGTGGCAACAGAGGTTGTCAAAGGCCAGAGTGAGGGCGACGAGGTGCTGTGCCAACAGAGGACTGTAGAGACAGCTAGGCCAGCTGCGAACAAATTGGCACAGTTACCGCGCGTGTGCGTCGCATCTCATGATATCGAGGTCGTTAGCGAGGTACAGGGTACTGTTGACCCGACAGACACGAGCACCCATGTCGAGTTAGATCTGCGTGCCGAAATGAAGTGCCAGCTGGACGATGCAGTTGAGGGTAGTTCTCAGGATTGCGAGCTACGTAGCTCAAGAGAAGACAACTGCATTGTTCAGGGATCGGTGGAGCTCTCCGCCAGTCTAGGTAGCCTAGATAGGGATGATTCAGTTATTAATCATTCGGACTGTGCGCGTGAGACAGCGATCGATACCGACGAGCTGTGTGCCGATGCACAGCGTGAGCTGGGCAATGCAGTAGAGGACAGTTCGCAAGAGTGCAAGTTGCATAACTCGAGTAAAGCCTGCTGCATTGTTCAAGAGTCGGTTGAGCTGTCCGCCAGTCGAGGCAAAGCGAGAGTTGATTTAAATGAAAATTAATCAGACTGTGCGGGTAACAGACCGATCCGGGCCGATGAGATGTGTAACGGCCAGCACGAGACGCCAGAAGGCGACATGATAGAGTTCAAAGAAAAAGCGCCGGAGAAAGAAGCGCGCTAAAGATCGGAATGCGGTGGCTAATGCAGCCATCGCAACCCTGGTTACGCAGCTTCTATTCCCGGCTTAAGTGGCGGGTATTGTTCCTTTTACTGAAGAAAAACAATGTCCCCATTTAAACATTTAGCACCAACTAGAGTTCTGATAGAAATTCAGTTGCAGTGCATGGCGGCACACAGCGAACCGAATAGGCCGCGCTCGCATTGCAGCTGCCGAAATTCTCACAAGCTTTCTTCATGTTAAACTATTGCGAGGAGAGGCAACAACTGCAACAAAACATTGCTGCTGGAGAGCGTCACTGGTACCTTCTGAAACGCCGTCAGCAACAGATTCCATGGGAGCTGTAAAAAGGCCGAGCGAGGATATCGGTGGCAAGCGATCAGCGACTATCAGGCTGCCCGCGACGCCAGAACGTAGCCGCGACCACTCGTCTGTCAGTGAATGGCTACGTCGCTCTAGCGCACGGAGATCTTGTAGGGCGATTCTTAGTGTAGCATAGAGATCTCGCCATTTGCCAGCAAGACCTCGGTCGGCCTCTGGTCTGCGAACCGGTGTGCGGCGAATTGCAGTGTCGCTAACGTGAAAGTGTCTTCCGCCGCCGTGGGCACCATAAGTGGCTCCAAGGAAATCAAGGTTACTGTGATTACGAAAAAAGTGTTTATGTTTGCTTCTGGAGTACGCAGAAATGGAAAAGTGATCGCTTACTTCCGATGGCGTTCGTAGCCTCTTGACTTCCAAATTGTATATCGCTGAAACTGTGAGCTGCCGTTGCTAAGTAGGGTTTTCTCATCCTAGAAAACAATTTACATTATGGATTCCTCGCCCTTTGGAGTTATTTTGCACTGAAAAGCTCCTACAGACAGCCGACACTTTTGAAAGCGTATACAGCAACACAAGTGGCGGTATACGCGTGTAGCCGCTGGCGCATGACTCCCATGCAGTTTTCTGCGCAAGACACTTCTTGGGCGTTTTCATGCACAAGCGTAACTTGCCAGATCGTCAAGCAAACGAACGAAGAAGGCGTCTAGGCTGGCCCTGCACTCGTCTGCTAATTTCGCCTACACATTTCATTAGCCCTATGGGCAACCACTACGCAGAAATCTTGGGACAAAAATTCTCAAGTGCCCTTCATATCTTTTAAACTAACACTTTGAACCCAAAGTCCGACACGCTTATTTGTGAAATTGCGCTGCTGAAATGTTTGCTATTAATGGATAACGAAAAACGAGTTTGGAGAACGCTTAAGCTTCGCCTTTAAGAGTGGAACGCGATAGCATTCAAAGATCTGTGACTGTTTCTCAGGCTTTGCGGCAACTGCAGCTTATGTAACCGCACTGTTTGCTTGGAAATGCTCGCGGCGAACGCTATGCACGAAGGTGGGCTTTCTAGTCGAGACAAGGCCTCTTCCGCGGGCAGCGATGCGGCGGCTGCGAACGCCAGCTGCAGGTATTACAAGGAGCCGGGCCCGCAGCTCCCTGGCCCCCGAAACACCCACGCGCCGGCGTGCGCAAATGGCTGCCGCGGTCGGTCTGCGAATTGTGGAAACGCTGGACAAGGTATTTCCTTGAGGTTTCGCGCAGTAGAATTATGTTTACTCGTATAGTCAAATTACAATACGAGAGGAATCACATCTGTAGGTTGAGTGTATGTCGTAGTTTACGATATTTCCACGTACTTTAGCTTGAGAAATTCAATTGGTTCAGTAATTTTCTTACGTTACATGGATGGCCTAGATATGGGTGGTTCGAAAATCTTTCCAGAAACGAACTCCGGCCATAGACATCGCGCGGGACGCCGAACGGAGGTTGCCTGCCGTTGAGGTACAGGCCCTCCGCAGCTGTACCGGATCGTGCAGTGCGCGCCTTTTGTGGCGGTCGTGCGGACTGGATGCATATATTTACGCAGTGTTTGCTTTCTGCAGCTCTTTTTTTTATTGCGATAAAGGCTTGCCCTTAAGGCATAATTCTTGGAGCGCATATGTGTATTAAATGTGTGCTGTGAGGCCTGTGTTGAGTATGAATTGAAGCAGCGTTTTGTGGAATCTGTTGTCATGTATCCAGCGGTCATAGCTCGTTGTCACACTGTAGCGGAGGCCGGCTTGCAGTAGGAGACCCGAGCGTTCCGATTGTAAACCCGTACATGTCCATATTAGGTGGTATGCATCTGCTTCCACCACAGGAACGGAGCAGTATGGAGGCTGTCAACAAGAACTTCATTCTGGCAAATGAGAAAGCTCAGAAGGTAAAACGCAAAGCCATTTCTTTGTTGGAAAATATAGGCCTCACCAAGCTTGTGAAAGATGTAAAGCAATGTAAAGTACTTGCTCTAGAGGTTTTTTTCACTGCAGAAACGCACAAACCGGATGTGCCTTTCCGTACAATAGTCAGTGAAAACAACTGTTGGCAGGTTATGGTTAGCCGCTTTTTCAAAAACAGTTGAAACATTTAACTATTGATGATCCTTATGGCATAAAGGATTCTTTCGATGTTGTGTCCTTTCTGGAAGACAACCATTCAGTAGACGACATTTTTTCTGTTGACGTCGAAGATCTTTACTATTCAATACCGCATGATGAGCTATTTCGCAGTGTGATGACGTGCATCGAAGTATGTGGCGAGGTAGATTTTCGCAATGCGACCGGGTTGTCTTCGGAAAGTTTCATGTCCCTTCTTGAATTTTATTTAAGTGCAACTTTTATCCGGTTCGTAGATAACCTTTTTATCCAGAAAAATGGTGTGTGTATTGGTTCATGTGTGGCGCCTGCTCTTTGTAATATTTTTTTTATCGTTTGTCGACCGCGCTCTTAAGAGTGCCTTAAACAATGGCTCGGTTCAAATTTTTGGATATGTTGATGATTTCCTTGTTGTGATAAAACGGACTAACAACGAATGCTCCGTGACGGTAGCTGATATTTTAACTCTGTTCAATGACAATGGCAAAAGTTTAACTTTCACACATGAGCTATCTAGGGACGGTAAACTCCAGTTTTTAGATTTGCAGCTATCCTTACAAACAGGCCACGCCTGTTGGATGTAGTCGCCACGTGAACGTAAGGAACTTTTACCTTACGCGTCTGCGCACTCAAAGGCTGTGAAACGCGACATTGCTTTGATGTGTTTAGAATCTTCCTTAATGAAATCTTGTCACCACTCTGCGAACATGAGTTTCATTGCACAGTTAAATAGGCTGCAGGCTGCTGGTAACCCAAGTGTGGTGGTGACGTCAGTCTCGGAGGTATTGCTGCAGAAACTGAAAGGGAAGCGGCACAAAAGTAACTGCATCACACAAAAGAAGAGGCCTGAAGTTGTGCCGTATTGCCACAGAGTGGCTGACAATCTAAAGAATGTCGCAACTAGATACCAAATTTCGGTAGTGTTTTCCGCTCCTCAGAAACTGTCAATGTTGTGCAGCCGTATTTCTAAAACAAGTAAGAAACCTGATTGTGAAAAGAACCCCGTGAAGTTTGTAGATTGCAGCGTCGGTGTGGTTTACAAGATTCCCTTGTCATGTGGCAAAGTGTATGTAGGGCAGTCAGGCCGCTGTGTTAACGAGCGCCTTAGAGAACATGAGCGATCCACACCAACAGGCACAGGTTCCCATTTGGCTCAGCACTGTAAAACATGCAAGTGCAAACCCATGTTTCGTGATACCACGATTTTGAAAAAGAGCCGTGACACCACCGCCCAAGAGTTATCGGAAGCATTTTTCATTCAGTCATTCAGTCATTAGTGTGCCTTCCTTAACCTTGTACAGCGCTGAATTTGGTTTTTTGGATTCTGTCGCATGAGTGCGCTCTTGGGATCGGATGTTGCTGGCTCCATCGCATGGTGCTCACTGCGGATGTTCCTCTGGTTTGAGCGGTTTGAGCGGTCTATAAAGGAGTGACGCAATAAAATGATGTCAGTTGAGAGTAGCGCCTTGTCCTGTCGTCTTTCTTGTGTTTGTCGTTTTGCGCTAAACAAAGTATTCATGGATTCGCACCAACTAGCCCACCAACTCATTGTGCTCCTCTAGAATATTTTCTCTTCCATTATCGTCGTGAGTGCCACTGGTACTGTATAAATCTCTATAGAACTCCTCAGCCACTTGAACTATCTCACGCATATTAGTAATGATATTGCCGGCTCTGTCTCTTAACGAATACATCTGATTCTTGCCAATTCCTAGTTTCTTCTTCACGGCTTTTAGGCGTCCTCCGTTCCTGAGAGCATGTTCAATTCTATCCATAATATACTTCCTTATGTCAGCTGTCTTACGCTTGTTGATTAACTTCGAAAGTTCTGCCAGTTCTATTCTAGCTGTAGGGTTAGAGGCTTTCATACATTGGCGTTTCTTGATGAGATCTTTTGTCTCCTGCGATAGTTTACTGGTATCCTGCCTAACGGAGTTACCACCGACTTCCATTGCACACTCCTTAATGATGTCCACAAGATTGTCGTTCATTGCTTCAACACTTAGGTCCTCTTCCTGAGTTAAAGCCGAATACCTGTTCTGTAGCTTGATCTGGAATTCCTCTATTTTCCCTCTTACCGCTAACTCATTGATCGGCTTCTTATGTACCAGTTTCTTCCGTTCCCTCCTCAGACGATGATCCTCCCCATCTCGGAATCGCTCAAGGCAATCTGTCAGTCTTGTTGACTCGACAGGTTTGCGTGGCCGGCGGCATTTTGCAGCTGTCGTCATGGACTGTTTAGATTTTAGTGACGCGTTTCAGTCGTGACTACCAACACTTCGCCCCACGAACTGCCATCGCCTATTTGGAGCCAGTCAGTGACTGTCCCGCTTGTTTAACTGTAGGAAACAATGATGGAGATCCTAACTGTGACGTACCAGCCAACACCAATATTGATGTGAATTCTAAATTATCAGGTGATCAACAAGCTAGCATTCGAAACCTTTTACAATCTTTTGCGGACTGTTTCGCTTCGACATCGAAGGTCAACCAAACGCCTATTTCGAAACAGAATTATTACAAATCCCAATGAAAGACCCGTGCACCAACGTGCCTACCGTGCTTCTCGTAAAGAGCAAGATGCCATCCGAATTCAAGTCCAACAAATCCTTACCGACAATATCATACAGCCCTCCACCAGTCCATGGGCGTCACCTGTGGTTCTGGTGAAAAAGAAGGACGGCACACTGCGTTTTTGCGTTGACTATCACAAGCTTAACAACGTTCCTAATAAGGACGTTTATCCCCTTCCCCACATCGACGACTCTTCGGAGCGCCTCCGCATGCTCGATACTTCTCATTGATAGACCTTCGCAGCGGCTACTGGCTAATAGAGGTTCATGAGCGTGTCCGTGAGAAAACCGCACTTATAACGCCTGACGGACTCCACGAATTCAAGGTCCTTCCTTTCGAATTGTGCTCTGCGCCTGCTACTTTTCAGTGCATGATGGACACGGTTCTATCAGGTCTCAAGTGGCAGTCATGCCTTGTCTCTTTAGATGATATCGTTGTGTTTTAAAAAACTTTTGAGCAGCACCTCCAGCGCTTACAAGCAGTTCTTGACGCAATTCCTACTGCTGGCCTGTCTTTAAAGCCTGAATAATGCCATTTCGGGTATGACGAAATCAAATTTTTAGGCCATGTCGTCAGCTACGAGGGAATTCGACCAGGCCCCGACAAAATCATTGCTGTTGCTTCGTTTCCAACACCTTCGAACAAACACGAACTCCGCTGTTTTCTAGGGCTTTGCGCATATTATCGACGCTTCGTGGCTAACTTTTCACGGATAGCCGAACCTTTGCAACGGTTGACTAAGGATAATGTTCCGTTTGTCTGGGAGCAGGACCAACAAGAGTCCTTCTGTGATCTCCAGAAACGTCTGCACACACCTCCTGTTCTGGGACACTTTGAGGAAGACAGTGACATCGAATCGCACACGGATGCCAGCAACGTTGACCTTGGTGCCGTCCTCGTACAGTGGCAAGATGGAGCCGAGCGGGTCATTGCGTACGCAAGCCGCACTTTGTCTCCAGCTGAAAGGAACTATTCCACTACAGAGAAGGAATGCTTGGCCGTCGTGTGGGCAATTGCTAAGTTCCGACCTTATTTGTACCGCCGATCATTTCGAGTTGTGACAGATCAGCATTCATTGTGCTGGCTCGCCAATCTGAAGGATCCATCTGGCCGTCTTGCACGCTGGAGTCTTCGCTTGCAAGAATACGATATGACGATAGTGTTCAAGTCCGGGCGTAAACGCACCGACGCCGACTGCCTGTCACGTGCTCCACTTCAGCCTTCGCCATACGACTTTGATGAAGAGGACGCATTTCTGTCCATTATCACAGTATTAGACATCAGCAAGCAAGAGCGCGATGATTCAGAACTCCGGCCTCTCATCGCCTACCTTGACAAACGTCTACCAGAGCCGCCTCGTATGTTCATTGGCAAGTTATCCTCGTTTTTTCTCCGCGATGGCGTTCTCTACAAATTGGGTTTTCACTCGACCGCAAACGCCTGCCTCCTTGTAGTGCCGTCTTCACTACGTGACGACATCCTGCGGGCCTCTCACGACGAGCCATCTTCGGGTCACTTGGGATTCGCACGGACGTTTCACGCATACGTGAAAAGTACTTCTGGCCTAACCTTCCCCGGGACGTAAAGCAATACGTGAAGACATGCTGCGACTGCCAGAGACGCAAGACACCACCCGTGCGTCCCGCTGGACTTCTCTATCCCGTGGATTCTCCGTGGATCCCTTTTCAGCAGGTTGGCATAGATTTGCTAGGACCATTTCCCACGTCGAGGGCTAGTAACCATTGGATTCCTGTTGCGACAGACTACTTTACACGTTACATTGACACCTTAGCTCTCCCACGAGGCACTGCTAATCATATTGCGAACTTCTTTGTACATGGTATCGTACTCCGCCACGGTGCTCCAAGAGTGGTTATAACCGACCGGGGCACAGCATTTACAGCGCAGCTCACAGAAGATATCATGCTTCTCAGTGGTACAGTTCACCGCAAAGCCACTGTTTACCATCCCCAGACGAATGGGCTCACAGGAAGGCTAAACAAAACGATCGCTGATATGATTTCCATGTATGTTGACGTCGACCACAAAAACTTGGACGACGTTCTCACATATGTTACGTTTGCATATAATACTTCCTTTCAAGAAACTGCCAGCTTCACCCGTTTTCGCTTGGTTCACGGCCGGGAAGCTGTCACAACGTTAGACGCAATGCTCTTACCCACCTACTGTTCTAATGTTGTCAATGATGCTGCCGAATTCGCTCGATGCGCCGAAGAGGCACGCCAGCTCGCACGAATGCGTATCTGCTACCAACAACACAACGACGCCGACCAATACAATCTTCGTCACTGCGACGTCGCTTATCAACCCGGTGACAAAGTATGGGTGCGGACACCGATCCGCCAGCGTGGTCGGTCGGAGAAACTTTTGTGCCGCTACTTTGGACCTTATATGATCGTTCAACGACTCGGCGACGTCACATACGAAGTGATTCCTGAAGGAGAAGGCACCGCTCGCCGTCCCCGACGCCCACGCCTGTCCGATGTCGTTCACGTCTCTAGATTGAAGTTACACCACTCCCGCTGAACGCAAAGTCCCACACCTCTCTCACCATCTACGTCTCTCTTCACAGAAGCTCAGCTTGTCGAGGCTGACGTTGCATCCGTGCATCGGCTGCCCGCGAGGAGAGACTACGTGCCGGGAATTATTGTTCGTTTCACAAGGCAGGAGACCAGAGATGCATGGCTTAAGAAAAAGAACGACCTTCGGGATGAAAAACCGCGAAAAACCGCGGGCCGGAAAGCACATGTCTAGCATAGAGGTAATCCTAAACCACATCCCCGTTACTAGAGTGGACAAGCTCCGGGTGCTTGGTTTACACATTAAAAGCAACCGGCTCAACACATATACCCTACATACACTCCAGACCACAGTCGATCACACCCTGCGTCTTCTAGGGCGAGTCTCCAATAAACATGGCGGACTAAAGGAGGCCGAACTTCTCCGCTTGATTCAGGCCTTCGTTATCAGTAAGATTACATTCGCAACACCATATCTACATTTTCTGAAATCAGAATCAGATAAGATCGACACTCTTTTACGCAAAATATATAAATTCGCTCTCGGGGTCCCCATACGTACCTCCACTGAAAGGCTAATGCTTACTGGAGCTTTCAACACACTTTCTGAACTCACAGAAGCCCACCTCACATCCCAATATAGCAGTCTGTCTAACACCGCTACAGGTCGACACATTCTACAAACTCTTCCTATCACTCCGGCACCCATCATCAAGACTAAATACACCATTCCACTTCACATACACGAGAACCTCTGCATCCCCCCACTTCCTAAAAACATGCACCATGTGCATCACAAACAGCGCAGGAGGCAGCGAGCAAAGGCTCTCCAAAAACAATTCTCCACCTCTAAAGATGTGCTCTATGTTGATGCCGCCGAATATGGCAACAGAAATCATTACGCAATATCAGTCAATAACTCTCACGGGCAGGTCGCTGCGGCCGCCTCCATTCCTGGCTCTTCCTCGGAGGAGGCGGAGGAAGCGGCCATAGCCCTGGCCCTCACAATTCCAAGTTCATCAGTTATCGTTAACGACTCCAAAGCAGCCATACATAACTTCGGAGCGGGTAGGGTCTCTAAGCCAGCTTTTTCTCTCCTGTTGGCTCATCCTTTCAATCAAACTGTGGCATTAATCTGGACTCCCGCGCATGCGGGCCTTGCCGGAAACGAGGCGGCTCATGCCAGTGCCCGAGGATTTACAGTCCGGGCTCAGGCATCAGATGCGCCGGACCTCGCCACGGAGGAGGCGCCGTTTACAGCGCGGGATCGACTTATTACTTACCACGAAATCTGCACACACTACCGATTAGACCGCTTAACCTTTCCGCCACTCTTGGGCAAATCCCCGCGTAGGTGTGAAGTTCTGTGGCGACAGCTGCAGACTGGCACCTTTCCGTCCCCTTACCTCCTCCACCGCATTCATCCCGCCATTTACCTTTCTCCCTCTTGTAAATTCTGTGTCTCTCCCAGAGCAGACTTAAACCACATCATGTGGGGGTGCCCTAAGCACCCCCTTCCCCCTTTCCTCAAGCAATTAATATCTAGTGAGGAGCAGTGGGAGGCTGCCTTGGGCAGCTCCAGGCCCGATCTTCAGGAGGCCATCCTGGAGTGGGCTGAGAGGATAAAGGAGGCCTACTTCAAGTAGTTCCTCCCCCAACCCTCTATTCCTTTGCCCCCTTTCCTTTAAAGAGGGATAAATAAAGTTTTTCATCATCCTCATCAAGAAAATTTGACACGGCAAAACAGGGAGCTTCTACGATCCGCAAGAGAAGTGGCAAAAGAGAAAGGGTATAAGTTTGCTTGGTACGTTAACGGCAAGGTGCTTGTTCGAAAGACCGAGGGAGCTCATGCCTTTCAGATTAAGGATAGGGGCGAACTGGAAGAGCTATAATCGATAGTTTTTTTTTGTGTGTGTGATAAAGGAAGGATGCAAGAGGAGGTGAAGTTTCACTTGCCTAATGATGTAGATGAAATTGTCGCAGCATTTTCTGCACCCTGCATCAAACGTATCCATCTGAATACACGATCTGTGAGAAATAAGCTGCCATGTTTGGAGGAGCTGTTCACCAGATTTTCTTTGGAATTTTCGGTTATCATGCTAACCGAGACATGGAGTACTAATGACTGTGATGTTTTTAGGTTGCCTAATTAAAATACCTATTATTTAAGCAGGTCACACTCGAGAGGGGGTGGAGTAGCGCTGCTCATTACGGGTGATGCTGAATGTGAAATCATTGAGCCTTATACCGTAATGTCCCCAGACTATGAACTGTTGTCATTGTGCACAGATAAGTATGTATTTTCAGTGTGTTATCAGCCACTGTCCGATGATATATCAGCGTTTCTAGAGTTTTATAACCAATTTCTAGCATTTGTGGCTCATAATCGTAATTCTAAGACAATAATAGCCAGTGGAGATTTTAACATTGACATGAGTACAAACAGTTATTTTTCAAACGCTTTCAACATCGTTATATTATCAAATGGTTTTGCCAACTTAATCAATGTGCCAACTAGGGTTACACCGGAAGGCGAGTCAACCCTTGATTTATTTATCGCTAATTCCGTGCAGTCAAACGGTAAATTTGGAGCTTTATCTTGTTCAATCAGTGATCACCTGCCTGTGTTTCTGTGCGTAGAATTAAGCGAGTCAAAAGGAAAAAAGTTGCCACCGGTATCGTACCAGCTAATTACAGATAAAACAGTGAAGTCCTTTCGCGACGCCCTGATGTCAACAAAATGGGACACTATCACTAACCTTCCAGATGTCAATGAGGCTTACGACAAGTTCTTGGATATACTGACCCAACTATACCACAATAGCTTCCCTTTCAGAACACGTAGAAAAAGTAAGAAAGCGTGGAAACCATGGATTACTCCTTCATTACTAAATCAAATGAAAATTAGGTACAAGTTATATCAACATCTCCTTCAGACACGATCAACCGATGACCTTGTCGCATTCAAAAAGTATCGCAATAAGCTAACAAAAAAGTTGCGACATGCACGCACAGTATACTATGCATCTTTGCTGGACATTGAGTGTCGTCAACATAGCTTGCTATGGTGGAGGTTGAACAATCTCCTAAATTGAAGTCACTCACACAGGCCTTTAACGAAATTACACATTAATGGCAAAGATTTATCCGGTGTAAAGCTCGCTGACGCATTTAATGATTTTTTCACAAGTATCGGTAAGACTCGGTCTCCATCCCCTCAGGCTAGCAACTACGTATGCGCTCCTAATTACAACACAATGTACCTTCATCCAGTAACACTGAATGAAGTTGCGTCCGTTATAAAAGCCTTGAACAACAGCACCAGTTGTGACATAGACGGTCTTCAAGTTGGCCCTATTAAAAACGTGGTTGACATTATTGCCCCAGTACTCGCTCATATTTTTTACACGTGCTTGCAATCAGCAATTTTTCCGGCGAAAATGCAGTGTGCAAAGGTTACTGTTATTTATAAAAAAGGAGATCGTAATAATCTGGGAAATTACAGGCCGGTATCCATTCTACCCGTGTTTTCAAAAGTTTTTGAAAAAATTTTGTGTTCAAGGATGAAAAACTTCATTGAAAAACATAACTTGTTAACACCACATCAATACGGTTTCCTTAAGAACAAATCAGTCGATTTAGCATTATTAGAACAGAAAGAATATATACTAACAGAGTTCGAGAACAAAGCAGTAGTTGTTGGTATTTTCGTAGACTTTTCAAAAGCATTTGATTTAGTTGACCATAATATTTTGCTGGAGAAATTACAGAATTATGGGATACGAGGACAGTCACTATCTCTTATAAAATCCTACCTTTCCAACAGAGCCCAAGTTGTTAAAATAGATACTTTTACTTCAAAAGCCAGGACTGTCCATAGCGGAGTGCCCCAGGGAAGTATTTTAGGCCCTACACTTTTCAATATTTATATTAACGATATCGTCAACATAAACCCTCAGGCAAGATTTATTATCTATGCAGATGACACCAGTATATTTTTCCCAGGTAATGACATCCATGCTCTCATTAAACAATGTAACAGTACAATGAAATCCTTAGAGGTATGGTCGAAACTTAATCTAATGAAGGTAAATGAGAGCAAAACGAAAGCAGTTATATTTAGGCCGAAAAACAAGCATATACCTCTGCATCAAGATGTTAAATTAAACTCGCGAAGTATTGAAATAGTCGAGAATTTCAAATGTCTGGGTGTCATCTTTTCCGCGAACATGTCTTGGGATAATCATGTCAAAAATGTTGTAATCAAATTGAGCCAAATAACAGGTGTAATGGGCCGCTTAAGGTATATTCTTTCTACGCGCCTCAAACTCTTGCTATGTAATTCCCTTTTTTATTCACACTTGAACTATTGTCAGTTAGTGTGGGGAAACACGACATCCAACAATCTAGAGCATATTCACTCAGTACAGAAAAAATATCTACGACATACATATAATGCTCCCTACACTGCATCGACAATAACTTTCTTCATGAACACCGGTGTAATTCCAGCGTATAATCTGTACAAATATCGATTAAGTCGAGTCTATAAGGCAGAAGTCTATAAGAATATTTTTAATCTGCATAAACTCGCCTAATTGAAAACTAGAGCACCAAATTATAGCACAAGAAACTTCGAAGACTGGGCAGTAACGACACCACGGTCAAACTATGGGAAACAGTGTCTGAGGTATACATTACCAACACTCCTAAACTATTACAATTCGGTTGGTTTCAATCTCTTCTCTTCGTCTCTCAATGAGCTCCGGCTGATGTATGTGATTGATTTGTAATACTTCTATGACCATTATATGTGTATTTTTCCTTGATGATCTTCGTGACTTTTTGAGTAATGTATATGATGTGCAGTATTATGTATGCACGGTATACATGTCTATATTTGAATGAATGAAAGAATGTGATGCTGTCTCTGCCCAAATGAGGGATGGTGGACTTGTGAAGCTGTCCAATGGACAGCTCTTTTTCCTCCAGTCCCCATCTGTATCTTACAAGATCTGTACCTTACAAGATGGAAAATAAACTTTCATTTCATTTCATTTCTTAACAGTATCCCCGTGGCAATCTCCAGTCCATCAATGTTCGGAATCGAGACGATGCTTCTAGGGAGGGGGGTAATGCCACGACCTCGACACAGCTGACAGCCACTCGGTGCGATCCGGTGCCACATGCTAGGCATGTTGGGTGGCTCCCAGAAGAAGAGAACGACGAAGGTGCCAGGGCAGGGATATATAAAGAGATCTATAGCGTCGACCGAAGTCTCTTGTGGCTTTGTCTGTGACAATATCAGTCTGCTACACCAAGTGCTTTAAATATGTTTCATCCTGTCCATCATTTAGGAATCTGCCTCGCGACCGGAGCCTTCAGGACAAGCCCCGTACAAAGCCTTTATTCAGCAGCAAATGTATGGTCAGTCCATCTTCAGAGATCATATAGCAGTTTTACATATTTCCTTAAAATAAATTCAAACCGCGAACATCCCTCTTATTCATGCATAAACAATATGACTGCTGCCATACACTTCAATAACCGACCTGCAGCGAGAAGGCCGTTCTCTTTGCGTGCAAGGAGCCTTAGTGAGGAAATGGGTGTTCCGGTGCTTGAACATTTACTTATGGCTCCAGCGAAAATATTACCGCCATGGCAGTGGCAGCTGATAGAGTGTGACACATCCTTTATACAGGTCACTAAACATGCGCCAGAGACACATATTAAAATGCATTTCTTAGAACTCCAGTACAACTACTCGTGCACAGAGTTTTACACAGACGCTTCTGAGTGACATCCCGGGGTGTCTTACGCAGCCATTGGTCCATCCCACTCAGTATCCGGCGTACTGCACCCTGCAACAAGTATCTTCACGGCTGAGGCCTACGCATTATTGTCGGCTGTGAAGCATATAAAAATATCAAAACTTCAAAAAGCAGTTCTATTTACAGACTCCTTAAGCGTCGTCACAGCCTTGAGGTCACTCTGTAAACGCAAAAACCCGGTACTTGCGGAGCTCTATTCCATTCTCTGTAGAGCGTGTATATCAAACCAGCATGTGATTATATGCTGGGTGCCTGGCCATTGAGGCATAGAGAGTAACGTTCTAGCGACCGGATGGCCACATCAATTGCATCGCATGCTGTTAGTCGTACCGCTGCAGTCCCTGTCACAGATCTGAAGCCCTTGTTACGAGGGAAACTGCGAAACTACTGGCAACGCTTGTGAGACCTGGAAACAAATAATAAGCTGCACGTAATAAAGCCACAATTAGGTTTCTGGCCTTCTTCAACAAAATCACGCCGGACAGATGTCCTATTCTGTCGTCTAAGAATAGGACAGGCATTTGGCCCACATAACTTTTTACTTACCGGAAATGAGCCTACAAACTGTATGCAGATGCGGGGAGAGGCTGACTGTCCTCCACGTCCTCCTGGAGTGTCGGGAAGCCGAATCTGAAAGAAACATTTTCCGCTTGGATAGCGTCCTTACATCCCTCTACACCCGGCTATATTTCTTGGTAAGGAACCACTTTTTAACACCAAGGCAGTCCTCGACTTCCTAAATGATGTCGTTCTGCACGTTATAAGCCCATTAAATTCGTAGAGCATCCTCTCTCCAGAGAATGCCGCTGCGATAATTGTTTTGCATAGCACATGCCTCGAGGCCCTTGTGTTTCAAGGGTTCTAAGGAGGCAGTAGTGCTCTAGCATATCTTATAACCTGATATATTTTTACAAGAAGTTTGCAGGGACGACATGGCCACAATTAGTACATGACTGGGGTAGTTGGAGAAGTATGGGAGAGGCCTTTGCCCTGCGGTGGGTGTAACCAGGCTGATGATGATGATGATGATTTTTGCACATCGTATCATTCTTTTTAAATACATCTCAATATTCATAGTACACGTCTACGTCATCGCCATAATCTTATTATACAGATTTTACGCACTTTAGCGCGACCATTTTTAAGGCCCCTTTACAGCCACGTCACACCAACTTCATAGAACACATAATTACACTCCGAACTTATTACCACGGACATAGCGCTCTTTGGCCATACTTGGCCCTTGCGCCATAAAACATCAAACATTCATTCACGTAATATAATCTCACCTCATGGACTTCCTGACTGGCAACTTGTTCTGCCATCCGTCTCAACACAGTTTTAGAAAAATTTTTTCATGCGATACTCAACCACTTTGTTTCACTAACGATTTTTTTGCCGCCTTAGACGAAGGATTCGATATTGACAATTTTTTTTTAGATTTTGCCAAAGCTTCCGACACCGTATGTCATAACCTACTTATCCATAAACTTAATCAGCTTAATATTGACCTAAATGTGTTGTCTTGGATTGAGGAGTTTCTTTCTATAAATACTGGTGTGTACTGGTGTGTCACAACCAGTACCTATTCATCTGCTTTGTCAACAGTTACATCCGGAGTGCCACAAGGCTCCGCCTTGGGACATCTACGTTTCTTGATTTATATTAATGATCTCCCTAACTGTGTAAAATCATCATCAATTAATCTGTTCGCAGAAGATTTCGTAATATAGCGAAAGATCACTAACCCTGATGATTCAGATAAACTGCAAGGAGATCTTCACAATGTATCACTCTGGCTTAAGGAATGGCTCATGATACTGAACGCTAACAAGTGTAAATCGATGCGCATATCACATACGGCCAGTAATAGCAATCAGTGCCGATATGTACTGAATGACACTTCATTAGCGTCCGTTAACGCTCATAAATATTTTGGCCTTCACATAAGTAATCATCTTTCGTGGAATATGCATACTAAATATATTACTGGTAATGCTAATCACATGTTAAGATATCTTCGTCGTAACTTTTCTACCGTTCCTACTTCAGTAAAATTGACACTCTACAAAACCCTAGTTCGCTCGAAACTTGAATACGCATCTGCTCATTGGGATAACAATCAAACATCACTAACCGTAAACTTTGAAGCAATTCAAAATCGAGCAGCTCGCTTTATTTTATCTATTCTATTCCCACCATTCCAGTAAAAATGTGCTCGTCTTTGCCTATTCCACAAGGTTTATCACTCTAACCACGTGCTTAAGAATCAACTTATCACGCCCTCTTTCTACATTTCATCCCGTTCTGACCACAGATATAAAGTTGCCGTCCCATCCTCGTGAACGAACAATTATCTTGATTATTTTTTACCCCGCGCAAGTGTCGACTGAAACCACCTTCTTGCTTTCATCATTAAGATTAGATACATGTTCATTCAAAACAACAGTCTAGCACGCTATCGCTTAACGTTGTCTGCATACCATTGTCTGCATATTACACTGCTTTGTTATGTACCACTCCTCTTTGTAGTGCTTTACGGTCTTGAAAGGATTATAATAAATAACTAAATAAATAAATAAATAAGAGAGATATGAAATTGGATTTAGAGAACTCACACAATGACCGGGTCAGATCGTACTATTGTAATCATTCTTTAATAAAAAATTATCGCATATTCCTCAAGCACTATGACTGCCGGTGTATAATTCTGTACGCATGATCACTTCACATGTTTGATTCTCTTAAAGCGAAACTTTCTTCGCCCCTTCTTTCGACTTTTCCACTTCCGCTGACTTCCACGCCGCAAAGGGGGGGGGGGGGGGGGGGGAGTCAGAGCGTGCATGTACATGGGACGATCGCGGCAGAGAAGGAAGGTGACGCAAGAAACTAGTTCACACCGATTTCCTTCGTGTCGCATGTGCAAAATGTCTACTAGAGCGCTCTGGGCGTCGTCACATCAGCCTCTTGATAGCTGTAATTATTCCAGAAACTGCAGTCCTTGCCATTCTACTAACGTGAAAGTCCAGAGTACAGGTAGTTAGAATCGTAGAGAGGAGGTGGGGAGAAGAGGCAGAGAATGGGTGGAACCGAAGCAGTCACGAAGCGAGTGAACAACAGCCTTGCTACTCTTCGCTCGCTGTTTCCATACATTGGCGGAAACCGCCAGAGGGAAAAGGCGACGTGAGAAGCGAAGAAAATGCTACTACTGTACGCCTCGTACACCGCCTATACGCGCCGTGCACGCCGACGGATGCGCCACTGGCGGCGGCCTTGCGCAGAACACGCGGGAGAGGAGCCTGGCGCGCGCCGTAGTTTGTTGTGTCGTTGATCGTGCTCCTCCGTCTTATTCACGTTTTCAGAGCAAGATAGGCAACACCATTCGCACGTGTGGGGTGGCCAAAGCTTCAGGGAATGTCGAAGAAGAATTGTTTTGTTGCTGGGTGGGGGGCTCAAATACCGGTGAAAACGGGCCGGCGATACAGTTCTAATCATTCCCGGCAAAGCCTCATCAGCGGGAGCAACGGTAGCAAAAATGTATCGTCGCTTCGAAGGGAAATTTCTTGTTCTCATCTTTTGCATTGTCTCGTCGGTGTTTTTTCCCACTCGATCATATACGCGTGAGCAACGAAGTTCGTCTGCAGTGCAGCATGAGGTTTAAAGGCATTTCGCTAAAGTTCGGAATGCTGTTTGCCGCTTATATTGTTTTCCGCTTCTTTACCGCGTTGCGCTAGCTAGGCAGCACGACTGCAGGAGCGCATTGCGTTGCATGTTTAAGGTACTGAAGTTTGCAAGAACTGAAATTGTTGGTTTCGTGCGGCGCGGTAAATCCTCGCACCAGCTGTCGCGAATTTCATTGTTTTACATCTATTTTATGCGTGGCTTCGCCTATGTTTAACTGTTGCTAGTTGCTCCATGCATAACTCTAGTCGATTCTTCTGAGCTGCGAAGTTTTCACCCTGCCTTGTTTGTAAAGGGTATAAATCACGCTGTGTCTTATCGGAATGACACCAAGGAAGTGCTTCTTTAACCGCTTTATTTTTTTTGCCCGAGGGCATCTAGGGCACATAGGCAGTACCCGAGGCGTATAGAGGCGCCCCTGATAGCCACCTAGCGGGCGCTTTTAACAGTACGCGCGGGAGCAGTAGCAGACGACAACCCTTTGCAGCAAGGATGGCTGAAGTTCGCGGCTGCGATTTCTCCTTTGTTCGGGTGCCAGGCTGCTGCTTCTGCGGTGACAGCTTTAGGGAAGACGCTGACCTCTGTGGGAGCGGGTATGAACACGATGTTACCGGCGTTTGGGACAACATGGTCGACATACGTGCCAGGTGCGTCCCGCAGCCAAACGCCATGAACCCCATTTACATAAAGTGGAGCTCATGTTAACTAGCCGATAAATTTTGTTGAGTAATGCGATCTCTCGATCGTGTTTTTTAAGCTTTTTCACAAGGGTGATCCAGCATTCAACATTTACTACACGGAGACATTAGGACACTAGGAATTGGAATACAAACTAACCCTGAAACACAGAAAGCCATTGCGACATATGGCAGACAAAGTCGCCGGTTTCGAGTAGTGTAGAAGGGGTCGATTAGCCCATGTGAGAGCGGCAGAACTGAACATGCACCTGAGTCTGCATAAAGCGGAAGATCCAAGACTCAGATGAAGATGTGCTTCAGCCAACAGTCCGGGAACCCACATACCTTTCCCTCCTATTCCCCAACAGTGGCCTAGAGCCGTCCCCTTCCTTAAAATAAAGGCTTTATTCATTCAATTCTACCCTTGCCGTAATGCTGCTTCTGTACCTCAATAGTTAGCACACGTCGTTAGTGCAGACTTATGTCAACAAATCCGCACGGCGCGAAGTCCGCATATGCCGTTGTGATTTTTCTGTCGATGAATACATGTGACATTGCCGAATAAGTGCAGTCTAAGTCGCCTCAAGAAGAGGAATTGCGAATTTATTTATGGAAACGCGTGCACTAGTCAACGAAGTCACTAAACGCAAGGGTTAATAAAAGCACGTGTTAGTTCTGTGCCGCCGAAGGAATTCAGCTGCATACGCCGATGAACTGCCCTTCCCGCTGCAGTGTTTGCAATTTTAAGGTCCCCAAGGGAGCGGCTTGGAAAGGTACAAAGCTAAAGTCTGACTGACTTTTCAGTACTTTTTTATATAACTAGAGAGAGGTGCCACATGATATATTTAAAGGCAGAGCAGCGCCAGTCAAAGTAGATGAGCGCTGGCGGCAAGGCCGGGTCTAGTCCTCTTCAACGTAAGCATAATTAGAAAGAATTCAGTTGAATACAAAATTCACATGCAAGAGGGACTACATTGTGAAACAAATAAATCGCTCGGTGTGTTAAGTCTGCTCCGGCAGCATCGAGGTGGGATGAGTCCCCAAATATGACGCGAACGTTTCAGCGATAAATGGAACAAAAATACCATGTTCTGCAACTATTAGCAATTCTTGCCCTGAACTACCTATCTTCTAAACGCATTTCCCAAAAGAAACACACTAAGATGCCATAGGGCGAACAGAATAAAGCTGTTAAATAAGCACTTCCTTGGTATCATTCCGACAAGCCACAGCGTGATTATACCGTTTACAAACAAGGCAGGGTGAAAACCTCGCAGCTCAAAAGAATCAACAAGTTATGCATGGAGCAACTAGCAACAGTTAAACACGTGGGAAGCCACGCGTAAAATAGATGTAAAACATGAAATGTGCGACAGCTGGTGCGAGAATTTATCGGGCCACATAAAACCAACAATTTCAGTTCAAGCAAACTTCAGTAGCTTTAACATACAGCACAATGCGCTCGTGCAGTCGTGCTGCCTAGCTGGCGCCATGCGGTGAAGAAGCGGAAAACCATATAAGCGGCAAACGGCATTCTGAACTTGAGCGAAATGCCGTCTGCACTGCAGGCGAACTTAGTCGCTTACGCATCTAGCTATGATGGAGTGAAAAAAAAACACCGAAGAGACAAAGAAAAGGATGAGAACCAGAAATTTCCCGCCGAAGCGACGATCCATTCTTGCTACCGTTGCTCCCGCTGATGAGGCTTCGCGGGGAATGATTAGAACCGTATTGCCGGCACGTTTTCGCCGGTATTTGAGCACCCCACCATGCAACAATTCTTCTTCGACATTCCTTGAAGCTTTCGCCACCCCACACATGCGAATGGGGTTGCCTATTTTGCTCTGAAAACGTGAATAAGACGGAGAAGCACTATCAACGACACAACAGACTACGGCGCGCACCTGTCTCCTCTCCCGTGTGTTCTGCGCAAAACCGCCCCCCAGTGGCGCGTCCCTCGGCGCGCACTACGCATATAGATCGTTTTTTTCATGGGCGCCACCATATTGCTACGTAGTGGCGGCATCTATCGGCCGTGGGCATGCTGGCTAGGGCGAGCGCACTGTTTTGCATGGCAGGTACGCGCTCGCGGTAGTTTCTGGCATTTGTTTTCGCATTCGTGCGGTCTGTTTAGCATGACATGGCGTCTTCTACGTGGAAAACGGTTCTGTGAAACGTACTGAAGTGTTTTAAGTCGGCATGGTCGGACTTTCTGCTGGCGTTGAGGCGGTGCGCGCACGCAGTGTGCGCGCATGTTCGAGCCTACAATGAGCCTCGGAGATTAATTGTGCATTTTTGAAACTTCAATTAACGTTATGTGACCTTATTGCAGTATTATCCTCTAGTTCTAAGCTGCGGTTTAGGAGCAATGAAACATACGCGACGATTATAACAGCGTGGGTACCGTTCTGCTACGATAGTCCTCAGCTGTGCTGTTATATTTTGACAAGCCTGCAAACTGTTAGCTGAAATTTACATTACGTGACTGCTTGGTTCTGTGAATGACGTTTCAACCCATGAATAAAATAGTGTTGGTTAGTAATAACAGCATACCTTACAGTGTGAACTGTACTTGTCCAGCAAAGCGACCGTTTATGAACTGCGCGAGCATCCAAGCAGTGGTAGGTCCTGGATGCAGATATCTTTGTTCTATATAGCGCATGATCGAAGATCTATAAACACTATGTCGCGTGAATATGCGAGGTTGTACTGTGGGGTTAACCGGTTTTTCGTTCTTTTTCGAGAAAGAGGATGGTAACCGAAGAAGTGTGCCCATTTGGACTGGTTGGTTTATGATTACGAGCACTAAACAGCGCTAAACAGCAGAACAAGGAGAGTCCTTCACCGTGTCCTGTTGTTTAGCGCTTTTTGCTGCTCGTAAGGATGGTACCCAATTTTTTTTTTCCGGTTGTGTTCGTTCCGTTCTCTACGACGCACTCACACGTATTACGGAAATTTTTTCCTCAAAAATAGCCATCACATTATTTTTACGCGATCCATCTCCGACATTATGGCTTTACAGGGAAAAAGACAATTTCGAATCGCATAGCTTATATATCCATCCTGCTGGTTCAGCAACCGCAGTGATCGCTGTGTTGAGCAGCGCCATCGGCCTCATGCAGGAAGCTAGCGCACACATATAGTGATTGCAAGCTTACTAGACTTGAAATGCGTCAGGAGGATGCCTGTGTATCACAAATATTTGATAGCGCCTGCCGCTTAGACATTTTGTGGTTGTCTTTGTCTGGCTATAGATGAGCATGCGTTCTTATGTTTTAGGTTTTAGTCCCTACGCCAAGCTCTCAGATAATGAGCAGATTTCCCATTTTATGCTGGTAATACAGACACGCCGGTCCACTTCGCTGAATTAAAACTGATATACGCAAAACAGTTCAC
The DNA here is from genome assembly GCF_023375885.2 of Dermacentor andersoni. Taxonomy (NCBI): domain Eukaryota; kingdom Metazoa; phylum Arthropoda; class Arachnida; order Ixodida; family Ixodidae; genus Dermacentor; species Dermacentor andersoni. Next base: position 11,805,972 of record NC_092823.1, on the reverse strand, counting down.
AACACATACACCGCGGCTGACAATGCGCGTCGCGTGTTTGCGCCTCCAGGAGATATATCCGCGTGCTGTAGTTACCGATGCACCCAAAGGCTTCCCTGACGACCTTATATGAACGGACATTGCGTAAGTTTCACATGGTACGAGCTAAAACATCTCGAAATGGCTACGCAGCACACGACAGCAATACTTTCAAGCAGCGCCGCATCGCACAAGCCAGACAGGAGGAAAGGCTCGCCGCGCACGCTTTCCTCCTCGCCCGATGAAAAGGTCTATAGACACTACTGCGGTTTCGGAAAAACTGAATGCACGGTAAGGTATGTTTTCTGCTACTTCTGTAAAATAAACACCATGCAAATTTGTCAAGCAGACAACAGATGCAGGCTGTGCAGACTCAAAGTCGCATTGAATCACCATAGGGTCTTGGCGACACTGCAGAAGCGGTCGCATGTCAAATTAACATTTGTGCCCACCCCGGTAGCTTTGCGACTATGGAATTGCTTGAGATCACGGGTTGGCTACCGAGCGCGGCAGCCGCATTTCGAAGGGGGTGATGTACGGAAACGCTCAGCACTTATATTTCGGTGCACTTTCAAGAACACAAGGGTGCAAAAATAATCAGGACCCTTCCGGTGGGCGTGCCTCATGCATAATTTGATTATGGCTTTGGCACGTGGAGCCCAATTCAGTTAAAGTCCACTACTTCTGCCACGATGCGATGTGACATGCGAGGCAAGGGCCCAGCGGGTATGAAAGTATGGCGCACGACAACGCCTCACGCAAACACGTCACCCCCTGTGTTTGTGACGGCAACCGACAGTGGTTCACACGTGGTAACATTTACCATCAACTCACCACTCTCGTATTGGATGAAACACTGAAGAAATTCAACATTCGCTGTCAACATCACCGCTAATTATTGTCCTCAAAACAATCAAAGTCAAACAGCTAGCACAGAAAGCTTCTCTTACGTCGACTCCCACAGTGCGTGGCATCCGAATAATTAAATATTAGACAATCGCATTGCGAACTTTTAGACGAACCTGCATATCTATCCAAAGAAGGAAACAAACGAACCCTAAAACATTATTTTGTCAGAACGAAATCAATGTTCTATCCACATCCAAATTAAAACAGTTGCACGTTTATTGCGCTGCGAATGTACTCTTTCTCGCATAACTTTTAGTTTTGAGCTTGCCAATACAACAGCCCGTCTATAATCTGTTGTATTTACTACTAATATTATTTTATGGTATCCAGAAGCTGCACCTTTAAGCAATATAGACCACGTTTTAACAGCCAGAAATGGGCGCCATCAATTCAGGGAATAGCATAAAAAGATATTTATATCGACTTAAAATGGGCATAACCTGCATCTGGCGATCACCTGCATCTAGTCTTTGGATTTCTCCTGTTGCTCTTCCTTTCCCCTTTCCTCCCCTCCTTCCCGTCTTCCATTTCTGTGTTGCTGTCACCTCCCTTCAGAAGAGTAGGCAGGCGTTGTGCCCCTTCCGGTGGCAGTTTCCTGATTGCTCCTCGCTTTCCCTTTCCTGTTAACTGTGTATATGTGTATATGTGTTCAAAACAAATAATAACAATAATAATCTGGCCAAACAATGACTAACATTCATTTGCAGATTTAGGATGGCTGCCACCTTGCTGGAATAAGTTGTTGATTATCTGTCAGCCTGAAGGGCCAGCACTCTACCGACATGTTTCATCCGGATGCTAAGCAGAGTATAATAAATAGGAGCAGTATATATTTAAGTCTCCGTATGACACCGACAAAGCCAGAGCCGGAGAGGCAAAGCCGAAGGGTGGGTCAAAAAGTTAATCTGCAGAAAACTAAAGTAATGTTGAACAGTCTCGGAAGAGAACAGCAGTTTACGATAGGTAGCGAGGCACTGGAAGCGGTGAGGGAATACATCTACTTACGACAGGTCATGACTGCGGATCCAGATCATGGGGCTGAAATAATCAGAAGAATAAGAGTGGGCTGGGGTGCGTTTGGCAGGCATTCTCCGATCATGAACAGCAGGTTGCCATTATCCCTCAAGAGAAAAGTATATAACAGCTGTGTCTTACCAGTACTCACGCACGGGGCAGAAACCTGGAGGCTTACAAAAAGGGTTCTACTTAAATTGAGGACGACGCAACAAGCTATGGAAAGAAGAATGATGGGTGTAACGTTAAGGGATAAGAAAAGAGCAGATGGGGTGAGGGAACAAACGCGAGTTAATGATATCTTAGTTGAAATCGAGAAAAAGAAATGGGCATGGGCAAGACATGTAATGAGGAGGGAAAATAACCGATGGTCATTAAGGGTTACGGACTGGATTCCAAGGGAAGGGAAGCGCAGCAGGGCGCAACAGAAAGTTAGGTGGGCGGATGAGATTAAGAAGTTTGCAGGGCAACATGGCCGCAATTAGTACATGACCGTGCTAGTTGGAGAAGTATGGGAGAGGCCTTTGCCCTGCAGTGGGCGTAACCAGGCTGATGATGATGATGATGATGATGATGATAAAACCGACATGAAAACCAAGATAAAATGCCTTTTCGTATATACGGCAACCGTGTAACTCATAGAAATTATCGCTGTATTCTTCTAAAGACGGTCTCGTTCGCAAGCAGGAAATTTTGTGGAAGGAAGTGAGGATCGCTGCTTCCAGCATTCACATACAGACGCTAATTATTCCCATGTATGTATTAAAAAGCTTGGAGAAAGTGTTGCTCTTTTCTGCTCGAATTACTACTGGTTCAGGCTGCTATTCCAAAGCAGTTTTGAATAAACTGATAATGCGCTTGCATACCCCTTTCGCATGCGCCAATATTCAGTTTCACCACTGGTCTGAGATAAAAAAAACCAACGCTGTGTGTCTGATGAAAAAAATGTGAAAACCGGAGTTAGAATATCTGCCTCTTTATTATAGAACGGATGCATAACGATAAGAATCAAATCCGCGCAACTCTAAAACACCACACAAATTGGAATTTCATAAGAACTCTACCGCCGTTATTATACGTTTCGTTTCTCTTCTAATATGCTTATAGCTCGAAAAGGACTGTGATAATCACATACCATTCAGCCACTGGAGCTATAGGTGTAAATGCAAGAATCCAGTTGTGACGTGATGCCGATAAGCTTGGTGGTCTTTTTACCTTAATTCTGAAGTGATAGGTCTCTTTATCTACATTGGCCATTTTTGAATTGCTGGACAACTAATTAAATTATGGAGTTTTATGTGCCAAAGCCACGATCTGAATATGACGCACGCCGTAGTGGGGGACTCTGGAAAATTGGACTACCTGAGATTCTGTAACTTGCACCTCAATTTAAGTACGCGAGAGTTCTCGCATTTCGCCCCCATCGAAATGTGGCCGCCGTGGCAGTGATTAAATCCCATGACCTCATTCTTAGCAGCCCAACACCATAGCCACTAAGCAACCACGGCGGGTGGACGATATCTCACAATAAACTGTGGCACGAGACATACCGACTGATCCAAGTTGTCAACTAGCTTGAGCCATTACGTATGTACTGGCTCGTACATTGCTCAGCAGACATGGATGTGCTTGGATTTAGAACTAGATTTAGAACTATTAGAACTAGATTTAGAACTAGGCTATGTGCTTGGATTTAGAGCTTGCTGTCTGGCCCAGTGGAAAATTTCCGCCATGAATTATGTATGATGTTGGTATGTGCCCTTTGGGCAATCTCCCAGATTGGATGCGCGAAGGTGACAGGTAGCATTAGATTCATTAAAACAGGTAGCGCCCCATATTAAGCGGGGCCGCTTGACGAATAACAAGTAAAGCGAAGATGCAGCCAGGATGCTAGGAATGGTGGTGGTTGCCATATAGTTTCAACTGGGATGCAGTATTTACAACAATATATACTGTGTCGTGGTATAATTCGAAATTGCAGTTAGCCACGAGATTGCCACATTGCGTGTCTGCCGATGTATCCAGAAAGTTTCGTGATTCACGCATTACATGGGGATGTGCAGCAGGTCACACGTGAAAGCTGTCGTTGACTTTCGAAATCATCATAAATGGTTCGTGCCAAATTTTTTTACCACAGTATATTAAGGAACTAAGTCCGGCAAATATTTCGCGCAGGAGTTAGTTCGGTGTGACGTATCAGCACAACAGAGTGGCTATTTCGGTTTGCAGTAGCTCTGCTGGTATCTGTAGGTGAAGTACCTGTAGGTCTAAGAGCGGTGATGAGCGTGTTTGTGAATTTTTGAGCGGAGGCAGGAAGATATCATGTGCGTATGGGTGTATATTCTCCAAAGATGGGAGTGTGCGTTAGAAATCACCAGAAAGTTCACAAAGGTACCTCCTGGAACTTACCGGGGCATGATGCACACGGTGCGGGTACATATGCTGTCTCAGGCAAGGAGCACACTGTGGTAAAAGAGCGGGCGTGTCGCTTGTTGCGTCTGTGCCTAGAACACCAGAGGCCTGATTCAGAAAGATTTTCATCGCTAGTTCTTCCCCACGGGCCGTTCGCTTTCGCTGATAATATGACCATCATCGGAATTGGCTAGAATTTGCTCTTACGAATAATCACAGCGTAAGAGTTTTTGTAAATAAGGGGCCAGATAAACTGGTGGCCCGGTGGTCACGAGCAGTGTGACGACGTGGCCACTTGTCGTACGAACTGGCGCCCCAGTCCAGGGCAAGGCAACTTCTTTTCACAACACCCGCCAGTATACCACTGAGAATCAAGTAATTTGCTACGCTATCTACAAGCGCCCTCATTTTTTGCCATCGACCAACGAAGGTATGTCCCGTGAAATCTTGTTTCGAGGAACGCGCGAAACTTAATTTCAACGTCTACGCAGCAGCTTTCATAGAGTTATCTCTATGAAACCTTAGCTGTGCGTATGGGCCCGTCGTTCTCACTCTCGTCACCTATAATGCGCGCACTTCCTTTCCTTGAGGCCACAAGCACTCAAACGGCCAAAGGCGACGCTCCTATCGGGACGGAATCTCGCGTGTGGACCCTACCGACGCGCGTGTTCGCCGCCTTCCGCGCGATCGGCCACCAGTCACGAGGCCGCCTCGTCGGCGTACAACGTCACGCCTTCCATGCTGCCTCATTTATAACCAATAGACGGAAACAGGGGCAGGAGTCTCGCTTACACCGTGCAGCACTAGGAAAGGCAGCGATTCTTGCAGAGTACCGGGTTCCTGAACCTTACCGCATTCGTGTGAACTTTGTGAAAAGCCGGTGCGCTATTCCGGACATGGTCAAATTCCGCCATATTTTCGAATTCACCATCCTACGTCAATTCGGGTTAGCCCATAGCGCTGCTACGGCCTGTCTAATTGGCTCAAAATGCCAAGATGGCGATATTCGACAATATGGCAGAATTAGAGTGCTCCGAAGAGCACCGTCGAATAATTTTTGACAGTCCAGATGGCTCGTGAGAGGGCCGTCAGGTTTCACCTGATGGTCCCCGAGTGGGCCTAGCCAGGTGAGGTGGAGTTTGCTTACGTCTATAGTGGACCAAATAAAGTTGTTTCACTCACTTACTCACACTGATTTATCATGGAACATACAGATTAAGGAATACTTGCTGCTTGGCCACCGATTATTACTGTCACTCCTATAGGGGAAGGTTTGCCTTCCACAATACTGCACAGTTTTTGCCAGGCTGTTGTAACTGGGGCTCAGCGGCGCCCTAGTTCGGCCGCAGTCGCGCAGAGCCCCGATTCCGCGATTTGCGCAAAATAGGCTTGACTAACGTGAACACGTCTCGTGGAAGTGGGCGCTTATCCATCTTATTGAGGCTGGACGCCGAAGGGATTCATCAGATAAGGTGATGCAGTGTTTGTAGCCTCCGGCTCTGTCGGCAACCGATGAAACCACAAATAACAGTGGCGCAGCTCACTGTCTTGTTCCCCTGGTGTTTTGTTTGCTGGCGCGCAGCCTTGTTTGAGTTCGCCTGCCGACGAGATAGTGCGGGGTGGTTCGTGAACTGATTGGTTGGGCTGAGCAACAAAAGTGGCAGCGTGAGCCGTCGCATCACACGGAACCTCTCGGGCTCCATGGTCTTCCTCGTATACTCCACACTTTCTTACTCATTACCTTCTTTTTTCGCTCTCCTCGAAGGGAAATGTCTGCGCAACGGAAGAAAAACCAAGGGCGGTGCGAGCTGGCCTCGTGCTGGGCAATTTGTCAGAATAGTCGATGCACGATAGATAGGCAAGCCGCAACTTGGGAAGGCGTCGTTCAGCTTACTTCTTTGTTCACTTGGCGTGTTAGCCAACCTGAGCCGTGGTTTCGTATCGATGCCTTCCGTTTGGCTCTAGGCCGCTATTATTATCCACCTTTCGTATCCTGCTGATTCCAGTGATCACGCGGGCGGAGCGTCGGTCTGACTACTTGGCGAAGCACGAGAAGGAATATCGTTGAAAAAGGAATGACTACGAAATTGCGGCCCAGAGTTATGCGGCAATATGACAGCAGAACAGGAAAATGTGACACTTATCAGTGCCGAGAAGAAGAACGGGAACAAATTGCCGTAATTTATGTACTCGCTGTTCAGTTGAAGTTCCTCACCATAGTGAACTCGCAACAAGCACTGGAACAATGACAATGAAGTTGACCTTTGATCCGGACCACGCACCTCCTAAAGGAGCCAAATGATCCGCGATTTGGTTAAGCTAACAGCTGGCCGATGCAACCGAGTAAGCCCGCTAGTGGCTGGACACAAAAACTTCGAAGCTGTTTTCAAACCAATTAACGAAATCTACGCGGCTTGCTCGACCTGCTTGAACGAGGGTAAAAGCAGGCAGTTTGATCTATTTCAAATAATTATAGTTATAGCGCTCTTGCTAAAGTTCTCTTGAGGCGGCTTTCCTAGGCTAAGTAGTGCCTTTTGTTGAAATAATAAATGTTTCGTTTTGTTTAGTGAAACATGAATGGCATGCGCACATTGCATTGAAGGCTAGCAATACAATAAAAAAAAAACGTGCTCAGTTGTTTACAGATCCTTTATCGAAGAGGAATGGTCACCTTCTCAATATCCATTTATATGTTCTGTTTTTAGTCGTATTATGTTTTCCAGTCCTGTGCTTTGAATGTGGCACTCGAAGGTGACCTTATTTTCAACTCAATGAGAACGCTGATGGTTTATGTCAATTTACATTTTACAACGATTTACATTCGACTTCATAAATGATGTCACTGTTTTTTTTAATCGTTACTTCTCTTATGGCCGTCATATTGAGCACGATTTTGATATCAGAGAAGAAGAGAAGCCAATGCCGCCTATAGGCCAGTTAACTAATCACAGGCACAGTCCATATCCATAGTTACTAAAATGTTCTCAAGTACTTGTTCTTCCCTCATGAAATCGGCCAGTCAATACGAACTCACAGAAAGTTGTGAATTTATTTATTTATTTATTTATTTGCAATACCTACAGCGCCCGTGCGGGGCATTAGTGTAGGGGGAAATATTAACATCGAGAGAAAAAAAAATACAGATAGACAAAGCGCAGATTGGTAACACGTCATTTCGAATTGTCTGCAAAACAACTCTGAAATCTGTTTTCTGTCCTTTCTTTTTTCAAGAAACAACAAAGGTAGCAAAGGATCGAAAAAGAGCCAAGCAAAAATCACCAGGAAGTGCAAAAGAAAGCGTAAATAATAACTTTCAACTGTGGCCAGGCTCACTTGAAATAAAACTGAAGCACAAGTGGTAATGAAGAAAGGGAAGAGGAGAGAATTTCTTGAGGGAGCACATTCTATTGTTGATGAGGATAGCAATAGGGGCTTGTTGGTACGGCATATCGTATTTCGTTGTATCGCAAGTGGAACAAGGACAACGGAAAGGCACATCTGACACACAGCGCTGTGTGTGTCCGACGTGCCTTTCTGTTTTCCTTGTTCAGCTTGCGCTACAACAAAATAAGGTATCCATTGCTTAATTGTTCGTGGGAAAAATGAATTTTAATAGGTTTATCCTGGTAGCAAACTCGCGAACTTTTAATGCGTGATCAGTACGGACCGATACTGTACAAGTAGGCTTCAGGATCTAGTTTTCTTTCTGAATGCCCATGGAACCTTGAATTATTTTGTGAAACCAGGGCAAGCGTAAATGTTTGCGCCTGTCTTCAAGAAGAAGCCATCCTATAGTTGCTCGGATTTCGAACGACCTTTTAGAATAGTCACCTGTGACGATCGCACACGCTGCAGAGCATCGACTTTGGTAGAAGGGTCTAAAGCGCTGCACGCGTATTCCAAAAGTGGGCGCACATTCCACTTATACACGGCTTCCTTTAGGCAGGCCGGTGCTTGTTTAAAGTTGCGTCTCAAGAGCTTATTGTATGGCTAGCCTTCAATGCAATGTGCGCATGCCATGTTTTATTTCTAGAAAAAATTACTCCCAGGTACTTCTACTCAGTCACAAAGGACAACTGTATTGGGTTCATGACATAACCTGTCATCAGGGCCTGTTTTTTTTTTCGTGAATCCTAATATGTTGCACTTGGAGAGATTGAGGGTCATGTTTCAAGTGGAACGCCAAGACATAAAATTGGTCAGATGCTTTTTTAGCTGTTCAGTGTCTGCCTCGCACGAAAATTCACGGTAAATACAACAATCATCTGCATATAGTATATATAAGAAGAAAATTGTTCACTTAGATCAGTTATAAATGAAAGAAAAAGCAGAGGCCCGAATATGAACGCCTGTGGTAGACCTGATAATGCAGGAACGTCAGATGAGCGGACACCACTCAGAATCACGCATTGGCTTCATTACAGAAGCTAACCTTCCAGTCACTTTAGTAGAGTATGTGGTATGTTAAGACAACTTTTGTAGTAACAGGGTATGAGATACTGTATCGAATGCTAAAGATATGCGGTACACCTGCGTACAAGGTTTAATAAATACTGCAATAGCATGACACAATTCGATCAACTGTGTGTCGGAAGAAAACCAGCGCTGAAGTCGTGTTGCGTTGGAGCAAAAGAAGTTATCGTTTTGAAGGTGTGCCATTATGTTTGTATAAATGACATGTTCCAGTGCCTTACAGGCAATGCTTGTGGGTGAATCAGGCCTATAATGATACGTTCTTGTTTTTGTACCGCTTTTGTGTATTGGAATAACATTTGCATCTTTCCACTCTGAGGACAAAGCGCCTACTTTAACGCAGTTCTTTAGCACGAAATCGCAAATACAGTAAGGACCGAAAGCCGAGTGCACCTTCACCTTCCGCAGTTGTGATACGATGCCACCTTCAGACCGATATTTCCCTCATTTGCGTGAACTCTCGGACATCATGCAATCCAGTAACCTCAACAGTCGAGCGTGAGAACACAGAATGAAAACAATCATTGAAGGCTTCTGCTTTTGCCAAAGTATCTGGGCCGTAGGTTTTGTACTCGATGATGTCAGGGACAGCGTTATCATAATTCTTTTTGCTTCGAATATATCACTGTATCTACTGTATCATAGCTCTCCCCAGAAAATTGCTACCAATTTTGTACAAGAAGGAGCCAGGCGTCAATGTCTTTTTATCGCTACTCTCTTGGAAATTGATGCTACATTTTTTTTAACCATTATTTTTCATGAAATTGAGCCGATGCGCATTCCTTTCTAGAATAATGGGCTATTAGCGCGGCAAGATCGAGCACTTATGGAGCACCATTTCGACGTGAAACATCCTTAAATTTGGTCAGAACGTGTCGCGTGCTAAAACCGCATGTAACGAAAACATGTTACACTATTATCGATTATGTCTTTCTAAGCCACGCGCTTTACATTGGTATCCTGGCGTATGGAGAACAGAAGCCATTGCATTAGAGCTTACGTGCGTCGTGTGCGCAGATAACGCTGAACATTGTCGTGCTGCGCACGACGCAAACGGAGCTACATTTAGCCTTGCGCGAGAGAAGCGTAGCTGGTTTGCCCATCCGAGAAGGAGTTGTCGCGTTCGAGAGAGCTGTGCCATTATAGGTACAATTTATGAAACTGAAACTGGAGCTCGTCGGGAGCTGCGAGGCCTTAAAGTGCTCACTTTGTTACAGACATTTCACGCTTGCTCGGTTGTGCCTCTGCTGCATTCGACACGTAAGGTCCAGAAAGAGACTCTAAAGCGTGAAGAGACTCGAGCTGATAGACAGAGAGATACCCAACCCCTCTGACCATATCCGAACGTGTCCGTCTCCATAGGTAACGCGCACGCAGAAGCCCCACCCATCTGTGGTTACGACGGGCTCGGGAGGCGCATGGCTGTTTCGGCAGCCACCAGTAAAAGGAGGGGGATGTCATTTCTCCACCCCATAAAGCTAAAAATCCTCTACACAAGCAGTAGGCCCATTTCAAATACCAAGCGAGCGCGATTGCACAACTAGACAGTAAAATTCCCACTAGCTGTAAGATAAGCTAATTATGCAAGCTTTCTAATTAATGCTTAAATATTGTAAGTTGTGTAGATAGTTACGTCATTGTGCCCAAACGACCTTGCTGCACACAGAAGACATTTCGCCAGCCCCCCGCGTCCCTGCTGTAGCCTACCCGAGTTCTTTTTCTTTTTTTCTTTGCAACCATTGCTTTTCATTGCTCTCCAATTGAATTTCAGCGTAAGTTTATTTTGTATAACATGCAATATAAGTGCATTTAAGTAAAAGCCATACCTGCCGAAGGGCACCCGCAGGTCAAGCATTCTAAGGAAAAATAGCAACGAAACACACCCAGAAAAATAAATACTTAGATGCCGCATTGAAAGTGGTATTGCCACAACGGCTACGTAAACGTTTTCTCTTCGCTTTAATATTTATTATCTTTGGCAGTATCCTTACAAAGAAATGTCGGCACACGAGACGTCGATAACGGCAGCTGATTGAGCCGTCACGCAGCAGGGCTCGAAGAGTGCCACAAGGAGAGAAGGAATGATGCGACTTTTACTGCTGACGCACCGAGCCACCCAGACGCACGGCGCCTTTGGGCCTCGCTGGCAGCTTCTGTGTGTCCAAGGGAGAAAGTTAGGAGTGTATATCACGCCCAATCACGATGGCGGCCGAAATGATAAGGCTGACGCGAGAGTTACGACCGGCCCTTCCCTGCTTAAGGAGTGGACGCTGCGAAGTAGGGCAGGCAGTGCTGGCTACTGCCTTTCGCCACTTAAAGTGACATCGGCTTGCAGCTTCACTTTCTCGCTCTTAGGAACCGTACTCTGGTGGGGTGCCCTTGAAAAACAGGGACTGAGTTAGACACTCAAGCACACATACGCGAGCGCCTGAGTCAGTGACGTTTATTGAAAGTTCTATGAGTTCACGACTATATACATCGTTGAGCCACGGGACGTGTCCCATTTGTCTTGCTGCTGGCTTTAAAAAGCAATTGCTTTTCCGACAACAATAGTGATGGCGCACACTCGGAGCCTCCTCTGATTATGACTTTTTTCTCTATAATCTCATCTTTGTAGGAGCTGATTATTCTACAGTGAAATCAAAAAGCCGGAAGCAACCAGTCATTGCAACCGTAAATGGCCCTGAAACGCTTTCTGCGCCTGTGTCATCAATTTTAACCCGTAATGTTATAACATAAGATTAGCTTATACCAGCTATTATTAAGTTCGCAGTTCAATAACATATATATATCTGTTAACGATAAATCAGTTCCAACTGTTCAATTTATTTATGGAAGTCATGACAGATAGTTGCGTAATGCATGACAATCTCCAGGTAGGTGATTGTTGTGTGTATTGCTGTTCTTTGCCCAATCAGGCAGTAGCGAAAGAAAAACCTGTCGTGGTGAACTGGTTAGAGTACCTGACTTGTGAACGCGAGGACGTGAGTTCGAATCCTGCTCTCGGGCACCTTTTCTATTATCAGATCTGTAATTTTTTTATCAGTGTCATCATCATCATAAGCCTGGCTACGCCTACTGCAGGGCAAAGCCCTCTCCCATACTTCTCTAACTACTCCGGTCATGTGCTAATTGTGGCCATGTTGTCCCTGCAAAATTATTAATCTCATCCGGCCACCTAACTTTCTGCCGCCCCCTGCTACGCTTCCGTTCTCTGGGAATCCAGTCCGTAACCCTTAATGACCATCGGTTATCATCCCTTCTCATTACATGCTCTGCCCATGCTCATTTCTTTTCCTTGATTGCAACTAAGATGTCATTAACTCGCGTTTGTTCCCTCACCAAATCTGCTCTCTTCTTATCACCCTTAAAGTTACACCCATCATTCTTCTTTCAATAGCTCGTTGCGTCGTCCTCAAGTTAAGTAGAACCCTTTTCGTAAACCTACAGGTTTCGGCCCCGTAGCTAAGTGCTGCTAAGACACAGCTGTTATACACTTTTCTCTTGAGGGATAATCGCAACCTGCTGTTTATTATCTGAGAATGCCTGCCAAACGCATCGCAGCCCATTCTTATTCTTCGAATTGTTTGTCTCATGATCCAGATCCGCGGTCACTACCTGCCCTCCGTAGATATATTCGCTTACCACTTCCACTGCCTCGCTACCTATCGTAAACTTCTGTTCTATTCCCGGGGCTGTTAACCATTACATTAGTTTTCCGTAGGTTAATTTTTAGACCCACCCTTCTGCTTTCCCTCTCCAGGTCAGTGAGCATGCATTGCAATTGGCCCCTGAGTTACTAATGAAGGCAATATCATCAGCGAATCGCAATTTACTAAGGTATTCTCCATTAACTCTTATCCCCAATTCTTCCCAATCCAGGTGTTTGAATACCTCCTGTAAACACGCTATGAATAGCATCGGAGATATCGTATCGCCCTGCCTGACGCACTTCTTTATTGGGATTTTGTTGCTTTCTTTATGGAGGACTACGGTGGCTGTGGAGCCGCTATAGATACCTTTCACTAATTTTACATACGGCTCGTCTACACCCTGATTCTGAAATGCCTGCATGACTGTTGAGGTTTCGACTGAATCAAACGCTTTCTCGTAATCAATGAAAGCTATATATAAGGGTTGGTTCTATTCCGCACATTTCTCTGCCACCTGAGTGATAGTGTGAATATGGTCTATTGTAGAGTAGACTTTACGAAAGCCTGCCTGGTCCTTTGGTTGACAGAAGTCAATGGTGTTCCTCATTCTATTTACGTATACCTTATCATCATCATTCATCATCATCATTTATTATTCCCTTAAGGGCCCCATGTGGAGTATTACATAAGGGGGAGGCAAAACAATAATACAAACATCGAATGAATAGTCATGTACAAAGCAAAAAAAAAGCAACAACTGAAAAGACACTAAAAAGGACAGGTTTTTGCATAATTAGTAACTCACGAAATTTCGAAGGGTTTTGCTCTACAACAATGGATTCCGGGAGCGAATTCCATTGTTCTATTGCAGAGGGAAGGAAGGATTTGTTAAAAGCGTCTGTAGAACCATGAAGGTGTTGGATACATAAAGAATTGAATAGACGATGTGATGAACGAATGGGTGGAAATAAAAGTGAGGAACGAAGGTCAGGAAAGTTATAGTACAATTTATGGAATGGGCAGAGTTGCGAAATTATGCGTCTTGATGCTAAAAGGGGTAGACCAATAGATAACTTTAAGTTAGTAACACTGATAGTGTTGTCATAATTCGACAAGATAAAGCGGGAGGCACGATTCTGAGTAGCTTCTAAAGTGTCAATCAACTACTTTTGATGTGAATTCCAAATTGTAGACGCGTATTCTAATTTGGTATGGATGAAAATTTCATATGCTAGTTTACGAACCGACGGAGGAGACAAGGATAGGGATCTTTTAATATAGTTAAGGGATCTTGAAGCATCGGCTGTTATTTGTTGGATGTGATTTGACCAATTTAGTTTGTTAGTGATGATAATGCTAAGGTAGCGGTAACTGTCGAACTCAGATAAATTCACAGAACCCAAAGAGTATAGAAATTTGGATGTAGAGCGTTTACGTGATACATGCATTAACTTGCATTTGGAGACATTTAGTTCCATCATTGACAAGTGAGCACCACTTTTCAATAGAATTTAGGTCATTTTGCAGAATGGATTGGTCAGTGTTAGTAGTGACACGACGGTAAATAACACAGTCATCGGCGAATAGACGTATTGTGGATGATATGTCTGCTGGGAGGTCGTTAATGTATATTAGAAAAAGGAGTGGGCCGAGGACGGATCCCTGTGGTACACAGGATGTTACTTTGGTAGTATCTGAACAGCGACCGCCAACACAGGTGAACTGGAGGCGATCTGTCAGGAAGCAAATGATCCATGATAGGATTAGTGGGTCGAGGTGAAGGCATGAAAGTTTGGACACTAGTCGGTGATGAGGGACGCGATCGAAAGCCTTTGAAAAATCTAAGTAAATTACGTTGGTCTGAAATGAAGAATCTAGGTTTAGGTGGAGATCTGTGCTGAATTCAAAAAGTTGTGTTTCGCATGAAAAGCCTGGACGAAAGCCATGTTGTTTGCTAAAAAAAAAAGAATTTCTGTCGAGGTGGGACGCTATTTTGGAATAAATGACGTGTTCTAAAAGTTTACAGGCAATACATGTAAGTGAGATCGGGTGATAGTTGGATGGGTCGGAGCGCTTACCAGATTTAAAAACTGGGGTTACTTTGCTTAGCTTCCAGTCTTTGGGAATAGTACCCTCGCTTATAGACTGGGTAAAAATGATTTGTAATATCTGACTAGAAATGACGTTAGTGCCTTTTAGTATCTTCACCGGTATGTTGTCAGGTCCGGGGAGCTAGATTGGTTAAGTTTATTGATTAGGCTTGCGATACCTTCAGCAGTTACATCAATGGGAGGCATTTCAGTGCCGCAAAATCATGGTAAAACAGGAATGTTGGTGGAAGATTCACAAGTGTAGGCGGAAGAGAAGTATGAATTGAAGACGTCATAATGCTTTTCAACTGGAACATGGGACCCATTAGGATTAGTTATGGTAATGTTATGCGGCTGATTTCTACTTGGTGCGAGTATTTTCCAAAATTTTTTCGGGTTTACACGGATTATATTGAGAAGATCCTGGTGATAAATTTTTTTCTTAGAGAGCTTCAGAAGGCTGTTGTACTCGCGCAGGCAGGTGAAATACTTCTTCCATTTAGGGGCAGAACCACATTTTTTTGCCACTCTGAAAAGGCGCTTTTTCTTCTGCGCTAGTTTTTTTAGTTGGTTTGTGTACCAAGGCTTTCCCATGACACCACGAATACACACAAGGATACGTGATTATTGATTAAGCTGAGTAGCTTATGCTTGTACAACGGCCAGTTTGCATCAATAGACCTTCTGAAGGCAGTTTCCTTGAGGTATTCAAAAGAAATATTCAGTTCACTGTTAATTATGGAAAAGTCAGCTTTTTTGTAGTCCCGAATTAGTTTTATTGAACGCTGTTTGACTGGAACTGGGATTTCCAAATTGAAAAGGACAATACTGTGATCGCTCAGCCCATTGACACATGCTATAGACTGAAGGTATTCGGCTTGTGAAGTGAGGACCAGGTCAAGGGTGTTTGAGCCACGTGTAGGTAAATTTACTGTTTGTGTAAGGTTGAAGCTTAAGGCTAAATCAAGGAAATCTTTTGACTGGCAGGATGATGCTGTTAGATTGTCCCAGTTTATATCCGGAAAGTTAAAATCACCACAAATAATATAGTTAGCACGCGAGAATTGAGAGGATGCATCTAAAATGACAGTGTTAAGTTCGTCGATAAAGGAAGGGTCACAATCGGGTGGGCGATAACATGATATGAGAATGCACGTGCATGTAGGCATGGATATGTGCACACAAAGAATTTCGTGAGTACAACTGTTAGGGAGCTGGTAACAAGGAATGCTGTTTTTCGTGAAGACAAGAACGCCACCAACCCTTCGTTCCCTCCTATCGCGTCTGTAAACCGTGTAGGGGGAATCTGCATGCAGTAGCTCAGTGCGATCTATGTCAGGGATTAACCAAGACTCAGTGAAAATGGCCATGCCTGTGTTATTGTCGTCGAGGAGGGCTTCAGTGGTATCTTTTTTTGACATGTAACTGCGAACATTAGCCAGTATAACAGAGAGTATGTGATTGCGTGATGTTTCAACAGCGGCTGGGAGGGAAAGGAGAGTGCTGGGCAAGCCTGAAGTGATGGCTAGGATTTAACTTGTAAAACTGAGTCTGGTTGCACATCATATAAAAACTGCCTATCATTCATCTGAAGTTTATCGAAGCGTATCTTGAAAGTGGAGGCGTTGTTTTGTTTCGCATAGGCGTACAACTTTTTCCTTCCAAGCCGGACCCGCGATAAAAAATCTTCCCGGATAGAAATTGCCGTACCTTTAAGCTTTGGCCCGGCAGACAGAATGCTACACTTATCTTTGTACCGCGCAAGTTTTACTGTAATTGGTCGGTGTTTACCGGCCTGGACACGGCCAAGCCTGTGTGCGCGTTCTATGTCATTTTAGGTTATGGAAATTAGAAGTTTATCTGCACACAGTGAAATAACGGGAGACTCTGATTGCTCCCAAGTTTCATCATGCGCATCCTCAATACCGAAAAAAAGTAAGTTGTCCCGGCGAAGGCGGTTTTCAGTCATCGCATTTCTGTACGAGGTCGTTTATTTGGGAAGTGAGTTTAATTATTTCAGGATTGTCACTATATGCAGGTATCGAGTGATTTGATTTATGAGCGTCTACAATTTTCTCAAGGGCGTCGACACGGGTGGATAGACGGCCGACCTGGTTTTCAATGGTGGCCTGTGTAGCACGAATTAGAGCGAGCTCAGACAGAACGGTGTTCTGAGAGGTTTCTAAACTGGATAGGGCGCTAGCAATGGATTCAAGGGATACTGGAGTGGGAATGTCACTAACAGGACCGGGGTTAAGCTCAATCTCCTCAGAAAGGGCTAGTAAAAGGAAAGTGAGGTGAGCATTCACACATAATGAACATAGCACGTGGCACAAAACTTTCCGATTGGCATCAAATGTGTCAGAGGGGCACGACACCGCAATAAACATTCGGTCACTAGAACGTACACATCTTGCACAAGGTAGGTAACTAACCTGCGCATACAAAGTTGGCGTCATGACCATGCTCGGTGTGGTGGCGTGCCCCAAGTGGTCCCAAGACGGAGGCTGCTTAAGTAGAAGTAGCGAGTCTCCCACGCCGGAAGTTGCTCGCTGTGGCCAGGCGGAAAGCACGGTTTGGGTTAGAAGTGGCGGGCTTGAGGCTGAAATGGTTCCTTGGTCCGAAGGCAGGGGAAGTTGGCAGGCGATGTCATTCCAGTTGCGAGTAAAAGAGGAAGGGCAGGTTCCACCAAGAAAGGCAGCCGAGGTGATTGAAGATAGTAGCAGCGCCTGCGCATACAATGTTGGCGTCATGACCATGCTCGGTGCGGTGGCGTGCCCCCTGACAGAAGTTGACAGAAGTCAATGGGGTTCCTCATTCTATTTACGTATACCTTAGTAAATACTTGTAGGCAACGGATAGTAAGCTGATTGGTCAGAGCATGATTATCAGGATATGAATGCCTAATTTCATTAATTCCACCTCTGTGTAGCATCGGAAAGAATGAACGTTCCTCCCTTCAGGGGCATCGGAAAAAGGCAACTGTTAGTCCTCGAAGTAGTAACCGCATGGTCAGTAACAGTCCATCCACTTCGCAGTTACCCTCTAGAGGGAGGAACAGTTGTGGCAGATCAGTTCCCTTAAAGGAGTAACCTTATTACGCCTTAATAATACATAATATTATTCTTCTTAATAATAATAATATATATATATATAATATATCCAAAATTGGGCCCGTCGCGTTTATTGACGGTGGAGTTATTTATAGGGTACATTGGCGTTCGATCCATTCAAAGGTCTGCCAAAAGTTTCCCGCTAACACTTCTAGAACGCCAGTGCCATATTACGAATTAGGAAGGAACAGCTTTAACTAACACGATCACGAGAGGGAGAACGACACAGGACGAGCGCCAACTTCACCTATCTTTCAAGTATGCACCATTTAGGCCAAATGAATGTTGTCCATAGCTATATTACGAGATACTGCGATGGGGGACATATGGAATGCGGTCCTAAAGAAATTAAATTATGGGGTTTTACGTGCGGAAACCACTTTCTGATTATAAGGCACGCCATAGTGGGGGAACTCCGGAAGTTTCGGCCACCTGGGGTTCTTTAACGTGCAGTTAAATCTAAGCATATCACAGCTACAAAAGGCCACAAAAGCGCTGCTGCGATATTTGAAAGCGACCGGATTGAGTCAGCGTCTGTGATCCAGACTGAGTGACCGACTGATATCTCCAGTGGACTTTCTCTTTTGCCTTTTTTTTTTTTAATCTTTCCGTCCCCCTTTCCCTTTCCCCAGTGTAGGGTAGCCAACCGGGCTCAGTCCTGGTTAACCTCCCTACCTTTCATTTATCATTTTCTCTCTCTCTCTCTCTAAATCTAAGCACACGAGTGCTTTCGCATTCCGCCCCCATCGAAATGCGGCTGCCGTGACCGGGATTCGATCCCGCGACCTCGTGCTTAGCAGCCCCACATATAGCCACTGAGCAACCGCGGCAGGTCTGGAATCCGGTGCTAGTCTTACAAGTTCTTTGCGAAGCAGGCATGATTTCACTACTAGATGGCTTCAATTTCGTCTTCTCGACTGATTCCTGAAACTGCATCAATAAAACATTAATTACTATTTAATTAGCTACCGGAATATTGCGATTAGTCGTGCACGTAATGTACCCCTCTTTATGTCTTATCCACCTCAACAACGAACAGCTTCAATTCCGCTCTATGCCTTGAGGGATTTTTAAAAACATGTTCGAATTACTAAAAAAAAGAAAAAAGGTAGGCGAGAATGGTCTTGCTAGGACTCAGAGTTGTCTATAAAAATGGAAGGCATTTCAACCTATAAATTTAATTGCCGTCAAGTTTGCAATTTGCGAAATTTTGAAGTCCGTTGTTTGTGTTGAACCCTGTCCTGCCCCAAATACTCTGATACGCTGAGCACGTGACTTTTCTTTCATTTTCACTGATCGCTTTGCATTCACATGCATCACTGCAGAAAGCGGCAGTCTTATTCCGGACACCTCCGCTTAAAGTACCCAGGACTACATTCTTGCGTACAGTTCACATCTTTTCATTTAGTATATCTTCGTGTGGTCGTCCGAAACGGACAAGCCAAACAGGTTCGGCAAACTACGCCGTGCTCTCTTATCGTCTGTTGTGATCTCGCGCGCACTTCCCTTGTTTACGTCCTCTGCTCTCGTGGTTGAACCGGTCGGCGCTTACGCAGGCGCTCGGTCGTAGTTGCGGTGACGGAAGCCGGTGGCCTCTTCCGAATAAAGATGGCGCCGAGAGTTAAGCATCTTCGCTCGTGTTCGACAGGCAGACTACAGAAATCGCTTTGCCTCCGTGGAATGCGCTCGTCGTAGGACTCCCGCAAAGCGATTTAACGCGTTTCATTATTTGTCGTCGCATTCTGTCCTGGCTGCACAAACGCTCTGCTAAATGGTGGCAAAATATTCTCTCAGCTCAGATTGGTCAGGCGGTGCATCGGGCGTGCGTTTTTACTAAACATAAATGTATGCAGCACAAGGGATACTATGCAGAAAGTTTTCTGCGAGTCACGGTAGTTTTCTGTAGATGTAGCGTCGAAATCTGCCTGACACCTACTTAATAGTAGCTATTGCACGCAACAATCTACGACAGTATATAGAATATCATATTGTCGAGGGTATATTGAAGCGGGAGTCTGTTTTCACTCTTCGACAGCAGGTGACATAATGAGGCCGAGCGAATGGCACCGGTAAGCTGCAATCGCTTCTAGCTAGTGACCATTGCGTGTCTTTGCTTCCACAGTATTGCACGGTTTTAGTGAAAGACCATGGAGGTATACTACTGCTTCAAGGACAAGTTTCTGGCTAATCTTTTTTTACCATCTGCGACCACAGACCGCTGGTTCCCTTTTAAGGAGGTCATAACTCAAAGCACAACACCGCCCTGTTCAGCGAGGGTCGCTTGTTGTCAATCTCTCGAAATGGCGGTGTCGACAAAATGGGTGGGTCACGCGATCGGGTCGCAAAAGTTTCGCGGCCATCTTTACGATGCGGCGTGTCGCATGTGGATCTCGCAGGTTGCTCGGAGCGATCAAAATTTTTCAAGGGATTTAGGAAAGAATGACTCGTCTCGAAGACTGCCATTAAACTTCTGGACATGTTCACCCCGGAGTAGCGCTCGCAGACTGCATCATGAAATGTCCGGCGACGCCAATCTGCGCATTCGTCTCCCGTCGAGTACAAAATACACCTGGCTCGCTTTATGAGAGAGAGAGAGAGAAGTTTAATGATGCGAAATGACGAGAGGTCGGCCTGAGGTATATTCCTCTAGCCAGCTACTCGACATTGGCGGAAGGGGAAGAGCGAAAGAAAGAGGGAAAAAAAGAGGCGCATGATGGGTGACGATGACGATAGAAGGAATATGAACATATAGCAAGCAATTTGGCATGCTCAAAGTCTGCAATCAAGGCCCGTAATTTTTAAAAGTTCAGTAATGCCTGGATGGCCTTGAAACTCGATTGAGCATCTGGCCATGGGCCTAAAATAACGTCCTCTGACAACGGTGCGCTGTCGAGACGCGTAAGGTCGTTGTCCAACCTTTCACGCTCTTCCACGTACTTAGGGCAGTCACAAAGCACGTGACCTATAGTCTCAGTCACATTGCACACCTCACAGTGTGGAGACTCGGTGCGTCGCATGAGATGCACGTATCCGTGCGTAAACGCTACCCCCAGCCTTAGTCTGTGCAAAAGACTGGTACAGCTGCGTTAAATTTTCGGTGGTAGCCTAAAATTCATGGTAGGGTCCAATCTCTGGAGTCGTCTGTGGCAATTATCTGGATTGTCCCAGTGCGTTGCTGTCAATTTTCGGATGACACTGGAAACGAGACAGTTGGCGTCCGCTCTTGAAAAAAGAATTGAAAGCAGTGACCCTCGTTCTTGGAGTGCTTTATTCGCTTCGGCGTCGGCCAGCTCGTTGCCTTGTATACCACAGTGACTGGGAATCCACTGATATGTGATGCGGTGGCAGTTTTCTTGCGCTAAAGTGTAGAGCTCGGCAGTTTGAAGAGCGAACACTCTGTAAGCGCTTTCTTTCAACACCACTCTAAGTAGTTGAAGAGCCTATATTGCGTCACTGAAGACTGTCCATATTTGAGGAGGCTGTTGCGAAATATATTGAACGGCCTCTCTGATTGCCACTAGCTCCGTAGATGTTGTAGTCGTATTGTTATACAGACGAAACCGTCGAATGACTTGATGCGCAGGCGCGATGAAGCCGCACCAGACGCATACGATGAGACCGATCCGTCTGTGTACATGTGCACGCTCACCGAGGAGTCATATTCTTTCGACATATATTCAAGTGTTAAATGTCTGAGGCTGACAGTAGGTATTCGCGATATTTTAGAAATTCCGGGAATAGATAGGCATACCGGTATTTTGCACATTACCCATAGGGGCATACGTGGAAGGTCAGCCGGGGCAAAGTATGCTGGTATGGCAGATTTTTTGCATTTAGCGGCTCTCTAAAAAGTGGAGACCGGCCGTATATCGGGTAGCGTCGATAAGGGATGGCGTCCATGACGGCACAGCAGTCGCAGGAATACTCGGAGATTGCAGTGGCTCGCTTTATGAGGTTGAAGCGTGACATGTTACCCTAAACAGAAAAGCTTCTGTGCAATAAATTCAATCTTCGCGAGGGAAAGAAATTATAGCGATTTGATATTGTACTAAACTAAGTTACCGTGGAAGTTGATGCTGGTGAGATCTATAGGAACAATGAAAGTAATCATAAATAGGACAGTACGTAGCACGTGATTAACGATAGAGCCTGCGTAATAAGGCTGATCACAACGTTTATCGTGCGTTTTTCCCTCCCTGGCGGAGTTAGCTTGCTCGGTGCGTTGAATTCTTCACCGATGGCGGAGAACTTTCTGTGGAGAAATGAATGGACGTGTTATCGTTAAACACCGCTAAACTAGGCGCGTGCTAAAAACCATAAATATGCATACGGACCCTACGCACATGTTGGAATGTGGGAATATATGTGAAGCCTAAATAAAGCGATAAATAAATGCGTCACAACTAACGGTGATACATACAATTTTCCTTTTTTTACTCTCATCCCATGGAAAGTGCGACCTCGTGGAAAGTGTATCCACCACCGGGTCAGAACTTTATTGCCGTGCATATCTTACGTTATAAGTTGTATCATTCACAAGCTATGTCGAAATCAAAGTGGTTATAACCTCCTTTGGACGAAACGAAAACCCGAGAATCCGCACGAATAAGTGCCCCTACAACCGCCTGTACACGGGCGGGGGGAAGCAGGATTGGCTGGCAGAGGAAGCGTGTCACGTAAAGGTTGTAGTGCAGCTTTTGAAACAGGCATAAACAGCAAATTTCCGACGATACTCCAGCGGATGAATGTTGAGGTATGACTTAATTTTAATATTACCTAACTGATAGTCATATGCAAAAGCAATAAAAGGGGTTGCGCTTCTAGTAGGTCGACAAGGTCATGGGGGATCCTATTGCTAACGCGAATTCGGGCTTTCCGAGGATAAGTGTAGTACGTCAATTTTCGGAGTAAAGGAGCTGGCAACAACAGGGACCTTCTAAATCAATACAAAGTACTTGTTAGTTTCACCAGCCACATTTTAGATATGTTCTGACCAGGTAAGTTTGCTAGTAATGGTAACGCCAGGGTACTTGCATGAGCGATCCTGCTCAAGTAGAATAGAACGCAAGGAATAAGCGAATAGTATACAAGTGTACCTGTGCGACACTCAGATGAACTTGCATTTGCTAATGTTATGCTGTATGAGCCACTGTGTGGCCCACGAGGACCGAGCACTCCTCATAAAGCCTCGGTGACTGTGGAGCCAGGGTGCCCAATCACAGTATTGTCAACGATGTATAAGAAAGCAACGTATCCATTACATGATTAGAGGGTGAAATTTGAGGCTAGGAAATTTGGTCATTATTCGTTCATGAGGCACACGAATAAAGGCTTTATAGAAGTCAGAGTAAACTACGCCTGTTTGGAAAAGTGAAATATGTCTACAACACATGGAATGTCTCGAAATATACGAAGGCACGTCCACACCACAAGTGCCGGTTGTCGCCGTGTACACTGAGTCCGTTTTGAAGAAATCCAATCCAACTAGTGACGTGTGTGCATCCAAGTTTATGGCGCCACCATTGCAGCTATTAAAACTTGGAGTCTCGACGCGTTCGCACGCTTTTGACGATTTTAACCGTTTCAAGATACCCATGAACAGAAAAGAGCGTCGGCTGCCTGAAGCCATGCCAATCCATACCAGTCACATAGTAAGCCGCCAGTGGGCTGCCACAAGCTACGTTGTTTTTTATGCCGCGATATCGAAAACCAATCTCGAGAAGGCCACCCATACATAACTCAAACGTTCCTGTCGAGGTGAGATTAAAACTATCGAAAGCCTACAACAACCGAACACTCTATATGAAGGGGTGAAATTGCATACTTGCTCATACTCATACGCACACTCGCCACCATCATTCTAAGTCGTTGACATTTTGCCGCAAAAGATTTGTTCATTTTTTCATTTTTTTCTTGGTACTGTAACCAATCGGAATGTTTATTGCCTTTTGTAACATTTTCATACTTTTATACTTTGTTCATATTTGCTTTGTTTAAATTTTTACTCCACTCCCCTGCTTGAGCCTGTACAAGGTCTGCAGTATTGAATAAGTAATAAAAAAAATTTGAGAAAGGGCTACCGCTCGGCCTGCATGCTTGACACTCCCATGTGAGGCCGCTACGTAGTTGTTGTTCCACTCTGAAACGGAACCCTGCGGAAGGCCTAGCCATAAACCACTCGTGCGAAAATGAACAGGGTTTAGACTGTAACGAGAGATACAAAGAGGACACACATGGATTTGATCTAAAGTTGCGCACAAGAGAGAGGAAGAGAGATTAAAAAGAAGGCAGGGTCCAGTCGAGATTCCTGTTGGCTAGTTACAAAACTTTCCCTGTTTCAACAGAGTTAAGAAAATGTCCCCAAGTAGCTCCTCTGTCTTTCGGGTCTTGACGTCCGTATTTGGGTAGGGCCAAAGCCCTTCCTGTATTAGAGTCAGTACCCTTATACGTGACGCCAAGTAGCCTAAGCTTAAGTGACGCCTCGTGTTGTTGTTAGAAGTGTTATGTACTGGGGTAAACCATTAGGGAAAGTTAGGATTAATTATCGACACTGTGTATATAAAGAAAATGGAATAAAACTTTGAAAAAAATAAGGTTAGTGAACGAGTGTTGCAAATCGACTCAAAACAATTATGTTCCCTAGCAATGTTCGCACAGACAGCCAACCCACGTCCCTTCTTGACAAACCCAGGCATTCCCCGGCCCTTACCGTTTCCCTGCAAATCATGGATCTGGCTCCAAAAGCCATGCCATAAATGCCCACTGTCTTATCCGGAAAGATCTTCCGCAACGCTGCATATTTCCTTTTCTTAGACGCACACATACGGAGAAGTATGTCTTCGTTGGCGTCCCAGGTGACTGCAAAGTCTACGATTGTCACCTGGTTACCATCTTCAACTACGATGTCGGGTCTTAGGCGAACGTTGTCCTTTGTTACCAGAAGTCTTTCGGTTTGGCCATTCGCTCGAGGGTTGCGCTCTTTTATCATCCGCACTACGTTCTTAGTGATAAAGTTGTGGCGTTCAACTCTAGGTAGGTGGACACTGGGGTATTCCTGGAGTATGTGAAAGGTCGTTTCTGGTTTCTGGTTGCATCTGCGACACAGACGCGAACTTGGGTCCGTGGCATGCCTGTTGGACAGAGTTCGGGTAGGAAATGTATTTGTACGCAGACGCAATGCCTTGATCCGATCTCCATCTTTGAGCTGTTTTGAATCGTAGGCCAACCAGGAGTTTCCCGTAACTTGCGCCGTGTGGGCAAACAAGTCTTGGTTGCCATACTTCGCCATCTGCTTCTTCCACCAAACCGCAGAGCCTCTCTTCAAAGCGGCTTTAACTTGGGCAGCATCCGTAATCTCAATGGGTGTTTCGAAGGTCTGTGCTATGCGTTGTCTGCAAGCGGACAATGCTTCCCTAAAGAGTTCATCTACAAACTCGTCCCCAAGACGAACTAGACGGCACAGTGCCTTATATTGTGTGATTAAGGCAATTCTTTGAAGTTGCAGCATCCCCAATCCTCCACTCCGAGTAGGCATCCATATGTGACTGTTTGGGAAGCCCTGGGGTAGATGCAGTGCCGTTTTTACCTCTTTCGCGATTCGCCTATCAAGGCGCCCAGCCTCTGCCTGCACTTGTAGTGAATTCGAAGCCCCATACAAGTACGCCGGTTGAACCAACTGTCGCCAACAGTGGATCTTCTGGAACGGTTTGAGCTTCGCAGAACCAATGAGCTCCAAGAGCTTGTTTGCTTTCTCCGACTCGACTGAGGGTGCTTTATTGATAAAGAAATGCAGCCCAAGGTATTTGATCGGTTGATCCCTCTGAACAGGAAGGACGTCTGTCCCTGCTACTGACATCGAATCAATAGTGTAGTCGAATCCCTTCATCATATGGTTTACCCGCCAACCGAAGTACTGAGATTTTCGAGGGTTAATTTCAAGACCAACATTAGTAATGAATGTTTCAGTCTGATTGATCAGTGAAGAGAGTCCCTCATATGTATCCGAAACCAGAGTTATGTCATCAGCAAAAGCCATTGCCGACATGTAAGTACCGTTAAGCTGAACGCCTAGTTTCAGCTTGTTGAGTTTCTCTAACAGAGGATCTAACACACAGTTAAATAGGAAAGGCGATAGTGGGTCACCCTGTTTAATACCCCGCTGAACCGGAACCCTTTTTGCTCGACCACACCAAAATGTGGTCGAGCAGTGCTTATACATATCCTTTCATATGTGTTGCATGCGTTCAGGGATCCCCCGCTCTGATAGAGCCATAAAGAGAGCATTATGGGATACTGAATCAAACGCCTTTCTGAGATCTAGGCTCATCGCATAGAAAGGACGGTGTTTCTTCTTTAGTGTTCGAATTAAAGCTTGTAGCAAAAGAACGTTAGATGATGTAGATTTGTCATCTTGAAATCCCGCCTGGAACTTATGGAATAGATTGTCTTCTGTGAGACGTGACAAAAGCATTTTTGAATAAACGTGGTAAAGAACTGGAGAGACTGTTATAGGTCTAAAATCGCCGGGGCCAGAAGGATGCGAACATTTCGGTATGAAGACGGTGCGCGACAGTTTCATTTCAATCGGAATGGATCCAAAGGCAAACCAATTGTTGAAAAGATGTACCAAAGCATCTGAGGGAATTTTCTTCAATTTTGCTACTCTAACACCATCTGGTCCTGCAGCGGACTTATTGGGGAATGATTTGAAGGCACGACTGACCTCGTCAGCCACAAATAGACTCTCATCAACCTCTGTTCGAGCCTGACATTGGAGACCCCCTCTCACTGGAGTGGATTCTGCCCCAAATATTGGGTCGTATTCATTATGCAAATCCTGTATAGCACACCCCATTTGAGATCCACCAAGTAGGAGGGAGTGACCAAGGGCTGCAGGTCCTAGGTCATATAAACGCTGATGCTCGGCATACAGTGCTCGGCGGCGATTTTTCCTTGGCAACTGTGAGATATCTATGTGTGGCCTAGGAGGACGCGGTTTTGGAGGAGATCGTTTGATTTTGTAATAATCGAGTAGGTGGTAGATATCTTGCATAGATATCGGACCAACACTTAGTGCAGAAACTAGGCCCTCATCTTGAATACCCACATTTGCTAGAGAAAGACGAATGTCACTAACATCGACTTTAAGTGGCGAGATTTCTACATTTTCAAATCTACGAAGTGGAGGAGGATTTAATACACATTGCCTCGCTAGGTCAAGTGCGTCCCTATACCGAGCTGTATGTCTAACCTGAGGGATCGCTTGCACCGTTCTCGTACGAATCTGTTTATGTAGATCCTCGTTTATGGTGCGACTACCCGGTTGTGCAGCCTCAGCCATTGCCAGCGCTGCTATATCCGAGTCTGTCCACCGACAGTGCGAATAACTTGGTGTTGTCGGGATCGGTGACGTCGGCTCTTCACCCTCGTCTCTCTCAGCTTCTTTCAGCAATTCCACGGCAGTCTTGTAGCGTACTGTCCTTCTTATATGATCAATTGCATTTTCTGTACGGCCTGGAAAGAGCCTGGCTAGTGATCTGAGGACCCTTGCTCCCGCCGGGAGACGTATTTCGGCTGCGGTCATTCTTGTAATGTCTTCAGCAGTCCACCTGCCTTCACCAGTTGACTGGTACGTCCCACGGGTAGCATGTGAAATGGCTTCTCGAGGTTCATCTTGATACACACGCACAAGGGGTGTATGTAGACCTTCGTCTGAGCTTGGTATCGTTGAAGCATCCTTACTGTTGGCATCCGTCGCACCAATTGACGCACTAGGCACGTCTGAATCCTCATTTGAAGTCCCCCCTGTAGGATCAGGTGCAAGCCGTGGCGTGTTTGTGCATTCTGTATCTTGCTCAGCAGCATTTTGCTGTCTAGGAACAGAGGAAGACCGTGCGGATTTTGTGGTACGGGACTTAACACGCCGAACACATCTTGAGCAATGTGAGGATGCTTTCTGTGACGAATTGTATTCACGCCCGCATGTGAGGCACCGCCACAAAAGCTCTAAACCATGAGTAACGTAATGCTCCTACGCTGGGGGAAGGGAGAACGGGGACTGCACAGAAGGGAAACTGGAGGCGACGGAGAGAGAGAGAGATGCGCTCGCACAAGCCAGACGTTCCCCGAGGAAGGTCCTGGGAATTTTCCAATTCATTGCCGCTAGCAGTGAGCGGTAGTTCCCAGAATCGCAGGAAAACAAAGTGAAGAATTGAAGACATATGTACATGCGTTCTATCAAAGAATCACTTCGTCCTCATAGAAAGGCGCATATCGGTGCGGAAAATTTTCAAATTCACCGATGTGAGCTGGACGAAATTCACACAGAATGCTATACGTCGGCACTGACGCTATGTCCTTGTCGCGCTGCCTATGGGTCCAGTGGTGTGCCCACACAAGGTGCCATAAAACAACTAATAACTGTTCGATACGGAATTGATGGCTCATAGACAAAAATAAACCTTCTATTTCACGCACAGTGCTTGATACCATACGAGAAACAGCTCTACAAACCTAGGTGGGGATATACATTCGTGTTACACCATTATAGGCCACCGGATAGGTAAATACTTCCAGCAGATCCCATTGTAGTTGCTACCTTTAAAACATTTTGAGGATTCTTAAGTTTCTCCTTTTAGAGTGGAACGCGATAGCATTAAAAGATTCCTGACGGCTACACACACTTTCCGGCAACTGCAGCTTATGTAACCTTAATGTTTAGCGAGAAATACTGGCGGCGAAAGCTAAGGAAAGGCGCTAAGCACGCGAACAACTTATTCAATCAAAGTAATCTAATAACTCTAGGTACTGTACGTACTACAGGGATGCAGCTACGTATTCAGAGGCGACCGGGCAGCGCTACCACACGCGGTACGCCCTGGCAGTCGTGAACATCATCTGCCAGCAGCAAATAACTGCGTCGGGTATGGCTGAAGTCCCCCGCCTCGACCGAAATGTTAGCAGTGGCGATCACCCTCGCTCACGCAGAGCGTACGCGAAGGGGCTCGGTTAGCGTCATGGACTCACGGAAGACATGTCACGTTTCCCTTGCCCCTCCCCTAGTATAGGGTGGCCAACCGGAGATAATTTCCGGTTAACCACCCTGTCTTTCCTTTGCCTCTCTCTCTCTCTCTCTCTCATAGGGCACTTCACTGCGGCTAGCTTCGCGACAATTCCCTAACATTTGAAGCACCGCCATCGCCTTCTCTGGTGCCCTGGACACGCAGGGGCACAAGGGAACGAACAGGCTAACGCGTTAGCTCCAGGGTGTACCAACTGAGCGATGGCAGCCTCTTCTAACGCCAACCACTATCCCTCTCAAAACCCTCATCAATTTAAATATGCCAAAGACATCGCTGCTCATCAGCGCGGACTCCGCGGAAAATACTCACCGCCTCACCCAGAAGTTAGCGGGGCCACCGATTGGCGCAAAATACATCCATCTAAGATTGCTCAAGGCCACGTATCCCACTCGCTATAGGGCCAACTGCCCCTGGTGCGGTGGCATATCCACCTAATACATGTAACACGGGAGTGCACTTCGCACCCTCATAGGCCAAATAGCAATGACTCAATGGAACAGTGGGAGGCACATCTCACACATTCCCAATTGGCAGTACAACAATTAGCCAGATCAGGCAGGCAGCACAGGAGAATGGGGCCCTGGACACTGGAAGGCTCCTACCACCTCTCCTTCAAATCTCGTCCTGACAGAAAAAGCTTCTATATATATATATATATATATATATATATATATATATATATATATATATATATATGACTCATCAACAAAGTACGTCAAGCGGAAAGTAAGAGAGGCTGAGATAATCTCATAGGTGGCGGCAATAGACAACCTGGCGTGAGTTACTACTTAAGAGAAAGAAACGAAATTACGAAAGAAACAATTTATGATAACTCAAAGGGAAGCTCATTACTTTCCGAAGCGAGATGAGGATGTCTCAGAGGACGCACGTATAAAGCGAGATATAAAGAGGAAGAACAAGCATGTGCTTCCTGCGGTAAGGCTAGGGAAACGGCCGAGCACGTTTTATTGGAATGTGAAGATACCTGCCCAGCGGTCAATTTAGGCACCACTTGCCTCTTTGAAGGCCTTGGCTTCAGCGAGAGCAGGGGCAAGTAAACATGTCCGCAATAGAGATTAGTAAGAGGCGATTGGAAGATTGGTGCCAAGTAGGGAAACGACAAAAAACGGAGTTGTACAAAAAACAACGTTCACAAAAGCAATTAAGAAATTTTGGTTAGGGGAATTCATCCAGTTCTTTATTATTTTTTTCCATAACATAGATAGGACAATTGGCAATACAATAGCATGAGCTTGGTGAAGCAACCCACCAGCCCGTTACAAAGGGGACATTTATCACAAGCATCCATTCATCCGGTAGAGTGCCTGAAAAGTTTCTCCCTCGCTACCACTCCGGGCAGGGTGAGGTTAACCGGTCGTGTGCTACTATGTCCGTCATTTGATATCCTCAAAGACATGTTTTTCGCCGCGAGTTAAAACACACAAAAGATATGTCTTTTAGCAAGCGCCAACTACGTCAACAAGCAGTTCGGCCAGCGCGCGCGTATAGCAGGGGTTACTAACAAGCAAAGGCATTTCGCAGAAAAGGGACTGGCCACAATACGCGTGTCTGGGCCAACAGACTGTTTGGAGGCTCAAACTACATTAATTTAGCTGGGCACGCTGCCTCCAGTCACCGCAACTCCTTCTCAGTGGACTCCTCGATGGCCGTGCGGCCTGTTAACCACTCGGTATAGTTTTTCTCATTGTGCGCTTGACACCCATTTTACATTGTTTAAGCCTGCTTTCTTTTACGACCTATGGCGACTACCCTACAGTTCTGACAAATCTGGACGCAGGGAGTGTCAGCGCTTATCAGAACGCTTTTTTTTTTTAAAGGGACAGACCATCCATCGGAACATGAATTGAGATAATCGCATTGATGGAAAGATCGCCTATTGTAGTGGCTAAAAAGAGCCATGTTATCTTTATTAAACGTGCATTGATATCTTTACTTCCTCACTAAGTCGCGAAAAAATGAACTTTGGCGCCCCACGCGGAAGAAACATTAAGATGCGGAACAGGCATATCACGTGACATTGTATTAGTGAGTGTGGTTCCTGCTATTTTTATTAGTATTGAAATGCAGTATCTTTTTTTCTCTTATACGTTTTTTCTAACTTACAGTTTGCAGATAGGCCTTTGTTTATAGTGAGTAAAAAAGTGGAGCTACCTTTGCCTTCGTTTTCGATGACTTGGCTTGGCTCCTCTGTCGACAGAACAACGACGACGGGGGCCAGCGAGCCATGACGTAGACATGTACTTGGGAGAAAACGCACTAAAAATATTAGAAGTGTCTGTACAACAATAAGAACTCATTGTACCAACTTTTTATTTCCAACAGTGGCTAAAATGGTCAAAATGTAGGTGGTTAACCACAAGTACACTCACTCCTGTGGACGCAGAACGATGTGCGGCTTTAACAATTTGCGAGGCGAGCTATCGACAACTATCTAACTTCCCAGCGTTGCTGGAAGAGACACTCTTACTTTCTTAGGGGCTCCTCATATCTAAAAACTCTACTTACTAAATACCCACGTGCTTTTCGAAGTAACCGCTGTAGGTGTAAACATTACCGAGGGTGAGCTTTGCGTAGCGCCATAAAAAAACTAGGTCCTTAAAAATCGGACACCAGTCCCTCTAAACTGACGGAGAGTGTGGAAGTGCGTTCACATAAATGAATCTCCCGTTTGTTTTTTGCGCGATTACTTAAAGGGGAAAGAAATAGCTTGTAGAAAGTGAAATCGAGTAATAGCCATGTTGCTACTGTCATAAGCTTCCTGCCATTTTGAACTTCCATTATATGTAAAACCGCCAGATCGAATCAGCAGCAAAGTATGGCTGACGCATACGGCCTCATTGACATTGTGTTTTGCATCACTCCGACAATTACCATCTTCAGGGAGGATAACCCCTTGCAAGAAACAACCTTGTTGAGCCCAAAGATCACGATGCTTCCTTTCTTTCCGCTTGTGGTATTTCAACATGAATAAGCGCCACATCTGAGCACAAAATAATATAATAAAACAATATTTGCTTAAAGAGAAAGAAACTACGGACGCACACAGAAAAACCAGTCCAGTTTTTTTCGGTCGCTGGAGAACCCCGGCACATGATTTCCTTCCATGTTCGTTGACGCCTTTCGCACCAGCGTGGCGCAAATGTACGCGAAGCCTCAGACTTGTATAACTCGAAGCCAGGAGCTTCCCTACAGACTCGTTGTGTTCGTGGCAGGTGTTCACGTAAGGGTTCACCATTTTGCTCAAGTACTCAGTCATAGCCTTCCAAGCAGACTTCATGTGAAGCAAGCTCCCAGTCAAACTTATCATGCCCTGGAAATACTTTTTGCATGATTTGAGGCTCAGCAAAACATTCTCACTTGGATGTGTAAGGTTGCTGCCTTCACGTCTGTATTATTTAAGAGAAGTCAGATGCGCGTGCTAACTGACATCTTAGCCTAGCACAGCAATGTTGCACTGCAGACATCTGGTAGCAGCTGGTAGCCTCCCTTTCCAAAGAAAACCGCCGATGCAGAATAGGATGTTGCATTCATTTGTTTCAACTTCTTCGATGAACGGAATTTCAGAGTCATCGATGACATCGGCCCCCACTTTTCCGCGCTCTTCTTTACCACTTGATAGCATATCGGAGAGATCCCGCCTAATTTTCACGATCCACTAGTGGATCAAGAAGTCATTGTGAAAGGTAATCGGTGAACGGTAAAGTGTCCGACCATTTCCGGAATCGTTCGTGCACATGGGCATGCCAATCATTTCACTAAAAAAGGGCGCGACCAAGCGGGCGCAGCTCCTTCCTCGAACCTGTCCCCTGGCGAAATGAGATCCGCCATGGCGGCGGCCGTCGGGAAACACCGCTCGAGCACTCCTTCAAAGAAGGTCCCCACCCTCCACGGCGAGAGAGAAAGCATTCAGGTTGCGGTTATTGCGCGTTGCCGTTTTGGCCGTAATAAAAGTAACATTCACGACATGCAACACGCGAAACTTCTTTTGGTGCACCTTCGCAGTGTGCAGTGGTAATAAATTATTGCTGTGGTAAATACACAGAGGGTTGGCGATGTTTTCTACTGCAAGCACAGATGAACGAACCTTGCTATTAACGTTGTTTGGTTAAAGGAATCATAAGGCCACTGCAGTCAGCATAGCAAGGGACACTCGAGTGTTTTCTCCGGCTGATCGATAAAATGGACACTGTGGTTTCGCCACAGCGACCGCACTTCTGCGTTTCGAGCACCACCGCGCCAAATTGCAAAAAAAAAGCACTTCGCTTTGTCTTTCCGCATGTAAGGCCTGTAACGCGAGCAGGTGTTCTATTAAAGGAAAAATGTTTACTTTGCCACGCCTATGCATGAAATTTAATATGTATGTATAACTGCTGTACAAGGTAAGCTGGCTACTTATCTACCTTGCATCGTACTCAACGTTAACGCCACATGACATCGAAAGGATGGATATGCCAGGCACGGTTATGCATTAGCAATTAAATTTATTTACAATTACATAAAGAATGTACGCATCAGAAAACATAGGTTCACAAACTTTTATGAACAAGCACTATGCTTAGTCTCCCCGCGAAGTGTTAGTGATCTCTTGATGCATCAATCTCTTCCTTTTCTCGTATTTTGCAAAACTGATACCCTTTTGTGAAGAGATGCAGCCGCATTGTAATAGACGACCTGATCACATTCTTAGTGAATTCAGCTGCATCTTCGCTGCAGCCACTTTGTGTGTTCGTTTTTGTCTTCACCAGGCTCACTACATCCAAGATACTACTGGCGTGCAGTTCCCCCTTGCTAAAGCATTCTGTGAACATGTCTTCCAGCATTTTGGCGAAAGAAAACAGTACGCCATGTGGGCAGAGAAGTCCACTTCTGTCTTTTTAGAGTGCAGCAAGCTCGTCTCCAGACGACATGGTCGGACCATCCCTCTATGTGTTGGTCATGATCCGCTCCACATCACGCCACTTTCACGCCAGGTAAATTGCTCGAAGCAATGAGAGCATTCACATGATCCCCACAAGTTGTTGCGGCTAGCCATTATCACTACTCGTAGTGCACATCGATAAAGCGTCAAGCACAGAGCAAGCAAAGAGGTTACTACTGAAAGCACCGGCGGGACTCGCAGACGGCAACGTCGATCCAACAGAACACTCTCCACATCTAGCGTGAAGGAAGCATGACGCCAAACCCTTGATAATTTGAAAGTAGCGACACTCTTTGAACTCTGCCTCCGCCGCGCGACCTCCTCGCCTCCTCCACGCCCCTTGCGCGTTCCCCCGCGGCAACCAGTTCTACCCCCTTTTTTCTGCACGATTGGTCTCCCTGCCGCTGCCCTTGGAAACGCGCGGATCTTGAGTTTTGCTTGTGTTTTTCTTTTCCGGTCGCGCCATTTTCCTCCTGAGCCCGGCTGGCTCGGCGCTTTAGCTCGGCGTAGAGAACGTTGTACGCTGTTTCCTGCTCTATGGGCTAGATCTATGTACTACTGATCTAAAGGCAGGCAAAAGCCTTTAGATCTCTGTGTTTCAAGGTCGCGTTGTAAACTGGAAGTGTCACGTGACCCAAGGAAGGCCAGAGGTGACCCAAAGCATGTGTACCCCTGTATAAGAGAATAATTACCCAAGTTAATTAATGAATCATTAGTGATTGACATAAGGTGGATTAGGGAGGATTAGAGTGTTTTAAAGAAGATTACGGTGGATTAGAGTGCATTAAGAAGGATTAAGATGCATGAATATAGATTAAGGTGGGTGGAGGAGGATTAAGACGGATTATGGTGGATTAAGGAGAATGGTTGATGAAAGGGTATTAACCGATTAGGGTGGATTAGAGTGCATGAATGGATTAGGGTGGATTAAGGTTATAAAGTAAGATTAAGGTCGATTAAGTGGATTAAGTTGAAATATGGGTGATAAAAGAGGATTGAGACCGATTAGGATGGATTAGGGTAGATTAGGGTGGATTAGGACCATGGAGCTGGATTAGGTTTGATAGAGGTGGATTAGGGTGTATTAAGGTAGATTGGGACCATTTAGCAGGATTAAGTTGGATTAAGGTGCACGAATAAGGACTAAGGTGGATGAAGGAAGATTAAGGCGAATTATGATGGATTAGGGTTGATAAAGGAGGATTAAGACCGTATAGGGTAAGCTAAGGTGCATTTGGGGCGATGTACGTTTATTTATTAGTTATAATGGGCACGGGAGAGCAGCGACGATGTTGTTGCTCAAAATCCCCTTCTGCTTTCATATGCAGTTCATCGCCTTATTCTTCGGATGGCCATCCGCGCCTGCGCTTGGACCAACTGCTCCTGCATCGACGCCGTTGCCGTTATCATCACCGCTCTTGACACCTTCGGCGACAGCGAGCGATTATGTCCAGTGCAAGCTTTGGCCTGGTGCCACCTTCCCATCATGGTCAAGCACGGCATCAGCAATGCCACCGACAGCATTTTACCGCCGGGATTTAAAGGCCTTGCATCGGCTTTCCGACTTCAGTGGGCACGGGAGAGCAGCGACGATGTTGTTGCTCAAAATCCCCTTCTGCTTTCATATGCAGGTTGGTGCAGCCCCATGTCTTTATTGTAAACGTTCAACCAACCGATGTCTCTTGCTCTTCCCGTGCCCAAGTGTTGTTTGTGATACCTTGAATGACTGTATATTTGTCGTTAAACTTCTTATGCTAAGCGGTGACGTAGATCAAAACCCCGGTCCTCCCCAGCCTGACCCTAGCAAATCGCACAAGGAACTGCTTGACGCCATTACTGCCTTGTCGACAAAATTTGACAAGCGTCATACGGAAGTAATGGAATCCTTGGCCGAGTTAAAGGTAAACCAAGGGGCCCTTACGCAAAAAATTCCAGATCTTACAAATAGATTCTGTAAGAATCTATTGAAAATGCGTCGGCGCCATCTAAAACTAACCGCCTTGTTCATGAAACTCTTAGGACTAAAGGTACCGTACTCAACTCAAGGCTCGACGAATTGGAAGATCGGTCTCGAACGGACAATTTATTATTTTATGGCATAGCTGACAATGCTAACGAGACGTGGGCACAGTCCGGAGACTGTATTAAAGATCTACTGTCGCGTCATCTAAGCTTGAACGTTACCGATAATATGATCGACAGAGCGCACAGGCTGGGTTCCTTTGTGCAACTAAGGACGCGCCCAGTTATCGTCAAGTTTGCGTCTTTTAAAACCAAAGAGTTTGTTCTTTCTCAGAAAGCGAAGCTGAAAACAGCTGGCATCTCTGTAGGCGAAGACTTCTGCAGATCAACACGCTTGTCACGAAAAAAATTAATTGAATATGGAAAATCTAGCGGTCCACCTTTTTCGCGGCGCTTTAAGAAACTTATCATCAACAAAAAGCGCTAGGTCTACTGCGCCTCCACAGATAACGTTTGTGAAGTTGACTCCCCTCGTGAGTCACATGGCAATCGCAACCCACCTTTAAACAATACTGGGAATCCGTGTGCGTAGCTATATTCCCGCCATGCAAATGATGTGTCTCTTCTTTTTACCAATGTACGTAGTGTGCTCAACAAGCGAGCAGCACTCTCGGCTCATATTGATCCATGTTCCACTGATATTGTTATTCTATCCGAAACATGGCTTTCTGCAAAAGTTCAAAGCAGTGAAATCTTTGACTGTGAAAAGAAATACGCTATTTATCGATATTACTGCGATATTCGTATCGGTGGGGGTGTCTTGATCGCTGTTAATGAAGAGTTTCCTTCCTAAAGTGTCCCAGTCGTGTCAGCTTTAGAAGTGGTGTGCGTGCGTATTACCATTGACAATAGGGATAGCATTTTTTGCGTGTGTTACAGACCCCCAACTGCACCCCGTTCTTTGTGTGATGAACTTCATGACCTCTTAAATAATATAGTTACGCGATACCCCACGTTGCCTTTTTTTCTGTTAGGAGATTTCAACCTTCCAAACATATCATGGCACAGTGGTACCGCCATTATCACAAAAAATTCTTCGGAATGCGCACAGTTTCTTGGTGTTTATTCGGATTTCAACCTCGCACAACTTGTTGATGAACCTACTCGTACTACTGCAGTTTCCGCTAATATCCTTGATCTCATTTTTACTACTACACCTGATCTGCTTTCCAAACTTACATATATCCCTGGTTTAAGTGACCACTTGATTATTCATTTCACTTTGCGTGCCCATGTTTCTACTAAAAAGAGCTTTAAGGTTGTTCGCGATTACAAGCACGCCGATACGGCTTCTATCACGGCAAAAATGGAATCATTCACAGCCGATTACATCCCCGGTTTTGACGAACACTCAGTTGAGGATAACTGGCAACTTTTCAAAAATAAACTACTATCTTTAATTGACAATTATATACCTCAACGAAAGATACCCTCAAACACTAGATCACCATGGTTCAACAACTCCCTTAAACGCCTGCGCAACAAAAAGAAACGGTTATTCCGCCGGGCTAAGCAATCAGATCTCCCCGCTCATTGGTCAACGTACCGTCAAGTGGAAACTGAGTACATTCAAATGTCTAGTAACGCTAAAACTACCTTCTTGAATGTTACACTGCCCTCGTTTCTTCAAACGAGTCCGCGCAAGTTTTGGAGTGTTGTTAATGGCACTAAAACAAACATTGTACTCTTAACTTACCCTGATGGCACCAGTGTTCCACCTAATCAATGTTGCAGCGTTTTGAATGAGGCGTTTGTCTCTTTCCTTAATGCCAATATCATCGTCGATTTACCGAGTGCACCAAGTTCAAACTTCCGTATGATGGATCCCATAATAATTGACTGGGTTGGTATTAGCCGGCTAATCAATAATCTGCAGATTTCGTCTGCCAGTGGGCCTGATAGTATTATTTCAAAAGTATTGAAATGCACTGAGGTGATTTCATCTGTTATTTTTTCTAAAATTTTTGCGCAGTCGTTGCAGTATTCTTCGCTCCCGCGTGACTGGAAGAAAGGAAAGGTGGTTCCAGTCCCAAAATCAGGCAATGCGCATGCTCCCGAGAACTACCGTCCCATTTCATTGACAAGCATCTCATGCAAACTTTTGGAACACATCATTTACTCTCACCTTGTTGAATTTTTGGAAACCAATTCATTTTTTCATTCCTGTCAACATGGCTTCAGAAAAATGTACTCGTGCGAAACCCAACTAGCTTGCTTTATTAATGATCTTTTTGCTGCATCTGACAATAACTTTGACGTTGACTGTATTTTCTTGGACTATGCTAAAGCCTTTGATACCGTAACACACGATCTACTAAACCTTAAACTCGATCAGCTTAACATTGATCCTTTAGTATTAGCCTGGATTAAGGACTTCCTTTCCAATCGAACTCAGTACGTAACTGCCAATAACGCTTCCTCTGCTTTTTCATCAGTTACATCAGGGGTCCCGCAGGCATCCGTCCTCGGGCCTCTGCTCTTTCTAATTTATATTAACGATCTCCCTGATTGCGTGAAATCATCTTCAATTAACCTATTTGCTGATGACTGCGTAATACATCATAGGATTAGTGACCCCGCC
Source organism: Dermacentor andersoni (assembly GCF_023375885.2). Taxonomy (NCBI): domain Eukaryota; kingdom Metazoa; phylum Arthropoda; class Arachnida; order Ixodida; family Ixodidae; genus Dermacentor; species Dermacentor andersoni. Next base: position 11,767,667 of record NC_092823.1, on the reverse strand, counting down.
GATTCCACCAAACTACAAGAACACCTTAACAATTTATCTAAATGGTGCAATGCGTGGAACATGAAACTAAACGTAAATAAATGTAAATATATGCGCATATCACGCCGCTCTAACAATACTGACACGCGCATGTATTTTCTGAATAGCGCTTCTCTCAGTCAAGTTAATTTTTACAAGTATCACGGCCTTTACATCACTCACGATCTATCATGGCACAAGCATGTTGAATTTATAACTTCTAACGCTAATCGCACGCTAGGCTACCTAGGCAGAAACTTTTACGCCGTTCCTGCATCTTTAAAACTGACGCTTTACAAAACACTCGTTCGATCAAGATTAGAGTATGCCTCGGCCATCTGGGATCCCCCTCAAATATCACTAACCCTCTCCCTCGAAGCCATTCAGAACCGCGCGTGCCGCTTTATTCTATCTAATTACTCTCGTCATGCTAGCGTAACACTCATGAAGCAAACCCTTAATATACCGGAACTTTCAGTACGTCGTGCATACAGTCGCCTCTGCCTTTTCCACAAGATTTACAACAACCCGGTATTAAAAGCAAAACTTCTTACTCGTCCTTCCTACTTTTCATCCCGCAGCGATCACCTTCACAAAGTTTTCGTGCCATCTTGTCGCACGAACGCGTACTATTACTCTTTTTTACCTCGCACCTGCAATGACTGGAACCACCTCCCCGCATCGGTCGCTACTATTGTAGACTCATCGGGGTTCGAGACTGCTGTTTTCCATGCCATCTAACAAATGCTTTATTCATTCATCTGCATTCTTTTTTCTATGTATATGTACCACTCCTTTCTGTAGCGCCTACGGGCCTTGAAAGTATTGAAAATAAATAAATAAACAAATAAATATATTAGGTTGTATTAAGCTGGATTAAGGTGGATGAAGGAGCATTAAGGTGGATTAGAGTGGACTAAGGTGAATTAGGGTTCATTGAGTATGAAGATCGATTAGTCTACCATAATCCTCCTAATGCACCTTAATCCTTCTTAATCAACCCTTATCCTTCTTAACGGACTTTAATCCACCCTAATCCACTATAATCGCCTTTAATGCACCTCAACGAACCTTCATCCACCCTAATTCACCTTCATCGACCTTAATCCAACCTAATCCTCCTTTACCCACCTTAATCCACCTTCATTCACCCTAATGCACCTTCGTCGACTTTAATTCACCTTAATTCTCCTTAATAAACCCGAATTCATCTTAATCCAATCACTAATCAATAATTACTTTGCTAATCATTAATCATCTCTTATGCGCGGCTGCACATGCTTTGGTTCGCTTCCCGGCTTCCTTCGGCCACGTGATATTTTCTGTAGCTCACAACGGGACCTTGAAACAGAGGTCTAAGGATTTCGCTTAATAAGCCACACACAAAGGGTTGTGTCACAAGCAATACTAGATCAGACGCACGAAGTAAAGCATCTGATCATGTGGCAGAAATATTGCCTGGAGTATAGAACTCGCTTCAACGCCCCCTTTACATCGGTATACCCCGTTCATAGGGCTTTAAGAAAGAACCAACCTCCTCATAAACGTTGCCGCCAGCATTATCGATGCTGTTACTAGCATTTCTCAAAATTTTCCACCCCACTGGGGCGCGCAACTGGACAAAAATAACGCGCCACCATAGAATCTGGGAGCCCAGGACGAAAAGCGCGCCGTGCGCATCCGGCGGGCAAGGAGAATGGAGGAGGAAAGCGCCGTGAGGAGGAGAGTGTCGCTACTTTCAAATTATCAAGAGGTTTTAGGGGGAAACAGGCGGCAACGCTCCTGGCGGGCGCCAGAGGAGTCGACGCTGAGTACAGCGCGCTGCAGGGCAGTGAGGCCCTGTTTTGGTGCACTGTGATTTAGACGCACTTTTTCCGACGACTCATAATAGCCCCTCCTGGTGCATTAGCCCCTCCCCAAAGCCTCCCGGCGCATTAGCGCCGTTTACGTGGTTGCGATGCACTACAACTGCGATGCGTTGCGCCACTTGTCGCATTTATGTAAACGCCGCTTACAACCGGCGCACTGGTATTTCCCGTTTGTCTGGTTTGTCTGATTATGCTCGTTTGTTTGGTTAGTCCAGCCGCGCACACAAGCACGTTTAGCAAGTCTAGCAGCCGCGCACACAAGCACGTCCTTTATTAAGCACGTCTAGTTATGCGGGCTGACGATTACCTCGTACAAATGTTACGAGAAACAATAAACGTTAACTTGATGCAATATGTTTTATTCCTTTTTCGTATTCAGTCATATGCTGTTTGTTTTCGGCTTGAGATTGGTAGTTTTATACTTTGCAAATGAATTCTTTTTAGGAAGAACTTCTGCATAAGCACTCACATATAGGCTAACCGCATATGAAAAGGAAAAATAAATATATTCGTTGGCAAAGAGTGCAGAAACAAGAAACGAAAGCATGACGTTACCTTTATATTGTCCTCTGTAAACCAGCGGCCACTATAGGATACAACTGAACACTTGGGAAAACAGGGGAAAGACGGGGGATGGAAATTCAAGACGACGAGCATAACGAGAACAAGGTGAAAGCGGAATCGAACGTTTCGACAAGAGGACTTGTCTTTTTCAAGGTGACATATGCTTTCCCTCGCCACAGTATATATAGGTAGGGTTCTTCTAAATGGGAGAGAGGGTAAGGCAGGTGGGTGTGGCAACGAGCGAAGAATTGTTGACGGCAAGGGTGTGGAATTTAGCATAAAGGAGTGCTGTGCACAAGGCCGGTGACACGGTCGTCTGCCAGTCACATGTCAACGGCCGTGTGCCAGTCGGTGTGTCAACGGCATGCACAGTATCCCTCTCTACCTGCTATATATATATATATATATATATATATATATATATATATATATATATATATATATATATATATATATATATATATATATATATATATATATATATATATATTGTCAGCACTATTGACAGTCTTTTTAACTAAGGCGGCGATGCCTCTCCCCGCTTCGCCTTTGTACGCTACTGCGCGATACCCCGACAGAGTAATCTCCTTCTCCGCGAGCGTCTCCTGCAGTAAAATGACTTGTGGCTTGTCTGTCACCGATCTGACGCGCTGACCTAACGGAGCCTCGCGCCTTTGGAATCTAGCGCAGTTTCACTGCCAAATTTTAACGGTATTGTTATTTGTGTTAGCCATCTTGTTTACTGTGAAATTTTAGAAACCTGTGGCGCCCCCGTCGGGATTTGATCCTGTCGGGAGTGGTTAAGTATGTGTTGTTTGTCTACTTTTGGGCTGAGCCCTAGGTCTTTCTAATAGCGTTACGCTCAACTCAATGGCGGAGAGAAGTTCCATAATCCTACTCAGGGTCTTTTCCAGGTTACCCTCGTTTTTGACGGGGGAAGCCGAGGCGGTGGCCGGGGTCTCGTTGACCTCGGTTATGTCGCCCTCTTCTTCCTCCTCTGTGTCACTAAAAGGTTCCGGGTTGAGCGCCTTGCGTTTCGACTGCCCGGCTAACGGGCCTGGTTTACTGTTGCTAACCTCATGCCGGTTTATGAGTTTTCCTTTCATGTTGTTAAAGGATTCCTTAAGTTCTTTTTTAAGTTCTTAAGTTGTTTTTTTTTATTTTCCTATAGTTTTTGTCCTTCGCCTTTCTGGCCTGTTTTCCCGTTTACTTAGTTCATTTCAGTATTTTGCCTATATATATATATATATATATATATATATATATATATATATATATATATATATATATATAAGCAAAATACTGAAATTGTTTGCCGTTATCGGGCGACGCGTGTCACCCCGAACAAACGTTATCGCACAGCACAGGACGCACTTGCATGTATAGGAAGTTTCTGGAATGTTATCGATACTTCCATCCGCTGTCTGTGACTGAACCTTTTGTAACCTGATTGCATTTGTGCACGACGCGAAGAATGTAGAACTTTGTGGAAGGCACACGGGTCCCAGCGATTACTCTGGAACATTCGACGACTCATCTATAAAAGCAGACGCGCTTGACCCGCTCATCAGATTTTCGACGATCGCCGACCGTGTTCGCCGCTGTCGTTGTGCTATAAGTGTAGCCGGTTTTGTGGGCACAGGTTCGCCCACTAAAGGTTAGTTTTGTCTTTCACAGTATTGCTACTGTGTTCTTCAACGTCACAACCACGTGACTATATATATATATATATATATATATATATATAGGTATTTCGCCCTCGTCAGCAGCAGTCCTTCAGATAGTTATTCTGGCGGCTAGCTTCCCACGCTATGGGTACCGCCCTCGCACCTGGTTAAGCTGTTCCTAGACGCTAGAGTTATACTATGTCCGCGCAACCTTGAGCGATCAGAAAGCGCGTTTTCCCCTCTTGGCCGGCGGAGAAGGCAGGCTTTGTGTCCGGCCCGCAGAGCCCTCCCCATCTCAGTAAGGTGCCTGGTGGTGGTCCCGTGCAGACGATGACCTCTCGGTGAGCGCATATTTCCCCCTCATCTTTTAAGAGGTTCAATACTTACAAGCATTTGTCTCGCAAACCACCTTTATTTCAAGGGAATTTTCCACGTCTCAATAATTCCTCTCGTCGTATTCGAGTGCTGATTGCCGTGTTATAGTTTGTAAATGAAGCTTTCCCTCAGGTCTAAATATTTTAAGGCAGCTTGTCGGGTGCGTATCATGGCCACGCACTCTTATATCGCCTTCCGTTTCTCTACCACGGTTGCGCTTTAAAACCACAGCGCTGAAATTTTGCTTCAGAGACTTTCCCTTCCTTCCTTCTTTTCCGCCCTTAAACTGGCTCTCTTAACGACTACACGCAGAGACAAAGCAACAGCGCGCGCATTAGATCCCATAGATGAGATGAATATTTACAATTATTATTAAGGTTAACTATATTCGAGTGCTGATTGCTGTGCTATCGCGTGTTAACGAAGCTTTCCCTCAAGTGTAAATGTTTTAGGGCAGTTTGTCGCGTGCGTATCATGGCCACGCACGCTTATATCGCCTTCCATTTCGCTACCTCGGGTGCGCTTTAAAACCACGGCACTGCAATTTTGCTTTCCTTTCCTTCCTTCTTCTCCGCCCTTAAACTGGCTCTCGTAACTACTACACGCAGAGACAAAGCAACAGCGTGCGCATGCGATCCCATAGATGAGATGAATATATATATTTATATATATATATATATATGTATATATATATATATATATATATATATATATATATATATATATATATATATATATATATATATATATATATATATATAGAAAATTATCAGTCATATCTCTCGTAGTATAGCCCTCTGGGCCGTTTCCTTTTTTTTTCTTTCGAAAGTAGTCCGATAGGATTATTATAATTACACGAAGGTATTTCGCCCTCGTCAGCAGCAGTCCTCAGCGGCGATGGTGTTAGACTGCTGAGCACGAGGTCGGGGGACCGTATCCCGGCCACGGCGGCCGCATTTCGATGGGGGCGAAATGCGAAAACACCCGTGTACTTAGATTTACGTGCACGTTAAAAAACCCCAAGTGGTCGAAATTTCCGGAGTCCTCCACTACGACGTGCCTCATAATCAGAAAGCGGTTTTGTCACGAAAAACCCCATAATTTGCGGGGACGGTAGAGTATCCGCCTGCCGTGCAAGAGGACCGTGATTCAAATCCCGATGCCGAACAATTCCCCACCGGAAAATACCAAAAAAAAAACGCGTCTTGAGAAAATTGCACAAACAGGCCCGGTGACCAGAACCGGTAACGCACTCTCTCACCAGAGCAGGATTGGCAACGCTGGTGCAGTACTTGGCCACAACCTCCTATATGAACCCAACAATCAAACCCCGGCCCTCAGTCCCCAGCAGCTGGGAAGCAACTGACCGCGGCGGGGGTCAGACCTGCGACCCTGCAGAGGGTGCTAAGAGTCCCTGGCTCCGGACAGGCCGCCATTGGAATATGAACCTGGCAACGTTTAACGCTAGAACGTTATCTAGTGAGGCGAGTCTAGCAGTGCTATTGGAGGAATTAGAGGGCAGTAAATAGGATATAATAGGGCTCAGTGAAGTTAGGAGACCAAAAGAAGCATATACAGTGCTAAAAAGCGGGCACGTCCTGTGCTACCGGGGCTTAGCAGAGAGACGAGAACTAGGAGTCGGATTCCTGATTAATAAGAACATAGCTGGTAACATACAGGAATTCTATAGCATTACCGAGAGGGTGGCATGTCTTGTGAAACTTAATAAGAGGTACAAAATGAAGGTTGTACAGGTCTACGCTCCTACATCTAGTCATGATGACCAGGAAGTCGAAAGCTTCTATGAAGACGTGGAATCGGCGATGGGTAAAGTCAAAACAAAATACAGTATACTTATGGGCGATTTCAATGCCAGGGTAGGCAAGAAGCAGTACGGAGACAAGTCAGTGGGGGAATATGGCATAGGCTCTAGGAATAGCAGAAGAGAGTTATTAGTAGAGTTTGCAGAACGGAATAATATGCGGATAATGAATACCTTTTTCCCAAGCGGGTTAGCCGAAAGTGGACGTGGAGGAGCCCGAATGGGAAGACTAGAAATGAAATCGACTTCATACTCTGCGCGAACCCTGGCATCATACAATATGTAAACGTGCTCGGCAAGGTGCGCTGCAGTGACCATAGGATGGTTAGAACTCGAATTAGCCTTGGCTTGAGGAGGGAACGGAAGAAACTAGTACATAAGAAGCCAATCAATGAGTTAGCGGTAAGAGGGAAAATAGAGCAATTCCGGATCAAGCTACAGAACAGGTATTCGGCTTTAACCCAGGAAGAGGACCATAGTGTTGAAGCAATGAACGACAATCTTATGGGCATCATTAAGGTGTGTGCAGTAGAAGTCGGTGGTAACGCCGTTAAACAGGAAACCAGTAAGCTATCGCAGGAGACGAAAGATCTGATCAAAAAACGCCAATGTATGAAAGCCTCTAACCCTACAGCTAGAATAGAGCTGGCAGAACTTTCTAAGTTAATCAACAAGCGTAAGACAGTGGATATAAGGAACTATAATATGGATAGAATTGAACAGGCTCTCAGGAACGCAGGAAACCTAAAAGCAATGAAGAAGAAACTAGGAATAGGCAAGAATCAGATGTGTGCGTTAAGAGACAAAGCCGGCAATATCGTTACTAATATGGATGAGATAGTTCAAGTGGCTGAAGAGTTTTATAGAGATTTATACAGTACCAGTAACACCCATGACGATAAGGTGAGGGAGAATAGGCTGGAGGAACTTGAAATCCCACAAGTAACACCGGAAGAGGTAAAGAACGCCTTGGGAGCTATGCAAAGGGGAAAGGCAGCTGGGGAGGATCAGGTAACAGCAGATTTGATGAAGGATGGTGGGAACACTGTCCTAGAAAGATTGGCCGCCCTATATACACAATGCCTTATGACCTCAAACGTACCGCAATCTTGGAAGAACACTAACATAATCCTAATCCATAAGAAAGGGGACGCCAAAGACTTGAAAAAATATAGACCGATCAGCTTACTGTCCGTTGCCTACAAAGTATTTACTAAGGTAATCGCAAATAGAATCAGGAATACCTTAGACGTCTTTCAACCAAAGGACCAGGCAGGATTCCGTAAAGGCTACTCAACAATAGTCCATATTCACACTATCAATCAGGTGATAGAGAAATGTGCGGAATATAACCAACCCTTATATATAGCCTTCAATGATTACGAAAAAGCATTTGATTCAGTCGAAACCTCAGCAGTCATGAAGGCACTACGGAATCAGGGTGTAGATGAGCCATGTGTAAAGATACTGGAAGATATCTATAGTGGTTCCACAGCCACCGTAATCGTCCACAAAGAAAGCAACAAAATCCCATAAAAGAAAGGCGTCAGACAGGGAGATACGATATCTCCAATGCTATTCACAGCAGGTTTACAGGAGGTATTCGGAGACCTGGAATGGGAAGAATTGGGTATAAATGTTGATGGAGAATGCCTTGCGTTTCGCTGATGATATTGCCTTGCTTAGTAACTCAGGAGACCAATTGCAATGCATGCTCACTGACCTGGAGAGGCAAAGCAGAAGGGTGGGTCTAAAAATTAATCTTCAGAAAACTAAATAATGTTTAACAGCCTCGGAAGAGAACAAAAGTTTACGTCAGGTAGCGAGGCACTGGAAGTGGTAAGGGAATACATCTACTTAGGGCAGATAGTGACCGCGTATCCGGATCATGAGACTGAAGTAGTCGGAAGAATAAGAATGGGCTGCGGTGCCTTTGGCAGGCATTCTCATATCATGAACAGCAGGTTGCCGCCATCCCTCAAGAGCAAAGTGTATAATAACAGCTGTGTCTTACCAGTACTCACGTACGGGGCAGAAACCTGGAGGCTTACGAAAAGGGTTCTGCTGAAATTGGGGACAATGCAACGAGCTATGGAAAGAAGAATGATAGGTGTAACGTTAAGGGATAAGAAAAGAGCAGATTGGGTGAGTGAACAAACGCGGGTAAATGACATCTTAGTTGAAATCAAGAAAAAGAAATGGGCATGGGCCGGACATGTAATGAGGGAGGAAGATAACCGATGGTCATTAAGGGTTACGGATTGGATTCCAAGGGAAGGGAAGCGTAGTAGGGGGCGGCAGAAAGTTAGGTGGGCAGATGACATTAAGACGTTGGCAGGGACCACATGGCCACAGTTAGTACATGACCGGGGTAGCTGGAGAAGTATGGGAGAGGCCTTTGCTCTGCAGTGGGCGTAAATAGGCTGATGATGATATATATATGGTTCTATTATAAGGCACTAGAACACAGTCTAGTTGCACTGGCAGTACACGATTGCTGATCGCGCGCGCAGCCGACACAAGAGCGTTTTCTTCGTCCTCCTCTTCAATACAATGAATCCCGGGAGAGAAGATAAGCCATTCTGGCGACTTACGGCTCTGAGGCATGTCCCCCAACCAAACAAGGAAAGCAGTCGGGAAATGTTGTGCTAGCGCGGCACTGTACGCCGCAGCTTTTGACGACCTTGAATGGCGGTCGTAAGGGTTCGCGCGAGCTGCCCACAGTCGTCGGTGTATTTGGCGGCTTCAGGCACAGGCGAGCATTTGGAAGTGGTGGGTTGGTGTGGGAGCAGTGTGCCCATTGTCCATACAGCATAAAAAAGGGCGAAAAGCCAGTGGTAACTTGGTGGCCGTATTATAGGCATACGTGACGAAAGGCAAAACAGTGTCCCATTGGCTGTGGTCGGAAGCGACGTACAAAGTCATAATGTCACCGAGTGTGCCATTGGACCTCTCTGTCAAGCCATTAGTTTGCGGGTGGTAGGCTGTAGACTTGCGGCGAATGATGCTACATGCAGCGAGAAGGGCTTGGATTACTTCGGACAGGAAGACACGGCCTCCGTCGCTGAGCAGTTCGCGTGGTGCGCCATGTCGAAGAATAAGGTTCCGCAAGTCAAAAACGCAACTTCGCGTGCAGAAGCTGCCGGGAGTGCGACAGTCTTGGCGTAGCGTTTCCAGTGGTCGACAACTACAAATATACATTGGCTGCAAGGACGTTGCCCGTACAGGCCTATGCCGACGCGATCGAAGGGCCGAGCCGGACAGGGCAGCGGCTGTAGCTCCCCAAGAAGTCGCTGTGGAATTTTACGCCGTTAGCATGCCGTGCAAGCGCGTACATACTGGTGCACAAAGTGATCCATGCCGTGCCAGTACAAACGCTACCTTAGCCGAATATGCGTTTTCAGAAAACCATTGTGACCATTATGAGGAGCAGCATGAAAATAAGTGCATATGTCAGAACGCATACGTCGTGGAATCACAAGGAGCCATTTGCGAGCATCAGGCAAATAATTTCTGCGGTAAAGGAAGAGATCCATTGGGGTTACCTCGCACCACCACAACATGTAGTATGAGGATTTATTATAAGACAATAGGCACAGTCTAGTTGCAGCGGCCGTACACCAACGCCGATCGCGCGCACAGCCGACGCAAGAGCGTTCTCTTCGTCCTCTTCTTCACTTCAACATCTATCTATCTATCTATCTATCTATCTATCTATCTATCTATCTATCTATCTATCTATCTATCTATCTATCTATCTATCTATCTATCTATCTATCTATCTATCTATCTATCTATCTATCTATCTATCTTATATATATTGTGACGCAGCAGTTATCACGACATTATTCGCGCGTCAAAGATTGGGCGAACCGACCACGCCCACAGCACGGAGCACACTCGAGAGCCAGCCCCACAAGCGATGATGAAGAACCCCATATGAACCGCACATGATGATGATCATGAACAGATGCCAAATTATAGCTTATAAATTCCCACACTAATGTCCCCTCGCGCGAGAGCGGCCATCCTGGCCGCAATTCAAAGGGGCGGTGAACGTCTCGTGAAAGGCTTCATACGGGAAACGTGGACAATCTCAGCGGCACGACAGCGGCGGTCATTTGGAACAATAACTGGTTCCACGCGATCGCTAACTGGAGAAGTCTGCTCCAAGTCTTTGTAGGGGCTGATGAACCGAAGCTGAAACTTGTCACACAAGCCAGGAGTGCGAACTGGTGTCCGGAGTAGCACTTTCTCGCCAGGGCGGAAGCACACGATGCGATGAGAGGCGTCGCAATGCTGCCTGCGGTCCTGTTGCCTGGCTTCGGTGTTGATGCGGGCGAGCTGGCGACAACGTAGAATGCGGGACACAAATTCCTCGCAGGAGGAAGGACATTGATGGACACTTGGCGCGAAGAAAGAGACGTCAAGACAGGAAGAGGGCGAACGACCATAGACAAGTTAGAATGGCGAGTAACCGGTCGTGCGTTGAACGGCTGTGTTATATGCAAAAGTCACGAATGGCAAAATTGCGTCCCAGTTTCTGTGATCCGGGTCGATGTACATGGCTAGCATGTCTGACAGCGTGCGATGAAATCGCTCTGTGAGGCCGTTGGTGTGCGGATGGTAACTGGAGGTAGTCTTGTGGGTGGTTCCGGAGGCTCTGAGTACTTCGTCTAGTAGTTGCGAGAGGAATGCTTTTCTACGGTCGCTCAGGAGGACGCGAGGAGCACCGTGACGCAGTATTAAGGATTAAAGTATGAATGCAGCAACTTCAGAGGCTGAGGCAGAACTCACAGAAGTTGTTTCGGCGTAGCGTGTCAAGTAATCAACGGCTGTCACAATCCATCGTTTACCGGTGAGAGTCACAGGAAGAACACCATACAGGTGAACGCCAACGACCTCAAATGGTTGCGACGGACAAGGAACCGGTTGAAGTTGTCCGCTTGGAGCTGATGTAGGGAGCTTTCGACGCTGACATAGGGCGCAGGAAGCGACATACCTCACTACACTGGCCGACAATCCAGGCCAGTAGAAGCGACCTGTGATGCGGTCATAGGTTTTCTGCAAACCAAGGTGACCAGCAGTCATGTCGTCGTGAGAAGCATGCAGGACATGAGCACGTAGAGAGCGTGCAGGACAGAAATCCAGCGTTGACCGTGAGGGTGATAGACATGACGGTATAGGGCGCGGTTGTCAATCTTAAATTGCGTCAGCTGCCGACGAAGGCGGGCGTTAGACGGGCGCGAAGCTCCTTGAAGGTGGTCTATGATGCGCCGACAGTAAGAGTCGGCAAGTTGATGAAATTGGAAGGATTTGTTGTCGTGTGGAGGCATCTCGTCGACAGTGGCCAACAAGAAAGCATCTGAGGAGGGATCGAGCGAAAGCTTCTCACGGATGGTGGTTGGAGGTCCATTGCATTGTGTCGTAGGAAGCGGGCAGCGAGAAAGCGCGTCAGCATCTTGGTGTTTTTTTCCGCACTTGTAGGTAATAGTAATGTCGTATTCTTGCAGACCAAGAATCCACCGACCAAGTCGTCCAGACAAGTTCTTCAACGTTGAAAGCCAGCATAATGCATGATGGTCTGTAACGATCGTAAAGTGGCGGCCGTGAAGATAAGGTCGAAACTTCTGCGCAGACAAAATGATAGCTAGACATTCCTGTTCCGTGATGGTGTAATTCTTTTCGGCGTTTGTCAGAACGCGACTTGCGTATGCGACGACCCTCTCACCTAAAGTGTCGTCTCGCTGTAGGAGAATGCCACCAATTCCGTGACCACTAGCATCCGTATGCAGGAGGGTAGGAGCAGCTTCATCAAAATGGCGTTGTACTGGTTCAGATGTGAGAGCGCGCTTCAGATGGGTGAACGCAGATTCACATTCGGGAGACCACACAAAGGGAACATTAGAACCCAGTAATTTGTGCAGAGGTGACGCTATTGAGGCGAAGCCCCGTATGAATCGCCGAAAATAGGAAGCGAGGCCTAAGAAACTGCGCAAATCTTTGGTCTTTTCGGGACGAGGGAAGTGCTGAACTGCGGAAACCTTGTCAGGATCAGGACGAATGCCATCTTTGCTCACAATGTGACCTAGAACTTTGATTGTCTTGCTCGCAAAATGGCATTTCTTAGTGTTTAGCTGAAGTCCAGCGTTGGCAAGGCACGTGAGAACTTCATCCAGACGTTGCAGGTGCTGAGAGAAGGTTGACGAGAAAACAACAATATCGTCGAGATAGCACAGGCAAGTCTTCCACTTCAGGCCACGAAGAACGGTGTCAATCATGCGCTCGAACGTTGCGGGCGCATTGCAAAGGCCGAATGGCATGACATTAAACTCGTAGAGCCCATCGGGTGTTGAAAACGCTGTTTTCTCCTTATCGTCCTCATGCATAGGTATCTGCCAGTAGCCGGAACGCAGATCGATGCTGGAGAAGTACTCGGCACCCTGCAGGGAATCCAAGGCATCGTCTATTCGCGGCATAGGGTATACATCCTTGCGTGTGATCTTGTTAAGTGCTCGGTAGTCGACACAAAATCGAACACAGCCGTCTTTTTTGCGAACCAAAACAACGGGGGAAGACCAAGGGCTAGCAGAGGGGCGTATTATGTTTCGTTGGAGCATGTCGGTGACGTTCTCGTCAATGACTTTCCTCTCGGCTAGCGATACGCGATATGGTCTACGGCGCACGATGGATGTACCATCTGTCTCTATCCGATGCGTCGTAATCGAAGTCTTTCCCAACGAAGATGAATGCGCGTCAAAGGAAGCTTCATGTTTTCGGAGCAAAGCAAGCAATTGTTGTGACTGCGAAGCTGTCAGGTCGGAACTGATGGCAGCTGCAAGAGCTGAAGGAGATGCGGCCCGTCCGGTACAAGGACCTTCAGAGGAAGCTGGTTTAAAGGAAATAACAGATATAGACTCTGATGCAGTGGCACAAGCCAATGTAGTGCCTTTAGGGATGAGAATCTTTTCGGATGTCGGGTTTGTAGCGTAGAGACGTGCAGCGCCATGATCAAACCTAACGAGCCCTGATGCAAAGGCTATCCCTCTTGCAAGACAGCGTGCAGATGGTAAGACGAGCACGTCGCCGCAGTCAATCACATCAGACGTGATAGTAACAATGCTTTGATGGCGAGGAGGTAACGCGGTATCTTCTGCAGCAACGAAGTGAAGGGGTGTGTCATCTGCATGAAGTGAATAGGTCGTGTCGGTCATGTGGAGAACGCGTTGTCCACAGCAGATGGAGGCGGAGGCCGTAGAAAGAAAATCCCATCCCAATATGAGCTGCTGGGCACACGAACTGAGCACTGCAAATTGTACGTGATGTAGAAGTCCATCGATGGAAATACGAGCTGTGCACATAGCGATAGGTCGAATGGAGGCCCCTTGAGCAGCGAGTAGCGTAGGTCCATCATAGGGGGTCGTAACTTTCCTAAGTCGCGAACACAAATCACGGTGAATGACGGAAACACTAGCACCAGTGTCTATTAAAGCTTCTACTTGTACACCTTCTACTACAACCAATATCACATTGTACGGACGCGATGGAGGAATTTCTGTTCTGTCGTTCGATGCAGCTTTTCCTCCAAAAGCTGCATAATTCAGTTTTCCGGACGACGCTCGGCGAATTGAGAAGCAGGTCTCAGTGGGGACGCAGAGCGGCGAAGGGGTGACGGCGAGCGGCGTCTCGCAGGACGGTAAGCCGTCTCGGATGCTACAGTAGGCGATGGAGAGCGTCCGCGCGGTGGACCATAAGGACGGCGTTGGTCATGGAAGCTCCCTAGACGTTGGAAAGTAGCTCCGGGCGAAAAGTCATCCCGTTCGTATACGTCATATCCGCGACGCTCGTCTTGCTGGCGCTTGCGGCAAAAACGCGCTATGTGGCCACGATAGCCGCAGTAGTAGCAGAAGGGACGAGGAGGACGCCACTGCGGATAGCTGGTTTGGGAAGGTGCGCTGGTAGTCATGGAAGCGATGTGAGCCGGTGTTGGTTTTGGAGGCATCGGTGGGACGATGACTGGAGTAGCTGCGGCTACTTGTGCGTACGTCGATGGGGCCCTAGGTGTTAGAGGGTCCGTGTACGCTGCACCAGCCATGGATGCCAATTCCTCCTTGATGACATCTCGCAGATTGGTATCGGAGGCATGAGAAGGCATAGGTCCTGCTGCTAAGCCAAGATACTGGAGCTCTTCTCGAATTATTGCGCGTATCATTGCTCGTAACGTAGGGTCGTCGGCGCTAGTGTTTGCAGTGGTGTCCGGCTGCAACCGTACTGATTCGAGTTCGTCAAGGCGCTGGCAAGTCGCGACGATATCAGCGACGGTAGCGGGGTTCTGGATGGCTAAAGCATTGAAAGCAATAGCTCCGATGCCTTTGAGGATGTGGCGAACCCTGTCTGATTCGGTCATGGCCGTGTTCACGCGTCGACAAAGAGCAAGCACATCCTCGATGTACGACGTATAAGATTCACCGGGTTGTTGCTTGCGAGTGTCGAGCGTCTTTTTTGCGAGGGCAGAACGAACAGCCGGTGTACCGAAGATTTGGCGGAGCTGCTGTTTGAAAGCGCCCCAGTTCGTGAAATCAACCTCATGGTTGAAAAACCAAGTCTTCGCTACGCCTGTCAGATAAAAGGCGACGTGACGTAGCTTGGACGCATCGTCCCAACGGTTAGCCGAACTCACTCGGTCATAGTCGTCCAGCCAATCCTCGACGTCTTCACCGCGAAGTCCAGCAAACAGATGGGGTTCACGCTGGTGCCCACTGACAACCCAATACGGAGAGGCTGGGGTAGTCGAGGCCGAGATGGTGGAAGTAGAAGTGCCTGTTGGCTCGTCCTGCGACATGTTGGCGGACAGCTGGCACAATCGGCGACCCGATCGAAGCTCCAGGAGGTTCTGCGGGGAGTCAGAGGACGGGGGACCGAAGAGCACACTCCACCACTTGTGACGCAGCAGTAATCACGGCTTTTATTCCGCGTCACAAGATTAGGCGAACCGACCACGCCCACAGCACGGAGCACACTCGAGAGCCAGCCCCACAAGCGATGATGAAGAAGAACCCCATATAAACCCCATATGATGATGATCGTGTACAGATGACAAAGAATAGCTTATAAATTCCCACAATATATACATATATATATATATATATATATATATATATATATATATATATATATATATTTTCACGATCACTAATTTCTGCCGCTCCTTGTATTATCCTTTTCACAGACAAGATAGCCCACTACCACCAGCGAAGCAGGTAGTAGAGGGGTGCTGTGCACGCCGTTGTCACGCCGACTAACACACGGCTGTTGTCACGTGACTGGCAGACGGCCTTGTCACCGGCCTTGTGCACAGCACTCCTTCATTCTCAATTCTACAGCCTCGCCGTTAACACACCTTCGGCCTTTGCCAAAGCCACCTGCCTTGCTCCCTCCCGTTTATCAGAAACCTACCTATATATACCTTGCCGACGAAAGCATAAGTCCCCTTCAAAAAGACAAGTCCCCTTGTCGAAACGTTGGCTCTCGCTTTCACCTGGTTCTTATTTTGCTCAACAACTGAACACATGAGACAGTGGCATAGAAAGACCCAGTGTCTTATTTGTATTTACTCAAAGTTTCACTGCAATGGTCTTCGCAACGCTGCAAGCCGAGTACACTGCCGAAAGCCGTCACGCGCTGCCCTCTTGCGAGTCTTTCCGAGCTGAGTGTGGCGGCTCATTACCGCGACGTCAGTGCTCTGCTCTGTAATTACAGGTACGCCGCCGCTCCTCCCTGCTCCCCGCATGCACACACACAAACAAGCCCCCGAGCAGGAGAGGCAACTCAAAATGAAACCTCTCCTGGGGGAAAGAAAATACGAGCACGACAAGAAGTAAACAGCAAACGCTTTGGCAAATGGCAGCTGCAAAACACAAGCAAGAAAAACAAACATTTGCAACTAAAGGAGCCGTGAGCAGATGCCGTGTCCGCGCCATCAAGTAGTTTGTCTTCCTGCAGTGTTTATTATATTTATTTTTCTCGGGGAGGAAGGGGATCCGTTGTTTTCACAGAAAGCAAGAAGAATGATAGGATGTGCGCCGATCTGGCGCCTCCTCTTGCGTGATTTTCTACGCGGCTCTGAATTGCAGCCATCACGCGATTCTGACTTATGGACACACTGTGGAGAGCGCGAGCGCACCCAAAGAATCTTGAGGGTTGTTGGTGCACCCCAAGAAGAATGAAGCAGTGCCGAAACAGCGAACGACGAAACAGGCGCGCTTGGTCGTGATATAGTCACCAGGCTGCATTCGAGAGTTCACATCCATGTGAATGGAATATACACATATATTTCGATATCTATGTCACATTCCTGAATCACCAAGCATCGAAACGCCACAGAATGTAAACATTGGAACGCTCAGAAGAGCGGAGCTTTAGCAAGTTATACACGTCCAGCATGCAGCCTCACCCTTAAGGGTGAATCGCTGACGGGGACAAATGAAAATTTATTCTTTGGTGACTCCTTCTGGCAAGTAAACACAATGATAACCGCAACAGACGAGATTAAAAAACCATTACATGAAGTTGCTTGGCTATTGCTGTCAAATTATCGTGCCAAATACTCTTATGGACACCACATGGTCAGAATTATTGAACAGTTTTAGACTACGCATTTTCGCATGGCACGGGCACTTATAGCTCATCGTTGTGTGTAGTAAAGCAAAGTGTAGTCCTAAATGTTAGGGTGTTACCCTTATAGCAAACCACCATCGTTAAGGGTGTGATTTAGAAGCGGGCGAATACCAACTTTTTCGAATACGAATAATAAGTACAGAAAGTGCAGTAGTAAAACGCCCAGAAGCATATATTTAGAGAACATTTTCATTTCGTCATAATTAGGTACTGTGCTGATAATTGCTTGCGCGACGTTATTGCGCATGCGTTGTATCAGGTTGTTGCATCTTCTGTATCTGTGCCCACGGAAGCCACGGGGCGATGACGTCACGGGGCATGTATATACGGCTGGCACTAAACGTCGGCAGCTCTTCTTTTGCGTGCCTTAGAGAACCAGGCGTGACCTGCGTGTTCTTTCATCGCCAATAGCTGGGCCGCTTGGCCACTGCAGCACGCGTCAACACGACATGGCGTCAGGAAGTTAACCCATTCCCCCACCCACGTGCAGAAATGAGATGTCGCCAAACAGGAAGTGCCATGGCCTCAACAGCCCCCGCATCTGGACTTGGACGACGCGTCAGAGTGGTCGGCGTGAATACAGACGTTCGACGACTATCGCTATGCATCGGGCCGGAACACGCACTCGGAGGAGGCACAAGTGTGTGCTTTGCTCTACGCAATGGGACGACAAGCTCGAGACATCTTTTCTACGTTCAGCCTTTCGTTCGACGAAACGAAGAAGTTCAACGTCGTCAAAAAGGCGTTCGACCAGTACTCCTTAAAGGAGCGCAACTTGGTGTACGAAAGTGCTCGCTTCCACAAGAGGCAGCAGATACCCGGAGAATCTGTCGACCACGTGATCACAGCGCCACACCTTCTGGCAGACAGGTGCGGCTTCTGCGACTCCAAGGAACGCCTCGTCAGGGACCGTTTCGTCATCGATCTGTGGGATGAGAAGCTTTCTGAATCTCTTCAAATTGACGGCAAGGTGACTCTTTCCACGGCTATAGCGAAAGCATGGCTGAAGGAAACGGTCCAGACGCAACAAGAACACCTCCGCGGATCTAAACGCCTCAGTGACGGCTACATGTCCCTGGAGTGCGGCGAGGTTGGTGTTAACACGGTGGGTCACCGGAAGAAACTGCGGAGGAAAGTCTTCGAAAACAAAGGTTCAGCACGTCGGGATGAACGCTGCAACTTCTTTGGCGGCAACGTACACGCCAGGATAGGGGACCGCAAAGGCATAGAAGTGCCACACCTGCGATATCAAGGCTTCAGTAGGGCTGTGCCTCAAGAAAACTTCAGAACAGCCAGAGGTACGGGTCTCATAGGTGCACATGGCCTCGGCCGATATTTGTCGGGAGCTGGCAGTGCATCGAGCGTGCTGTCGCGATTTGTTCATATAAGAATTGACGACGTACCAGTCTTTGTTATGGCGGATACGGGTGCCGAAGGTTCTGTAGAGCAGGCATCTTTTCCAGGTTTGCCCACTAGTCTAAGGAAGGTAGGCGAGGTGCTGACTGGTGCAAGCGGGGCTCACCTGAATATGTTGCGCCAATTTGAGGTGGAAGTTCGATAGAAGGGAAAGTCTTCTCGCCATGAGTATATGTCGTCATCTCTTTGCGCCATATTATTCTCGGTTCGCCAGGTCTCCAGGCATTAGGGCTAATTCAGCTTGTAGAGCCCTTAAGCAAGTACAATAATGGCGAGGCCTTCCACTCGCACGCTTTTAGCGGCCTCGGCAAAATGCCAGACGAGTATCACATAAAACTGAAGCCGGAAGCCGCCCCATTGCTATATGCGCCCCACGCCGGATTCCGATTCCACTGAGAGACCGGAGAAAAAGGAAATTGAGAAAATGAAGCGAATGGGCGGTCATTCGCAAAGTTGACAGGTTGACTGACTGGTGCGCCGATATTGTGCCAGTATTAAAAGCTTCAGGAGACGTCAGGGTATGCGTTGACTTGACGTACGTAAACAAATCAGTCTTGAGAAAAAGGTTTCCGTTACATACGGTCGATAAAGCGCCAGGTTTGATAGCTGGCGCCAAGTGCTTCTCAAAGCTAGAAGCGAATTCAGGATTTCATCAGGTTAGAATTGCCAAGGACTCGGACGAGTTAACCACATTTGTAACGCCATTTGGTCACTACTGTTGTACGAGGTTGCCTTTGGGTATTACATCAGCGCCTGAATATATCCAAAAGTGCGTAACCGACATATTGGAGGGACACCCTTGTATAGTTAACCTGGCGGACGACGTTCCTGTGTTCTGCGGCCCTAAAGAGCAGCACGACTCGAGGCTGACAAATGTTCTAGCTAGGTTGGTTCCAAACAAGGTCACCTAAAACAAAGCAAAGTGTGCTTTCTGTGCAAACGAAATCTTCTTTTTGGGCCATCTCCTGAGTAATGGCGGCGTACACGCTGGCCCGGCACAGATAGATGCCATGAAAGAACTAGAGCCCCCAGGTAACGTAATAGAGTGAAGCAGTGTTTTGTGCATGGCGAATCATCTTACAACTGTTGCCACACTTTGAACATGTAGCGGCCCCTCTATGGGCGCTGTTGACAGAAGAAACCGAATGGCTTTGAGGCCCTGCGCCGGGCACCGCATTAGAAAAGCTGAAGGCCCTAATTTGCTCCGCTAAGTCTATGGCAATGTATGACCCTAGACTTCCAACGATTCTTTAAGCAGACGCGTCATCTTTTGGGCTTCGTGGTGTCCTTTTCCGAACACAACGTAATGACGAGTGACGACCAGTATCGTTTGCCTCGCGATCGCTCACGAAACTGAGTAGCGCTACGCGCAAGTCGACAAGAAGGCCTCAGCTTTGACATGGGCCGCTGAAAGATTCGATGACTACATCAGAGGAATTAAAAATTGTGGGGTTTCACGTGCCAAAACCCCTGTCTGATTATGAGGCACGCCGGAGTGGGGGACTCCGGAAATTTTGACCACCTGGGGTTCTCTAACGTGTACCTAAATCTAAGTACACGGGTGTTTTCGCATTTCGTCCCCGTCGAAATGCGACCGCCATGGCCGGAATTCAATCCCGCGACCTCGTGCTCAGCAGCCTAACACCATAGCCACTGAGCAACCACGGCGGGTCATTAGAGGAACTGAGGCTATCTCTGAAACCGGCCACAAGCCTGTGGTACCGTTGTTAGGAAAGAAACTTCTTGATGTGCTTCCCCCACGTGTACAGCTCGTTAGGCTGAGACTAATGCGTTATCACTATCGTGTCGTGTAAGTTCACGGAAAATGCCTCGTCACTGAGGACGCTTTTTCACGGACACCACTTGCGAAAGACAAGCGGGTAACCGGAAATCTTTCTGTGGGCGAAGTGTCATCGTTTGCGAAATCATGCATTCAAGGTCTGAAAACTGCAAGCAACATTTTCCAGAGCATAAAAGACACTCTAGGAAACGATCGTGCGTGTGCAGCATTGCATCAGTTATGTCGTAATGGCTGGCCAGAGAAACCAAAGCTTCCTTCCCATCTGGTCCCGCAATGGCAACATTGAGCATTTATAGGCGAGCGTGAAGGGCTTGCTCCTACAAGGTACCAGGCTTATCACTCCTCAAAACCCACAAAGGACGTCCTAACCAAGCTACATTATGGGCATCCAGGCATTGCAAGAAGCCAAGCACTGGCGAGGGAGTTGGTCTTAGTGGCCGGGCCTTAGCGATCAGCTAGCATGCCCGGTGAAAGAATGTATGACATACGAACGATTTGTGCCGCAGATTTCTGAGCCTTTGCTTTCAACACCATCTCAAAGCTTCGCGTGGGAAAGAGTAGGGGCTGATTTTAATTTTATTAACAGTTGTCACTACCTCGTTTGGTAGATTACCTGTCATGTTATCCGGAGGTTGCGTTACTTCCTTCAACAAAGCTTGGTGTCGTAATCATAAGACTAAAAAGCATCTTTCCGCACCATAGCATTCCGGACACATTATTGACAGATAATGCCCCACAATGTGCATGTTCACAGTTTAAACAATTTGCGAATGACTACGGCTTTGGTCACATCACCGTCAACACACGGCATCGGCAAGCTAGCGGGGCGGTTGAAAAAATGGTGCAGACAGTTAAGAGCCTTGTGCTCAGATCAAAAGACCCATACCTGGCTCTCCTGGCCCACAAGGCGACATGCGGTGTTACTGGCCCCAGCCTTATTCTTATCGGCCGGCGTCTTATCGGTGTCTTGTGTTCTTATCGGCCGGTGTCTTTGAACCCGTGTTCTAATGACACCGCATTTGCTTGACCCGATCGAATCGCGTCTTTCGTACGTAAAAGCTAAGGACTGCGCTGAAAGGAAGCGTCAAGCGCAGCATTCCAAAAAAACGCCACCTTGCGAGACCGCTAGAAAAACTAGGTCCTGGCGATACGGTTTGGGTAACGGACATGCAACCTAGAGCTAAGGTCATGGCAGCAACTACTGCACCTAGGTTCTACATGGTGAAAACCGATGAAGGCATTACGCTGCAGCGTAACAGAAGCACGGTGAACTGCCTGCCTAAACGGGAGTAGCCCGAAGGGAGTGATGAGTTCCCGGACAACGATGATTAGGTGGGATGGGCGATAATTTCGGTGCCTCATTAGTGGCCAGTCAGGTGCCCTCGTCAACGGGGTATGTGAGCAGGGCAGGCAGAGTAGTCAACCATCCAATCCGGTGGGGTATTGATGAATGAATTGTTGATTGCATCGCGCGTTCTTTCTTATGTTTATATAATGCGTGATATACCCCCCTAAGCTTGGTATGCTTTGCTAAGACACGAAAATGTTTGTTCGAAAAAAGGGGATGTGCTGATAAGTGCTTGCGCGCTGTTATTGCGCATGCGTTGCACTACGCTGTTGCATCTTCTGTATCTGTGCCCACGGAAAACACGGGGCGATCACGTCACGGAGCTTGTTTATTCCGTGACAATGAACGTCAGGGGCTCTTCTTCTGCGTGCCTTGGAAAACTGGGCATGGCCTGCGTGTTCTTTCATGATCGATAGCTGGGCCGCTTGGTCGCTACAGCACGCGTCAACAGGATAGGTACCACTCTTGCATTTACTAGTGACAAAAAGGCAGCCGCCCATCACGGATAATTAGGACCAATTTTAAACGCAATGTCACTAAATCTCATTGTAAGAATTGCGAGAATAGCCATTCAACATCTTTAAAGCCTTTTTAAAAGCAGACTTTCCAAGAATTATTGGCTGCTTTCCAAAGACACTAAATTATTGGTTGTCAAAAAAGGATGAGAAATTGTGGAAAAAGAAAGAAAATCTGGATAATGACTTGTGTGCTGTAGAGACATCTAAAAGGGCCCGATGCAAGGAAAATGTCAATGGTTGTAGCGTAAAACGTAAATCTGTTACACGACTAGGCTAAAAAAAAACACTAAATTACATACGAACAAAAATCACAGGTTGTTACGTAGGCTTCCACACCAAACAGAAAGCAAAGCTTTCATTACCCATTTTGTTGCCTTTTGTCGTTGTTTCGCTAGTGATAATTTGCGGTATTTGGTTAAACAGATGGAGGACAGTAACCGGGCTTTAACAGTTGGTTGTTGCGAAACATTTGGTAATTCTGATATTCTGAAATAACGAATAGTTAGTAGGTAATATTCGATTGGTATTCAAAATTTATATTATTCGTCCACCTCTAGCGTAAATGCTCTTGGAGTCTATCCACAGAACCAGCACAGCTGCTAAAAGCAAAAGCCTAAAGGGCACGTGAGGCCAAAATTATATTTCAGGGCTATTCTTCTTTGCGCTTCAACAGTGGTCCGAGCAGCGCTTCGCTTGCGTTGTAGGCGGTCGCGGTGAATACGAAAGAGAGACGCAAAATGGGAGGAAATGCAGGAAGGTTAGCCAGCATAAGTACCGGCTGGTTACGCTGTGTTGGGGAAATGGGTAAAGGGAATAAAAGGTGAAAGAAGAAAAAAAGATGGGAAAAATTCACACAACTGCAGACACTGAAGAGCTGCCTTCGATCCACAAAAGATGGACCATGACTGTGTTGATTTGTGACTAATAAACTTCAGAGCAGCACGGATAGTTGGGTAGCAGCCGTCGATGATGTAACATGCGATGTCATGAATTTGTTGGTGAATGATCTTGCGCAGATTACCACTGCTGCAGCTAAACTTTTTGGAGGGGACAGAACCATCTGTATAAACATGAATGCGTTATCTGTGGTGCTAATGTAGGAATGAAAGCACGGTTTGTTTTAGGGCAAAAGATGAGACTCCATATTTTTTTATGTCTGGAAGGACAAGGAGCGCCTGGAGTGAATGCAGGCACCACAGCGGTAGAGATGGTCATGCTGCAAACATGATGTTTGGCGACAATAATCCTGCTAAACGCTGAACGAGGTCGAGGGGCAGGAAGGGAGGCAAGATATTGCAAGCCCGTCGACTAGGGAATTCGCACTATGCGAAGCTAACTTTCAAAGGAGACAGGCTGCCCCCATAAGTGAAGGTCGGCCAAGTATGACGGCCTTTTGTGCCAAAGCCGCTTCAGTGCCTCGAAGTGTGAAAGGATAGGGCACTTTATTGTGGTTTGCACAAATGCTACCGTATGCTCACCATGCTCTGGGTCGCACAGCTGCGACGCCTGTCGTGCTGTTTGACCGAAAGAGCGCCAACTGTCCAGGCTCTCAATATGCATCTTCAAAGAATTGCCCACATGTGAAAAAGAAGAATAAAGTCTTGAGGCAAATGGACAGGGATACTTCGTCGCACAAGGAGGCTGCTGCTGAGGTGTGGTGTCAGCGTTAACATCGCAGGAGATCTAGGAAATTCACTGTTATTTCTAACGACGCACTGCCTGCACTCTCAGTCCACACACTTCTACAGAAAACTAGCAATACTAGTAGTGAGGATCCTAAGCAGAAATTTTTGAATATCACTGCCGCATGCGAGGAGTGGCCGCTGTTGCCACGGCAGACGAACCAGCGGAGAAAGGCATTCGAATTGAGGAAATGGGATCGCTGCACTCCACAAGCTCATGCGGACAGGCAGCTAGTACGTTAAACTGCAAGAGGAGATGTCTGCTAAGGCACAAACAAAACACCAACACACACACAGGGCCTTGGAAGTTCAATTGAATTCTGAGATTTTCGTACGAAAACCACGATTTGATTATAAGGTAGGCCGTAGTGGGACACTGGATTAACTGACCACCACGAGATTTTTAACATGTCCTAAATGCACGAGACACGGGCATCATTGTACTTCGCGCCCATGGAAATGCCGCCGCTGAGGCCGGGATTTGATCCCGCCACCCCGTGCTTAGTAGCGCAACACCATAGCCGTTAAGCCACCGCCGTGGGTGGTCTTCAAAGTTGCTTTCACTAAATTTATTTAGAAGCATTGAAACCAACGAAAATGTCAATTACTGAGACCATTTGCGGCTCTTTACTGTCACACTGTGCGCAATTATTTAGCAAGCAAAGTGCAGATAAATCAACATTTATTGAGGTTGTTTCCCCTTCAGGTCTCCCTGTTGAACTCCTAAATACGCTTACGCCCTTTTCGGCGTATCTTGTGCCACTTGCAGCTAGAAGGAGAGCTGCCTGCGCCCAGAGTGCATAAAGCCTTCCCTGCGTCCGTTTCTCTTCAGTGGGAGCGGCCGCACTGAAGCGACCATATCGCTAAGACATTGCTGGCTTGCTTTGCAGATTGGTTACTATTCTCCTGTTTATGGTGTCCGTTCTGATTGTCTTTGTCTAATTGTGCTGCCGTTCCCAAAGAAATGCTCTGAAATTTTGTGCACGTTGTGGCGTTGCTTGGAACTTTTGGTGGCAGGAGATATAGAGAGTAATCCTGGCCCCTCAACTGAGGATATGCTTCAGCTTATCTCGGACAAGCAGACATTGACTGATGATAGACTTACATGTTTCGAGGAAAAACTAGACATGGTGGCGCAGTCATGCACTAAGCTACTTGCACTTGAACGCTATGCGCGCGATCTTGAGTGCACTATCAGATTACAGCAGCAAAGATTTTTTGACTTAAAGGATAGAGATAGACGCAATAATATTACGGTCTTTCGTGTACCGGAGAGCCCAAATGAGACGCACAAAGACATAGAAGACAAAGTAATTAAGGGTGTGTTTGGTGACCGCCTTGACGTGACAGTGTCGTCAGTGGAAATGATTCATAGGCTCGGCTAAAAGAAGGCAAGCCGAGATAGACCCATTATCCAGAAGTTATATAATTAAGGTGAGAGATTGGCCATTTTTAAGTATTGCAAAAAACTTAAGGGTAAGAAGATAGCACTACCTGATGACTACGCAAAAGAAACTCTGCAGAAACGAAGGATACTTTGGCGTTCAGCGGAGTCTGACCGGCAGTCTGGCGCAACGGTAAAACTCGTGCGTGATAAACTCCTAATCGGCGACGTTGCGTATACAAGGGACTTGACGGCAAATATACGGCTCGAAGCACGCACTTACCGCGAATCCGGGCCGCATGAGTGTTGGGGAACACAGAAGCCCCAAGAAATAAGGCTACTAAATATAAATGCATGAAACATTGTTAATAAGCCCTAGCCAATCAAAAACCTGACTTTAAGAAATGGCCATCACGTGGTTGGCATCGCGAAGACGTGGTTACAAAGCTACATCAGAAATGAAGAAATTTTCCTTAATTCTTTTCATGTCATACGTAATGACACCGACCACAAGGGACCGTAGCGTTGCCTTGTTCATCAAGAACTAAGTAGAAACAACTTCCCGTGATTGAGGATCACGAGAGCATAGGGTGCAAATTATTCATGGATAGATTCGTTTTATTAATTGGTGTCATTTATGGTTCCCCTGGTAGTTCCTCAGAGTTTCTTCACAAGTTTGATGATTACATTGTAAGCTAACTAACAAACGTAGTAGGTTAATACTAATGATGATTTTAACCTACCTGGCGTTGATTGGAACGCACGCGTATCAAGTACTGTCGATAGACTGCACGCTGACTGTATCTTGGAAATAATGGCAAAACATTGTCTAATGTAAGTGGTAAATGAGCCAACGCGAATACAGCGCCAATGCCACTCGATTCTTGATCGGCTAGTTTTATCAGATGACAGCTTTAATTGCCAAATCAACGTAGAAAATGGAATATCGGACCATAAAACCATAGCAGCCACTCTTAGGATAGGCGATAACAGTTTTGCCGAACATTGTAATACGCATGTGCTAAATTTTCAAAGGGCAGATGAAACATTAATCCTCGATCATCTAGAGCTAGCTCTTGACACGACACCACAGGAAAATGACGTGCAGCGTCTTTGGACATATTTTAAAGCAACAGTTGCAGATTGTATATCGCACTTTGTACCTGCCAGACGGAAACGCGTAGCCCTGATGGCAAAGGAATTCAATCCCTTCTTCTGCTCAGTGTTCCCGCCTCGTCAAATCGACCCCCAGATATGGGAATCACTGGACATCTGCGGATACGAAATTCAAATTTCCAAGGTAGGAGTATTAGAGCTCCTATTGAAAGTAAATTATAAGAAGTTATTAGAGACCAGAGGCGTGTAACCGGCGCAGCTATGCCGTTGCGTTACACGGATTTTTTTCTGCTTACGCAGGTTATCAGTGGCTTTGCCGGTGAACCGCTTCTCGTCGACCACAAAGGAATCGCTCTGCTACCAGCATCATCCATTCCCGACAGCGGTGAACTTCTATTGAACGTTTTCATCGACGGAAAATGTGCTCCAGCTGAGTTTGACAAGTGTCCACTGCCATCCCACGAACATTGAGAGCCGCATCGACACGTATGCAGCCTACAAGAAGGCGGAACCGTCAGTGTCAACTTGGGGCGTGTAACCGGCGCAGCTATGCCGTTGCGTTACACGGAATTTTTTCTGCTTACGCAGGTTGATGATTGTTTCAGGGATTCGTGTCACATTGATCTGCATGTTTTGCCGGTTCCGCCCCAGATTGTGTTTGCAAGCGCACAGTCGCGATGTGTCAAGCGTTCTGAGCGGCGACGCTTTGACCTATTGCGTAGTTATGCTTTTTATTTTCTCTTGTTACTTTTGTGTGGGGATGTAGAGTTGAATCCCGGACCCGGTATGCAAGGTACATTAGACATGCTTCTGGAAGGACAGAATGAAATTAAATCTAAATTAGAAGCTATTGAAGCAAAGCAGGAGGAGGGTATGACTGCATTACATGACCTAAAGAAGCGAATCGAGAGCTTAGAAGAAACTATCGAACAGTTTGAAGGTATTAAATCAACCTTAACCACATGCAGGAAACAATGCGAAGACAACCAAACTGTGGTGAAGAACTTATTGAAGAAAGTCGATGATCTGGAAAACAGAAGTCGACGTTCTAATTTGCTATTTTACGGAATTTCTGATACAGAGACTCGCGAGCCTCCCGAGACGTCTATAAGACACGTCATAGAAATAGTGTCTGACCTTGGTGCAGGCCCCATGCACATTGAAGTAGCGCACAGACTGGGGAAACACCAGGAAGGAAGGAAGCGACCTATCATTGCTAAATTTGCTTCTTTGAAAGAAAAACAAAGCGTCTTAGCCAACGCGAAGAAGCTGAAAGGGAAAACTGTTAGTATATCGGAAGATTTCTCTGAGACTATACGTCGCAAAAGGAAATTCCTGTGGGATTTTTCGAAGCTGCATAAGAGTGAAGGCACTCGTGTAAAACTGAAGTATGATGTTCTGCATCTAAATGATACAAAATATGTGTATGACGAAGGTCTAGGGCAAGTTGTTGAAAGTGCATGATACAAGCCGCTATCAGTATCTAACATTTCTTTTTTGGTTGTGAACTGCCGAAGCATCCGAAATAAGGCGGAAAATTTGGAAAACTTACTGCGCATGACAGAGCCCTCCGTGGTTCTGGGCACAGAATCATGGCTCCATTCTGATATCGGAGATAGTGAAGTTTTTCCAGCTGATTACACATGCTACAGGAAAGACAGGAACAGTCACGGAGGGGGTGTCTTTATATTAGTTCATCATACTATATCTTGCTCCCGTCTTGAAGTGCCAGTTGGGTCATGCGAAGCTGTCTGGTGCCGGATTAGGTTGCCAAACGGGAAAGGTTTATCAGTTTGCTCCTTCTATAGGCCCCCTGGAAGCTCGGTTGATATAATGCGAGAATTGTACAAAACAGTAGAAATGATACAAGCAGAGTGCCTTGTGATAGGAGGAGACTTCAACTTACCAGAGCTCTGTTTTAATCAACAATCTAGCTCGTGCGGAGCTGCTTCTGGTGCAGAGAAAGAATTCGTAAACATCATGCATGACTTCGCATTGACCCAGATGGTGACCCAAGCAACTCGACTAACCAATATATTAGATTTAGTACTGACAAATCGGCCAGCTTGGGTTTCGTCCACTTTAGTCCTGCCAGGAATCAGTGATCATGAATCAGTTTTTTTGTCAAATGCAGGTGTCGTACGAAAAAGCAAAATTGAATGCAGTAAGAAAGATATATAATTACTCGAAAGCTAATACTACAGAAATAGACTTAGCATTAGAAGCTTACTTTCCGCTTTACGAGGCCTTGTCAGAAACTTGCAGTGTTAATCATCTGTGGCTTAGTTTCAAAAACAAATTGTTAGATTTACAGGAAAGGTTTGTTCCTTCATGGGTGCAGTCGCCAAGGCATTGGAAGAATAAGCCATGGTTCAATGCTGATTTACAACGCCTTCATAACAAACGCCAAAGAGCGTTTAAAAGATATAAGAAGAATCGAAACCCCTTGACGAAAACAAACTTAGAGGCGGCTAACAATGCTCTACAGATGGCTGTTGCAAAAGCTAAAAAGGGCTTCCTTGACTCCTTCTCGTCAAGGTTCCAAAAGAACCCAAAGGAATTCTGGCGATACGTCAAACGCAATGGTAAAGATAATGTAGGCATTCCAACCATAGCGCACAATGGCCACATGATAGATGGCAGTCTTGAAAAAGCAAACTCCTTCAATGATTTTTTCAGTTCGATATTTCGGCCCAGCACAACTTGTGACATCCCTTCTCAGCCAGTCCAGCTTAATCCTATGGCACCCATAGAAATAGATGAAAGGGGAATTACTGCATTACTTCA
The DNA here is from genome assembly GCF_023375885.2 of Dermacentor andersoni. Classification (NCBI taxonomy): domain Eukaryota; kingdom Metazoa; phylum Arthropoda; class Arachnida; order Ixodida; family Ixodidae; genus Dermacentor; species Dermacentor andersoni. Next base: position 11,738,624 of record NC_092823.1, on the reverse strand, counting down.
ACGACTAGATGTGTCCAAAGCTGGAGGCCCTGATGGTTTGTCCAATGGCCTTATAAAGTTGCGTGCCGAATCTGTATCTCCTTTTTTAGCTCTCCTATTCACGATGGGGGCGAAATGCGAAAACACCCGTGTACTTAGATTTAGGTGCACGTTAAAGAACCCCAGGCGGTCGAAATTTCCGGAGTCCTCCACTACGGCGTGCCTCATAATCAGAAAGTGGTTTTGGCACGTAAAACCCCATAATTTAATTTTTTTTTTAGCTCTCCTATTCAAGAAAACTTTGCTCACTAGTTCTCTTCCTGTAGATTGGAAGGTTGCCTGCGTGGTCCCTATGCATAAGACTGGGCCTCGGGAATTGGTCTCTAATTACCGTCCTATATCCTTAATAAGTAATGTCTGTAAAACTCTAGAGCACATCCTATATACGAACATAATGAATCATCTCAATCCCTTATTAAATCCAAATCAGCACGGCTTCCGGCAAGGGACATCCTGTGTTACACAACTAACCGAGTTTGTTCATGAAGTATGCGAAGCTATGGATCGTTGTAGCATCATTGACTGCATATTCATTGATTTTAAAAGGCTTTTGACGTAGTGGAGCATGGTCTCTTAGTCCACAAGTTGCGCTGTTTAAATGTGAATGAGAAGGTTGTAGAATGGATTAGGGAATATTTAAGTTTAAGGTGTCAGTACGTCACAATAAACGGAGCCAAATCAAATGCAGCTTCTGTCACGTCAGGCGTCCCACAGGGGTCAGTTTTGGGACCGTTGCTTTTTATTGTGTTCATTAATGACATGTCAGAGAATATTACTTCCCACATGCGACTCTTCGCTGATGACTGTGTGGTCTACAGAGAAGTGAAAAATTTCCAGAATTCGCTTGCTTTGCAGGAAGACCTAAACACATTGCACCGGTGGTGCGAACAGTGGCACATGAATATAAATTTGCAAAAAACAGTGCACATGTGTTTCACGAGGAGAAAGAATGTACCTAATTACGTCTATAACATAAACGGCCACTTATTGGAAACTGTTCTCGAATATAAGTATTTAGGTGTGTACATCACCTCAAAACTATGTTGGCATCGACATGCTGATTATGTTGCTGGGAAAGCTTGCAAAATGTTGTGTTTTTTGCGCCGTAACACGAGAATGTTTCCGCAAGACTCAAGGAATTTACTATTTAAAACGTATATTAGATCCGCGTTGGAATATGCTTGTACTGTATGGGACCCGCCGACAAAGACTGACAGACAAAAATTAGAAAGAATCCAGAACTTAGCGGCCCGCTACGTTTCTGGGAATTATAGTAGATACGTTAGTGTGTCTGGCATAAAACAGGAATTAGAATGGGAACCCCTTGAAATAAGAAGAAGAAAGCTAAGGCTTAAATTCTTTCATAACATATATTACGATAAGATTGCTCTTCCTAGGGAGAAGTACATTTTTCATCCACACTACAGATCCGAGCGGGTTGATCATAACCATAAAGTGCGTGAATTCAGGTCAAGAACCGATATGTTCAAGATGTCGTTTTTTCCTCGCACTGTTCGAGAATGGAATGCTTTATCTTCATTTCTTGTTAATATTACTGACAATGAAGTGTTTGCATTGTCATTGTGACTGCCATTGTAATATTTTTTTTTCTTTTGTACAACCCCCCCCCCCCCCCCACTGTAATGCCACTGTGGCGCTGTGGGTAAATAAATAAATAAATAAATAAATAAATAAATAAATAAATAAATGACATATCAAATGAAATTCTGAAACGCTACAGTGACTCTGTTGCGGAATTCCTAGTACAAATGTTTAGGGCATCAATAGACACCGGTACTTCACCTGATGACTGGCTAATGGACAGAGTAGTGCCGATCTTGAAAGAAGGAGACAGATTCAATGTGAACAATTACCGTCCCATTTCTATTACATGCACTGTTTGTAAATTGTTGGAACACACGCTCTGCAAGTATAAAACAAATTACATGGAAACGAATAAAAATATTTTATGCTAAACATGGATTTCCTAGGTGCCTCTCCACCGTGATCCAGCTGTTCTAGACAGTTGAATGCTTTCCGTAAGCCATAAATAATAAAGAAGACATAGAAGCCTTAGATTTTTCTAAGGCATTCGACAGGGTTTGCCCTGCAAAACTTGTGCCCAAACTTTAAGACGCTGGTCTTGCTCCAGAAATTCTACGAAGGCTTATTTAAAGAATTGACAACAGTTCGTAGAAATTTCTAATAAGCGGTTGTCAGCATTGTCGGTTACGTCCGGCATGCCTCAGGGGTCGGTCTTGGGGCCGGTACTGTTTCTGATATAGATTAATGATACAGCCGCGACCATTAACCCACTGATTGAAGTACGACTATTTGCAGATGACTGTTAGGTGTTCTGCCAGGTAAAAAGCGCCCTTGAATAAATTTTATTGAATGAATCATTGCAAATTATTATTGACGTGTGTGCCTTATGGTATATGCCAAAAAGAAACTTCCCTCGCTTTTTTCTTATGCTATTGGCAGTGATATAATAAAACGTACAAAAGAAATGAAATGCCTTGGAATAACTATCACACATGATCTAAAATGGAACCGTCATGTGACGATCACTTGTGGATCCGCACAGCGAAAGCTCGGCTTGTTAAAAAGGAAACTGAAGTTTGCCAGTTCTGATGTGAAACTAAGGGCCTACCGGGCAATTGTTCGCCCTAGTCTAGAGTGCGCAAGTATAATCTTGGACCCATACCAGCCATATCTCATTAATTAACTAGAATAAATACAGCGTCTTGCTGCCAGGTTTACCTTTTCCTGCTGCAATCGGACACAATTAGTTACAGAGTTACTTGATAGGGCTAACCTTCCGACACTTGCTCAGCGCCGGAGGGATGCTAGATTAAAATTCATGTTCCAATTACAAATACGAGGCCTAAACGTGCTTATCTAATGGCTATCTTCCCTCCAGCGGCGTAGCCAGGGGGGGGGCTTATAGGGCTTCAGCCCCCCCCCCCCCCCGAAATTTTTTCGTGCTGTTCATGCACCACAGACGAAAGCAACCCCCGGCGCCAGAAATCATTCTGGATTTTGTCTAGAATGTCTTTTTGACGCTTCATCATCATCATCATCATCATCATCATCATCATCATCATCAGCCTGGTTACGCCCACTGCAGGGCAAAGGCCTCTCCCATACTTGAACAACCCCGGTCATGTACTAATTGCGGCCATGCCGTCCCTGCAAACTTCTTAATCTCATCCGCCCCCCTAACTTTCTGCCGCCCCCTGCTACGCTTCCCTTCCCTTGGGATCCAGTCCGTAACCCTTAATGCAATTCACAGAATTCTGCTATCATTTTTCATTGTTGAGTTACTGAGTTTTAAGCATGATAGTTCTGTTTTCTAAAATTTTCCGATTTTGGCCGATTTCTAATTCAGAATTGACCACCTAAATGAAAAATTCGAAAGCAACAGTACCTAGAATTTAAGTTTTTCTTTTAAATTCAACAAACATTGTCAAATTTGGTGCAGTCGTTGCGAGGAAAGACGAATTACCCTTCTACATGTATTTAAATAGCAGCACCCGAGCTAGAGCTTCCCCTTACGGAGGAGGCCGAGCTGCAACATGAGGGCATAACCAGGCTGATGATCATGACGGTGGCTGTGGAGCCGCTATATATATATCTTTCAATATTTTAACATACGGCTCGTCTACACCCCGGTTTCATAATGCTTCCATGACTGCTGAGGTTTCGACTGAATCAAACGTTTTCTCGTAATCAATGACAGCTATATATAACGGTTGGTTATATTCCGCACATTTCTCTATCACCAAATTGATAATGTGAATATGGGCTATTGTTGAGTAGCCTATACGAAATCATGCCTGGTCCTTTGGTTGACAGAAGTCTGTGGTGTTCCTGATTCTATTTGCGATTACCTTAGTAAATACTTTGTAGGCAACGGACGGTAAGCTGATCGTTCTATAACTTTTCAAGTCTTTGGCGTCCCCTTTCTTATGGATTAGGAATATGTTAGCGTTCTTCCAAAATTCCGGTACGCTCGAGGTCATGAGGCATTGCGTATACACGGTGGCCAGTTTTTCTAGGACAATCTGCCCACCATCCTTGAACAAATCTGCTGTTACCTGATCCTCCCCAGCTGCCCTCCCCAATTGCATAGCTCCCAAGACTTTCTTTACTTCTTCCGGTGTTACTTGTGAGATTTTAAATTCCTCTAGACTACCCTATCTTCCATTATCGTCGTGGGTGCCACTGGTACTGTATAAATCTCTATAGAACTCCGCAGCCACTTCAACTATCTCATTCATATTAGTAATGATATTGCCGGCTTTGTCCATTTACGCATACCTCTTACTCTTGCCTATTTCTAGTTGCTTCTTCTGTTCTTTTAGGCTGCCTCTTTTCCTGAGAACATGTTCAATTTTATCCATATTATGCTTTCTTATGTCAGCTGGCTTACGCTTGTTGATTAACATGGAATGTTCTGCCAGTTCTATTCTAGGTGTACACTGTTAAAACGATTGCACCCTTTGGGGTGTATTTTTGTCCCACAACAATAATCGGCATCTGCCTTGCTTGTATTTCCTTTCTTGAAACTCCGCGCTCGGTACTTTCCTGTCGAGAATGCTGCATCACACTGATTTATTTATTTATTTGTGATACCCTCAAGGGATATAATTGTACACGGCAGAGGGGAGGGGCGAGAATACATTCGAAGAGTAAAAAATGCAGGATTAGTTCAAGGAATTTCCAAGGAACAAAAGCAATATGAAAAAAGTAGTAATGCATTCATAACAAAATAACAGACACTTACATAACATGAAAATACAGAAATAATACACTTTAGCAAGCAGACAATGTTCACGAATAAGTACATAATTATGCCATTTGCCACCATACATTATTTTATGTTGATTAGTGCATTCTTAAAACGAGTGGGGTCACGTATGCTTACTAATGATGTAGGTAGATTATTCCAGTCGACTGAAGTCCTAGGAAGGAGTGATTGCGAGCACGCGACGGTGTTATGACGGGGTACGTGAACTTTATGTAAGTGGTCACGACGAGCCAAATAATAAGGCGCAGGTTGGATCCAAAGAGGGCGAAGAGATGCGTTGTGGTAGTAGATTTATGAAAAAGGGAAATGCGTGATTCTTTTTTGCGAAGAGATAATAATGGAATTTGAAGGGTAGTCTTCATTAATGTAACACTAGCAGTGCGATGGTAGTTAGCTCAGATGAAACGAACCGAGCAATTTTGCACCGATTCAATTTCGTTAATTAATGTGATCTGATGAGGATCCCAAACGGATGAAGCATATTCTAATTGGGGGCGGACGTATGTCGTGTACAAGAGCCGTTTTAATAAATCTGGCGCAAGCGAAAAATTTCTCTTCAAATATTCTAACGAGCGGTTAGCTTTAGATATTACATACTGTACATGCTGCTTGCAAGAAAGATCGCTAGTTATATGACTGCCAAGATAATGGTAGCATGTAACGGATTGAAGGGGGCAGTCATTAGGGGCGTAGGTAGGGCAATTTGTGTTAGAACGAGAAATCCGCATAGATTTGCATTTATTAATGTTGAGTTCCGTGCACCAAGTGAGGCACCAATTAAATATGTTATTTAAATCGAATTGAAGGGTAGCTATATCAAATGCATTAGTTACATTTCGATATATAACGCAGTCGTCAGCGAATAAACAAGTTTGTGAGGAAATGTTATCAGGTAAATCGTTAATATATATTGAAAATAAAAGAGGACCAAGAACAGACCCTTGTGGAACACCGGATTCAACTGGAGCCGTGTGAGATGTGGAGTCATTAGTTACAACAAATTGGGAACGAGGAGAAAGGAACGATTGGATCCAGCTGAGTACTCCCGGGTCAATGTTGAGTGCGCTTAGTTTGTGTAGTAGCAGTACATGTTTCACCTTGTCAAAAGCTTTGGAAAATCCAAAAATAGGCAATCAGTCAAAAAACCGCTATCAAGATACACAGTAAGTCATTAGTGAAAGTTACCAGCTGAGTCTCACAAGAAAAAAATTTGCGAAAGCCATGTTGACTGTTAGAGAAAAAATTATTTTCTTCAAGAAAGTTGACGAGGTTAGAAAATATAATCTGCTCCATAATTTTGCATGGTACTGAGGTAATCGATATGGGCCTGTAGTTAAAAGGATCTTGAGTTTCGCCAGATTTGTGGATAGGAATAATCTTTGCTGTTTTCCAGTCATGAGGCAAGGATGAAGACAGGTACGATTGTGAAAAAATGCTCTCTAAGATGATAGAGGAATACTCACTAGTGTTTTTTAGAAATGTCGTCGCGATTTCGTCCATTCCACAAGAAGACGTAAGTTTAATAGTGTCTATTATTTTTTTATGCCAGTAGAGTTAAAAATTACGGGATCCCTAGGAAAAAAATTGCGGCATGGTAGCCTTGGAAGGTCGTTATCACGTGCTGAAGGAGTGAAAGCTTTTATAAATACATTATTTAGGATCGTAGCGCAGTGCTGCCGAGGTATAGGCTCACCGGAAGACGTGCTAAGTGATATGATTTTCGATGCACTAGGCCTTACTACATTCCAGAAGCTTCTTGGATTATTCATGAGCATGTTCGGAAGGGTATTATTGAAAAAAGAAAATTTTGTATTCCTTATCGCAGATGAGTAGGCCGAGGCAGCTTCATTGTAAGCAGACCATTTAGCCTGGCTTTCCATCCACTTAGCTGTGCGAAAAAGACGTTTTGTTTCTGTTAGATAGGCGTTTCAAAGATTTAGTATACCATGAAGCATTGTTATTCGAAAAAACGCACCTCTTCGGAATAAACTTGTTAACAAGATCGTGAATTTTTTCTTTGAATATATTCCAGTTAGTATCCAGTGAGCGCTCAGCAACTTTATGCAGGTAATTATCAAGGAAAAGAGCAAGTTCGTAGTTGATAGCGGTGAAGTTGCCGTTTTTATAATCACGAATAGTTTAAATACTGTTTTGGGACGGTAGGATTGCCAGGCTAATGAAAAAATGCAAGACGTCGTGATCGCTCAAGCCGGGTGAGTGTGTAACATTAGATATGATAGCTGTTGATGATGTTAAAACAAGATCTAAAAGAGATGATGTGGTGTTCGTTACAGGTGTAGGGGAAGTAACTACCTGAACCAAGTTGAAATCAGTACATATCTCTACAAAATGCTTCGATTCTGCGGAAGTTGTATTTAATAAAGGACACGTGCTTCACCAGGAAATATTCGGGAAGTTAAAATTGCCCATAAGTAATATTGACGCTCCGGGAAGCGAACACTTATCTGGCACAAGCAATTGCACATGCTATCGCAAAAAGTCGGGGCTGATGATGGTGGTCGGTAACAAACACCGATCACAACCTTTTTGAAATTTACAGAAATGCAGCACCATACACATTCAATGTTACATGATATGGCTACAGGGAAACAGTCAAAGCATTCATTAACAGCAATTAAGACACCACCACCTAGTGTGTTAGCGCGTTCAGTACGGTAAATATTATACTTTTTATTACGATAGAATAATCAGAGTTTGTTACTTTACTCGTCAACCACGTTTCTGTTAATGCAATTATGTCTGCATCACAATCATTTATTAGGCTACAGAGATCATCTTTTTAGGTAAGAAGCTATGAATATTAGTAAATAGAAGCGGTAGTCTTGATATTATAGGATCGAGGTCCCTACCCCTCGCGTTATCCTACGGGCGCGCTGTTAGAACATTGCGGCCTGATCTTAAGGATAGAACAGACGCCGTGGCACCATCTGAGGTACTACTTATCGGCTTCAATTCACAGACCTTTTGCTCAGTGGCATCGTATACATAGCATCTTTTACCAATTAGTAGCTTGTTATATCTTAATTTAAATGGCACATTCTGGCTTTTTCCGTATTCGATAAGAGTTCTTCTGGCGTAACGTGTAGCGGGACTGAAATCTTCACTAACAGATATACTCATTTGTTTAGCATGGGGCGGTTCGATAATATTTCTTCCTTCGTTTTATAGGCAGCAAAATTTACTATCAACGGACGAGTCTTCCCTGGACTAAATCTACCAATACGATGTGCGCGCGATATGCTGTCACTAGTTATTCTGAGGCTTAGAGTGTTTGTTAGAATGTCCGGCATCTTTTCCTCCGATTGAGCAGCGGATTCGGTGGCGATGTCCGTTAAACCATAAAAAAGTAGACTATTTCTACGAGAGCGGTCTTCCGCATCATCCAGTCGGGCGCATAGGAATGCAGCGTCCTTTGCTATATTCCCAACCGCTTCACGCACGTCACCGAGTTCATGCGGCCATTTTTCAAAACTACCGGTCTGATTTTCTACCGTCGCAAGTCTTTCTTTAATTTCTGATATCGCTTCCGCCACCGTTTCCTAATTCGTTTTTAACTCTGTAATAGTGTCCAGCATTGCTTCTTGGTTATCCTCCATTTTAGACCTTTGATTCAAATCGCGTAAGGTTTTCAGAACTTCGGATAATGTATCTGATTGTTGTTCTCTCGGAGGACCGGGATTACTCTCAACGTAACCGCACAAAAGCAATAACAAAGAACAAAAAGGACCAACCACTGCTTCTGGGCATGGAAGCACGATTATAAATGGATCGTCGGATTTTAGTTTTGATATAGAAAGGCAACTCACCTGTGGAATGAACAAAAAGATGCGTGAGGCCATCATTCCTAATGCAAAAGGATAGACAGTTGGGCGAGTTGGTACGGTAACATGATTTTGGCTTCTAGCGCGAAGTGAAACACGGACACAGAAAGGAGTAGACAGGACGAGAATTGTACGCACAAAAAGCTAATACCGCTATTGACAAAAATTTTGTTCCAAAAATTACCAATTTAAAGAAAGTGAAAAAAACTGCAATTGATTTGCTTGAGAAATTTGGTCTGGAGCGCCTCGCGTCTGGAGTTAAACATACCAAGGGTCTGCACCTCGACATATTTTTTAGTGCCAAGACACATAAGCCGGAAGTTCCTTTTCGAGCCATTATTTCTGAAAAAGGAACGTGGCAGTACACAGTCTCAACTTTTTTGCATAATGTTTTGTCTTCATTTCGTCTTAATGACCCCTTCCTGATAAGACATTCGGAAGAAATTGTAGCCTTCCTAACAGAAAATAATCCAGGTAAATGCTCAGCGATCAGTGTTGATGGTAAAGACCTTTTTTATTCGCTTCCGCAATCGGAACTACTATGTAGTGTTAAAGAAGCACTAACGCTCAACAATGATGAGTTCCGGTTTACTCAGGACTGTGGGATGCCCGTGGAATCTTTTTTAGAACTTTTGTTGTTTTACTTAGGGAATACCGTTGTAAAATGGGGTAGTTCTATGTATGTACAAAAATCGGGAGTTTGTATTGGTTCTAAAGTTGCGCCAGTCTTGAGTGACATTTATCTAAGTCGCGTTAATAGAAAACTACAAAACAATCTTAAGGAATTGGCGGTGCATGCGTTTAGATATGTAGACGACTATCTGGTATTTTGTTCTCGCAATAACTACACCAAGAAAGCTACGGATACTTTAAAAGTTTTTAGGGAATGAGGTGGGGGCCTAGGTTTCAGGCTAGAGATTATCCAGGGCAACAAATTACAGTTTCTAGACCTGTGCTTAACGTTCCAGGATGAGCATGTCTGTTGGCATTATTCGCCTAGGGCCAAGAAGCCACTGCTAGAATATTCTTCTTGCCATTCTAAACTTGTTAAACAGGGGATAGCTTATTCAACTCTTAGGTCTGCCATTACTAAGTCATGTCCGCACAATATGCAACAAAGTTTTTCACAACAGATAGAAAGGCTTGGAAAGGCTAGCTATCCAGTGCATCTATTATCACTAACCTGCGAAAAACTTGTAAAATGGGTAAAAAGCCCCGGTAAAAAACAAGAAAAACAGAAAAAAGAAACAAAGTTTGCTGTAGTAGCCTACATGCATAGATTATCCCATGGTTTAAGGAATGAGGCCAATAGGTATGACGTCAGTACCGTTTTCTCGGCCCCACGCAAGTTGTCTAACATGTGCCCTTTGACAAATAGGAGACTTGAACAGGAAGGCAAAAAAGCAAAGATGATTGCGGAGTTAAACATGTTTCCCCTTTAGTGCCCTACAACACGGGTATAGTTTATCAGATTCCACTCGAGTGTGGGAAAGCTTACATTGGACAGAGTGGCAGGTGCATTAACATTAGACTAAAAGAACACAAACATTCACTAAACAACCCCAATGCATCACATTTAGCGGCACATTGTTTCGATTGTGGTTGCAAACCTTTCTTTGAAGACACGAAAATTCTTTCTAGACACAGATGCCAAACCACGCGGGAAATTATCGAGGCATTCCACATAAAAAGATTAGGAGAAACTTGCGTCAGTCATGCTTCGTTGTCTCTGTTAGATTGCGAATTTCAGTACCTTCGCAATACGTGTACTAATCTCAAGTAATTTTTTGTTCTTTGACTTCGATACCCCCTGATATGTTAAACTGATGCTTTTTACCTTGTTATTTTCTTTTGCTGCGGTTTTTGCAATAACCTATATATATGTTCTTCGTTTTAATAAAAATTTAGTTGAGAGTTAGCGTCTGCTCCTTTCTGTGTCCGTGTTTCACTTCGCGCTAGAAGCCAAAATCATGCCATCATTCCTGTCGTGTGTCCATGCCCACTGAAGATTTCATTCGGAGCGCCGGCTTTCAGCTGACTCGCTATCGGCGCAGCCGAAGACGTTGAAGCTGCGCAGTGGACATCAAGTGACCAGTGACGCAACCACCCTGCCAGAGGAGGGCGGCAGCGTACGGAGACCTGGAAGCTGGGAAAGCACCCGCCATCGCAGCTTCGTCGCAAGGGTCACCAACTGTACCGTTGCCGGTGAGGCACTGGTCGACAGGGAGCATCTCATTTGGTGGCAAGCAGCAGTCGCCAGGATAAGATGAGGCAGGTGAGGCATAGAGGTCTTGAAAACTTGCTTCCGTGGTTAACGAACCACTGTAGAGCACTCCACCGTGACGAGAGACAGCATGACATTCCCAGCCAAGGGCCAGGGCACCGAATAACTGTGGAATGAACAAAAAGATGCGTGAGGCCATCATTCCTGTCGTGCGTCCATGCCAGCGCATGCCGTCCCTGACTGGAAAGTACCAGGCGCGCAGCGTTAAAGAAAGGAAACGCGGGCAAGACAGATGACGATTATTGTTGTGGGACAAGATAGGCCCCCAATGGTATAAAATGTTCCAAGAGTGTAGGGTTAGAGGCTTTCATACATTCGCGTTTCTTGATCAGATCTCTCGACTCCTGTGACAGCTTACTTGTATCCTGTCTAACGCAGTTACCACCGACTTCTGTTGCTAACTCCTTAATGATGCCCATAGCATTGTCGCTCATTGCTTGAACACTAGGGTCCTCTTCCTAAGTTAAAGCCTAATACCTGTTCTATAGCTTGATCCTGAATTCCTCTATTTTCCCTCTTACCGCTAACTCGTTGTTCGGCTTCTTATGTTCCAGTTTCTTCCGTTCCCTCTTCAGGTCTAGGCTAATTTGTGTTCTTACTATCCTATGGTCACTGAAGCGCACCTTGCCGAGCACGTCCACATCTTGTATGATGCCAGGGTTAGCGCAGATTGTAAGGTCTATTTCATTTCTAGTCTCGCCATTCTGGCTCCTCCACGTCCACTTTCGGCTATTCCGCTTTCGGAAGAACGTATTCATTATCGCCATATTATTCTGTTCTGCAAACTCTACTAATAACTCTCCCCTGCCATTCCTAGAACATATGCCATATGCCCCCACTGACTTGTCTGCAACCTGCTTCTTGCTTAGCCTGGCGTTTAAGTCGCCCATCAGTATAATGTATTTTGTTTTGACAAAATCCAGCGCCGATTCGACGTCTTCATAGAAGCTTTCGACTTCCTGGTCCTCATGACTGGATGTAGGGTAGACCTGTACGACCTTCAATTTGTACCTCTTATTAAGTTTCACAGGACTTGCCACCCTCTCGTTAATGCTATAGAATTCCTGTATGTTACCAGCTATATCCTTATTAATCAGGAATCCGACTCCTAGTTCTCGCCTCACCGCTAAGCCCCCGTAGCACAGGACGTGCCCTCACATTTAGCACTGTATGAGCTTCTTCTGTCCTCCTAACCTCACTGAGCCCTATTACATCCAATTTCCTGCCGTCTAATTCCTCCAATAGCACTGCTAGACTCGCTTCCCTAGATAACGTTCTAGCGTTAAACGTTGCCAGGTTCAGATTCCAATGGCGGCCTGTGCGGACCCAGGTTTTCTAGCACCCTCTGCTGCTTCACAGGCCTGATCGCCGTTGTAGTGAATTGTTTCGCAGCTGCTGGGGACTGAGGGCCGGGGTTTGATTGTTGTATTCATATAAAAGGTTGTGGACAACTACTGTACCAGGGTGGCCAATCCTGTTCTGGTGAGGGAGTGCGTTACTGGTTCAGGTCACTGGGATCAGGCGGCCCTCCAGGACTGTTTATGCAATTTTATCAACACGCTGACTTTCTTTCTTTTTTTAATCCGGTGGAAAATTGCGCGGCATCGGGATTAGAACCACGGTCTTCTTGCACGCGAGGCGGATACTCTACCTCTACGCCACCACTGCACCTCTTGTATATAATTACTGATTAATTATCTTTGTTTTCCTTTGAAAGAAATCTGGAAATGTTTTAATAACCCCAAATGTGTATATGCCTTGTACTTATATATACTTCGTATATAATTACTGATTAATCATCTCTGTGCTTTCTTATGGAACAAATTTGGAATTTTTTTAATAATCCTAAGTGTGTATATGCGTTGTACCTATATATGCCTTGTATATAATTACTGATTAATTATTTTTGCGCATGCCACTGTTTTGTTATAAGCTTGTATTTCCCACCCTGTAACAGTCCGAAAAGAGCTCACAGTATGGGCAAATAAAATAAATACAAATATTTGAAATGTCTCATTCGAAGTCACACATCGCCAGTAATTCTATCCCGAAAACAAATTTGGTGTTCATATTGATATTGCTTACCACTATACGTGCAGAAAGGCGTCACTTAGTGTGCCTAATTTCGCATTCTGACGCAGCTAATCTGAGTGAAAGTATGGTTCTCGCGTTGTCTCAGCTCATCGCATAGTATGGGCACTCTGCAGGTGTAACTCGGCGACGATGATGATGATGTTCATTAACATCCCTATTTAAACAGGGCGGGGACAAACAGTCACTTTCCCTGCTTGATTTAGTTAAGTATTACAAGGTCTGTCGCTACCTAGCCTTTTGCCTATCTGATCTCGATCGTAACTTTCGTATTTAAAACCTTCCTCAACTCCCTACGTCTACAATGACTCCGGTTCTATGAATATCTTCCCTGCTCTTTTTCCCAACAACAATACAATTGTCCCGAATGCTGACAGCTTAATCAGGACTTGGATCTTCTTGGAATCACAATGCTTTTAGAAGATAGGCACCCCCTACGGGTGTCGCTGGGTGAATATCTTGGCATTGCATTACGATGTGGCGAATCGTTACCAGGCTTTCCTTGTTCCTTCTGGGGTTTTTTTTTTTTTTTTTTTTTTTTTTTGCGGCGCATGCATGCCTCATTCTGTGTAGCATATTTTTTCCGGTTTGTTTTTGTCCTCAGGCAGCCAGCTCGGTCCTCAAGCAGCAAGGCACCGTCCTTTGCGTGATCATATAGATGCTCCTTCCTGATTGCTTTCGTATGCTGTTTTTGCAAACCTCCATGATCTTTGTTATTTCCATTCTTTGCATTTAATTTACCCTCTCTGTTTCTCTAACTTTCTTTCTTGTGACTCTTGGTTGTCTATTTAGACTTTCATCACCCTGTACTGGTTGCCTCCATATCATGTCCACGGTTTGAGGTACGTGTATTTGTGCACTTGTCACTTAATTTTGAGAATTCCATTCGCAATATAGTTAGGAATTATATCTAACGGATGTGTTGATCTGGCTTCGCCTTTATTTGGTTTGCCACTAATTTTTTGTCACAGAGTGTATGCCCATTTTCGGCCTATCCTCCATATGGGCATGTTGCTCGATGATTTCTACATAAACTCGAACGTTTATTCTCATCTCAGAGAGATCTCTAAAGTAAACTGATTTGTTAATGTAATGGTGAAAAGTACTTCAAGAACTCTTTGGTACTCGGTATGAGCCACCTGGTGGTGTGCTCGTTCTTGGCCAGTCCTCAAATTTAGTACGCCCCACTTCGCCAGGACAGGTGCAAAATTCCTAAATATTGCTCCACAGCTGCCGTATCTCTGCAGAAACCTTCCATCATCATTTTCCCCTAGACAAGCATCAAACATCGCTTTCGTTTTTGTGGCGTCACTGCGTACACGTCTCCCACTGAGCGTACGCTTCTATGACACATGAGGCTGGCACCTTTGTGGTGGACAAACAAACAATAAATCAGGTTACTCGTTGCACAAGATGAAAGTAAACAAAATTCTACGCATTGCTGTTAGCTATATTCTAAAGTATTTGATTGACCACTTCACAAATAGTGTTGCCACTTTCGCGATATTTATTTTATTCTTTTTCTATTTTAATAAAGAACACTGTGAGCCTTTGCACAGGCCCAAACAGGAAGTGGACTGTCAAAATGCACATGACCATGGGAATAACAAGGAAAAAACTGAAAAGATTTTGTTGCCTCATTGAGCAACTTGTCGATTTCGAGACTAATTTTTCTCTTAAGTGACCGGTGACATTTAGGTGACATGAAACAACAATTGGCGACATTTTAGTGACTCCGAAGCTAGGAAAGTTGCTTCGAAAATGGTTTCTATGACGCACAGTAGTTGCAAAGTTTACATATAGAATTTAATCAAGTAAGAAAGGTCGTAGTTCACGCCGGTTTATTTCTTCTACGTTTGCATTTATGTTCGTTTTCGCGGGTTTCTGTTTGTACTCCTGTAAATCACAAGCATGTATTCGCTACTGCCAAATTGCTAGTATTGCGAGTGAGGCGGCAAAAGGAACCTCAGTAGCTTTCCCGCGCGAAGTGTACAAGCAATGTCTAACTAATCGCAGACGCAATCGCTGTTGCTTAGAGGAGACATCGCATAAGCGCTTTCCAAGCCTACAGCAAGGTCGTTTCCAACCGCCTAATTTACGCGCGGCTCAAAACCATATCATTTTGGCGGCCCGTCTCACCATTCCTTTGAGCGAAAGTCACCGCCAATTCACCCTCCTCACAGCTGACGTCCCAGCCTTGGGTGGCGCATCAGTATCAGTTCCGCCTCGTTCGGAAAGACTTCTCCGATGCTTGAGGCAGGCAGACGCAACCGTAATCTGTTCAATGTCCCTCCGTCCATAGGCGTCTCGTGAATTCCCCATAAGCACTGTAAGTTTCTTTCTCTCCTTTCTTTTTTTTTTTTCCAGACTACTTTAGGTGCTGCTCAATTTCGCGAAAATATATCGTGTATCTAGGCGCGTTCATGGCTGCATGCGTGCGGGAAGCTCTGAAACCACAATGTTAGAACCACTGAGAAATACTGTGTTGTGCCAGCTGTTGCGATCAGCAAAACCCATATATCGCGAATAATTCTAGCATGTTTTCAGGCACGTACGATCCTCTGAGCTGAAATTCTCCGAAATAAGGTGGCCTGACAACCCGCAGGAATATCTGACTTAGGTAGCTTGAATGCTCACTTGCCAGAGCCGTAAGTTCGAATCATCGCGTTTTTTGTCTCAAAGTGGGAAACTTGAACTCACCTGCCCTAGTACACTACATCTCCAGGCTTGGAATGGAGGCTGGCACCGGCAAAAACGCCGAGAGCAAGTAGGGCTGTAATAATCCAGGTACAACAACATTAGGAAGACCCACTAAGCTTCAACAAGACACTAGTGCAGTATTCGGCCGCTCCCTCCCAAACAACTTATTCGATTAACAAATGGCTCTCAGCCCCAAACAGTTGCCGAGCACCTGACCAAGGCGGCGGTCAGAGCTGCGGTGCAGCAGAGGGTGCTAAGAATCTCTCGACCCAGACAAGTCGCCAAAGGAAACTGACCGTTGCAACGTTTACCACAAGAATGCACGTGTTAGCGCTGTTTTAATTTTCATACCTATAAAGAAAGGGGCCAAACAAGGAGACCCAATCTCTCCAGTGTTATTCACTGCGTGCTTGGAACAAGCATTCAAGCTATTAAACTTGGAAAGCTTAGCAGTAAGGATCAACGGCGAATATCTCAGCAAACTTCGATTTACAGATGACATTGGCCTGTTCAGCTACACTGGGGACGAGTTACAACAAATTATTGAGGGCCTTAAAAGAGAGAGTATAAGAGTGGGGTTGATGTTTAATATGCAAAAGACTAAGATAAATATCAATAGCCGGGTAAGAGAACAATGTTTCAGAATCGCCAACCAGCCTCTAGAGTCGGTGAAGAAGTCCGTTTACCTAGGTCAATTACTCTCACGGGACTCTGATCATTAGAAGGAAATTTGCAGAAGAATAAAAAATGGGTTGAAGCGCCTTCGGCAGAAATTGTCAGATCGTGACTGGAAGCTTACTATTATTATTAGAAAGAAAGCTATACCATCAATGCATTTTATCGGCGTTGACATATGGGAAAGAAACTGGGAGACTGACAAAGCTCGAAAACAAATTAAGGATCAGGGAAAGCGTGATGGAATTTAGGCGTAACGTTAAGGGAGAGGAAGAGTTTGGTGTGGACCAGAGAGCAAAGAGGTATAGCCGATATTTTATTTGGCATTAAGAGAAATAAATGCAGCTGGGCAGCTTATGTAATGTGTAGGTTAGATAACCGGCGGACCATTAGCGTTACAGAATGGGTGCCAAGAGAAGGGAAGCCCTGTCAAGGACGGTAGAAGACTGGGTGGGGTGATGGAACTAAGAAATTCGGAGGCGCTAGCTGGAATCGGTTGGCGCAGGACAGGGGTAATTGGAGATTGCTGGGAGAGGCCTTTGTCCTGCAGTGGACATAATATAGGCTGACGATGACGACGACGACGACGATGACGACAAGCAAGCTGCCCAAATTGCCTGCCGGCGTATGCGCTCTGTGACCACGATGAAGCAACGGCTGTCTTCAAATTGCTGGTGTACTTGCGCTTCACAACACGGTGGTCCTAAGAGGCTTCACATTGTGCGCACAATTTTTTGTTTCACATTTCTTCATATCTTTTCACAATTTTTTGTTTCAAGCATATGTGATTCATATGCTTGAATGGTCCTTGTGCAAGAAACAATATATCGCTGAAACAGGATAATCAATGAACGTCACATTAAACGGACATCGCGCAGACACAGCTAAAAAGCTTCCCAAAGCCGTCGCCGAGCATTTCAACCAATGAGGCCATAACTTTCATGAACTTAAACTCTACATCTCACAGTGAAATTTCCGTTCTGAACGAGAAAGAAAATGCAGAGAATCATACCTTATCCATAAGTTCAAGACATTGCAACCAAAAGGCATAAATGTTTCAAAGGGAGCTTTAAAATCTATTCGCTATGCTAAACTTCAAGCTATAGGCAACAGCACTTAGTTTGATTTCTTGGCGTATCTCCCACTCCTTATTTTTCCCTTTCCATTCCTTTTTTTTTTCAGCCGGCGTGTCAGACGCCCTTGCCACGCCGGCTAAATACGAAATAAATCTTCCAGAAGAGAGTAAGGACCGGGCTTTCTGTTAAAAAGAGAGCGCTTGGGAGAGATGTGACCTCGCAATCAGGTTGCGAGCTCCACGCACTGCGTACGAGAGCAAAACTTGGGTGAGATATTCACAGCAGCGTATTGTACCTGAGGACTATGTTTTTTCACAGCGTGAGGGGTGGTTCAGGGCCCCTTTCACAACACGCGACCGAAAGCTTGTCGAGAAATTTTGCTCTCCTTTCACGAGCGCCGAGAACTCCTATATCTGTAGATAATATGCTCAGAGTGTCTTGATTGTAGTTCTGAAGAATTAAGTTACCCGTGTTTTCTTGCACTGACGAAGTTTTGTGGCCTTGAATGTGAATGTAAACGCAATATTTCAGCATGGTATATAGGTAGCTTGGTAACTTAAAAGCCCTACACACCCTGCCTTTGAATCTATTGTTTCGTCTTTACCTACGTGGACATTATAGACAACCATAAAACGCTTCGGCACATATTATTTGCACTACGTTACAAAACAGGTTATGGTGGGCCAAAACACCTACGGTATCAAAAATTTACTATCGCTGATTTAAATGCGTAAGCATTTATCTGCCTACCCAAACGGGAAAACCCTCCGTCCCTCTGTCACGTAACACGAAACGCTACAAAATAAATTCGAAAGGAAAAAAAAGTAATGAGACCAGAATTAGACGAAGAAGCAAAGGCGAGTAGTAGCAATGTTAACTCGTGTTATATGAGGTTGCGTTTGCATAATGCCGCTGCTTCGTGAAAGATGAGTGCTGAGCGATGCGTGCTGTAGTACGTGACGTTATCGAACAACGCTATGTTTCATAGACCTCGTACGTAGACGTGGCCAACGGTGCTGCCTCCTCTCGATGCGAACCTCTATCAACCGTGATTAACCGTACTCCAGCGGCAGCTGTGTGCACATATCCGACAGATATGTGCAGAGCCTGCCGGAGGGAGACCGCAGACTACACGCACATCTTGTGGGACTGCGTCAAATATCCAGAAGAAGCAAAATCAAGAACGCTCCCACCGCAGCTCGAGGCAGCCGCGAAGAGTTACCACCGACACGGTCAGCTCTCGGCCGTCCAGCAGGCGCTCGAAAGGCACGGACCCAGCGAGCCGGCAATGGCGAGCGGAGACCCGCGCCGAGTAACAGCGAAATCGAGGATGGCGTAGGCCCTCGTCGGGGCTCGCGAGCGCCCAACTGCAGGCATAAATAAAGTTGGCTCCAATCCAATCCAATGTGTATGGTGCGGCCACGCGGGCCCTATCTTGAAAGCTATGTGCGATCAGAACAAAGTGCGCCAAGTACTGATAGCGTCATGTGCGTGGTGTTGTCGCCGCTTAGTTCAGCTAGAGGAAGCACGAAAGTCAATTCGCTAGCTGCTGCGATCCCTATCTTGAAAGTAGTCGTCTTACATGGCGGACGGGCGGACAAGTTTTCTCGTTGGGTTGGTATAGAAACACTTATGCATCTAAAACATCGGTGATGGTGAGTTTCGAACCTATGGCCTAATTCTAAGAAGCCGAGTGTTTTACCCACGGGGCTAAACACCAACGCTAAACACCAACGGCGAATAAATCTGAACCGTATGAATGTGTTGTACCAGTGGCGCTATAACGCAAAACTGTTCCAAACTTTTCTGTTCCAATTCTGAAATGAGCCCTCTGCGATTGGTCAAATACTTTTTTGGACCCCCCCCCCCCCCCTTCACCTGTCTGTTACAGGACGTCACGAAAACCGCGATAGCTCCCCCCCCTGATATGACGTGTACACACTGATTATACATGATTTGACCGAACAAAACAACAATAGTTATTTCTGATTCGACGCCATTTTGCCATTACCCCTCGGCTATAGCTGAAAAGTTTTCTGGCTCCACTCACTTCACCTTTTTCTCACGCGACGTCAGTAAACCGCCAAAACTCACGCGTCGTGTAGGCCTTAAAGGTGCATTAAAATACGGAACAAAACTGAATTTTCTTCTGAATAGCCACAGGCTGCCCCTTTCCGAAAGAAAAAATGGCTGTGGCTTAGCTAAGGTTAAGCCCAGGATGCGAAGCATACTAGCCTTTATTTTAGTTGTTGAACCACTGTTTAGCCTGGTGAACTGCTGTTGCTTGGCTATATTTGGTTCGGCTAGACGAAGAAACAACTCGTGCGTTACTCTGCTTCGCCGCCAAGAGTGGAACGCGAAAGCGTTCCCGTCGACCCGCCAAGGGGTGTAAGACAATGGGCTACGGCGCAGCGACTACGCGCCCCGCATTGGACGCGGTGAGCGTCGAGCAACGCAGCGTTCGGCGCGGCAACGAAATGTGCGCCTGAGCAAGCGACGCACGCCTGAGCCTTAGAAACAGCTCGTTTCTAAGGCAACACCGCATTCACTAGAGGCGCTTTTGTACCGCTTTGAAGCATCGTACTCGTGGCTCAGTGGGTCGACTTCCGGCCACCGAGCGTGACGGACGTGTGCTTCATGGGCTCTCAAGGAGCGGTTTTATCGACCCAGCCGGGTCGCGGTATCAGGAGCACTGAAATGCTTGCCCAGGATTATGAAATGGTTGTCCCGCATCTGCCATCAGGTTCGAGTGTTTTGAACACAGTATTTTTGCATGGTGATGTCACCGCCAGGCCATATCGCGTCGAGCATTTTCGCGACGCTTTAGCGCGTCTGTCATTGCTGCCGGATGTGGTTGCCCTTGGGGCATATCAGATGAACCACCTGTGGGCCGTTACTTTCAACAGCGAAGGAGCGAAGGCAAAGATTCTGCAGGCCGAAGCTTTCAATGTGAAAGACCACCGCTGCGTGGTTATTGACCCGACCAACCGAGGCGTCAGGCTGAAGCTGTTTTGGCTGCTCCACGGTGTGCAAGACGACGACGTGCGCGTGGCATTAGCAGCGTTCGGAAAAGTGACCGAAATAACCCGCGATAAATGGAAGGTTAAAGGCTGTGTCGACAAGGCTTCAACAACACGGTCGGTTACACTGAAACTGAAGGTGGGTGTTACCATCGAGGACTTGCCCCATCAGTTGCGCGTTGGTGAGGACGTTGCTCTCGTCCATGTTCCTGGTAGGGCTCCGCTCTGCCTTCGGTGCCGTGGAAAAGGACATATACGCCGTGAGTGTCGGGTGCCACGCTGCGGGCTATGCCGGCGTTTCGGCCACGATGAGAGCCAGTGCGTGCGCAGCTACGCTAATGTTGCGGGCCAGACACGAAGTGATGAAGCGGCCGAACACATCATGGATGAAGCAGACGCGGTCGAAGCAACCCGCGGAAGTGGGGGAGATGATGCTATCAAGGAGTCAACATCCAAGGAAACCGCACCCGCACCCCTTGCCAGCCAAGCCGGTAAGGACCAAACCCAGCCGGCCGTCGCATCAAAGCCAGCGTTCCTTCCGGAAAAAGCGGATAGCGTGACTGCTGTAAGCCTGGTTACGACTGGGCAGCAGGGCGACAAACAGGAAGACGCCGATACCGAGATGCCCGCAGCGTCAAGTGTACCAGTGAAGCGGGCTCACGAGGATTCGGATAATCAGGAACCGAGATTGGTCGGTGAACGCGGCGAGGAGCCTCCGCCGAAGGCACCTTCAACGCGCCGTGGACCTTTCAAGCCCAAACCGAAATTGCCACCGGAACGCAGTACTGCGTCTGCTCTCCCTCCGCCTTAGCGGAGGCTTCTTTTGCCACAACGGTTGAAGCCCGGTCTTTGATCGGGTCAGTACTAAGCTCAAATGCCTTAATGGATGTGGATTCACCCTGTTTGATGTGTGAGTAGACTGATCGGCGTCACCATTTTGCTTAGATGGCTACCAACCTCACGTCCAGCCTACGTGTTGCTACGCTTAATGTAAGGGGCCTGTCGGCGCGTAGAAGGCAACTGCAACTGAGCCGCCTTCTGCTAGAAAATGAAATAGATTTGCTCGCGGTTCAGGAAACTAAAATAGAAGACGAGGAACAAACAGACAGAATGGTAGCGGTCTATCGTAGCAGATACAGCGTTTGCGTATGTCATGCTGTTGGAAGAGCGGGTGGTTGCGTTATTTTTTTAAGAAATGGTATTGGGGCTGTCGATACTGTGTTCTCGTGTGAAAGTGGGCGTCTAGTAATGTGTGATTTTAAATCGAATGGAGTGGCTTGGAGAGCTGTGTGTGTATACGCTCCGAATGCAATTGCTGGAAGGGAGAGTTTCTTCCGACAGGTGAAGCCTGTCCTGCTTACTGAAAGGCGGGTGATCTTGCTTGGTGATTTCAATTGCGTCTGTAGACCAGAGGATAGGACAACAAACCGTTCCTTTCGAGATCGGAGCGCCGAGTTACTTTCCGAAATTGTAGGTGAGCACGACCTTGAAGATGTAGGCTTGATATCGACGCATGAAGGCCAGGCAATGTACACTCACTTTCAGGCAGGCAGTCATGCTAGATTGGACCGTATATATGTTCCTGTCGAATGTTCGCTGTTATGTTCTGACTACCAGACGATCTATGTCTCTTTTAGTGATCACTGCCTAGTCAAGGTTACAATCGGTACGAAGAGAATAGCTGTGAAATTTAATTGGGACTTGTGGAAGTTTAATGATAAATTACTGGAAGATGAAGAGTACGTGACTAAAGTCAAGGATTATATAGCGAACATGCTGCGAAGTAACTCCGGAAGTTTTATGCAAGTATGGGAGCAGTTCAAATGTGATATTAAAATAGCCGCTATTAATAGATCATGTGTGCTCCGGCGAAAAGAAAAACAACGTGTTAAAGAGCTGCCGAGTGCCCTAGATTTTATGCTAAGTACGGAGTGCTACGAGCCGGGATTGTTCACAAAAGAAATTAAAGAGACTAAAACTAAACTCGAGGCAATAGACGAAGAAATGTACCGTGGCGCAGTGATAAGGGCGCGTAACGAGAATCTGTGGTCCGGAGAGACGCCTACCAAACGCGCGCTCAGTGATGAAAAAAGGCACGCTTTGTCGAAAGAGATAACTGAAATATGCTATCAAAACGAAATCACAAATCGAAGAGAAATAATCAAGGAGGCATTTGTCGAACATTACACAGATATTTTCAGACTTAATACTCCGGACACTGACTACTTCAGAACAGAATTCCTATCGCTGATGCCGAGATTAGAGGATGACCTTGTGCACGCTCTAGAAGCCAGTATTACGGCTGAGGAAATTGAATCAGCGATTCTGGAGCTTAGTTCAAACAAGTCGCCTGGGCCAGACGGTCTCGGTGCATCTCTATATAAAGCCTTTAGAACAGAAATGGCAGTCGCACTTGAAAGGCTGATTAGCGAATTCTATGAAATGAAAGCAAGTCCTCCATCCTTCCGAGAGTCCCACGTAGTACTAATTCCTAAAACGAATGATCCGATTAAGTTACAGTCTGTTGAATCATACCGTCCCATCAGTCTAACAAACGTGGACTATAAGATATTCATGAAGATTTTAGCTCGACGCCTTCAAAGTGTTATTAAGTCACTTGTAGGGCCACATCAGACATGCGGCATAAAAGGCAGGTCAATCTTTACCAATGTTCACACAGCTAGAACTGTCCTTGAATGCTGTGACGGAATGTATGGGCACGTGGCCATGTTGCAATTAGATCTACACAAGGCGTTCGATAAAGTCGTACACGAAGTTCTGTTCTTGATCCTAGACCATATCAATGTTGGAACTGTTATTACAGAAGGTGTTAAAATGATGTACAATGGTTGTATAGCGAAGCTGATAATTAATAGGCAGTTAAGTGATGGTATTCCTGTGCTGTCGTCTGTGAGACAAGGCTGTCCTTTATCCCCCCTGCTTTTCGCTCTCTACCTCGAGCCCTTTTGTTTGCGGCTGCTGAAGAGCCCAAACATTCAGGGTTACACTTTTCATAAAACTGAAGTTCGAGTTTTAGCATATGCTGATGATGTAGCAGTGTTTTGTGTTAAAGCAGTTGTACAAGAGGCTGTAGAATTTTGTACTGCAAGTGGAAGTGCTATTAACTGGAAGAAGTGTCTTGGTTTTTGGCATGGGAATTGGCAATACAAGCCTGAGACTTTTTGTAACATGCAATGGACGGTAACTCCAGGCACCTACTTAGGTGTCCCCCTCGAACATTATCGAGATAGCAAAGAATATTGGGACAATGAAGTAGTGCGAATGAAAACCCACACCGGCAAAGGGGGAGGGCAT
This sequence comes from Dermacentor andersoni, assembly GCF_023375885.2. Lineage (NCBI taxonomy): Eukaryota > Metazoa > Arthropoda > Arachnida > Ixodida > Ixodidae > Dermacentor > Dermacentor andersoni. Next base: position 11,714,769 of record NC_092823.1, on the reverse strand, counting down.
AAATTTTCAATGTTTGCAAGAGCCACAGTGTGTAACTTGTTTTTAGTAGCGAAAATCTTTTATGTGATGCAAGCGTTGTGTCTGACGAGGATGTCTGTGCAAAAGCTACATAGAGTATTTGCGATGTTCATTTGGGCCTCAACATGGGAACGTACAAGTCGTAGTAATCTGTTCCATAGAGTGTTGAATGGGGGGCTGGGGTTGTCACATTTGTTCCTCAAACAGATTGTAAGCAGGTTTATTTTTTTGCGTGATCAAAAGGATGCTTTTCTGAGAACAATGATTCAAGCTAGACTGCGTGATTCATTGCCTGATTATGTAGTGTCGTCCATGTATGCGGGGCCAATGCCTTTGAGTGCTTTTTTGCGTGAAGTGGTCGCGTCTTTTCGAATACTAAAAGCAAGATTTTCTAGTGAATACCTGGCCGTTGTTACTAGTAAGAAGTTGTACAAAGATCTTGTTGATGTATTCTTGCCTGTACCGTTGTACCGTACAGTATTTATTTTAGGTTCAGAACGAGATGTTCTTAAGAGAGTTAAACGAATGCCGGTAAGAGCTTCTGTTAAATCTTTCTTTTTTCAACTACATACAGGCACTCTCCCAGTGAAACCGTGGCTGCAAAGCAAAGGCATTTTTGTACCTTGGTCTGTGAATTGCTTTATATGCAAAAAAACGGGGACGATTGAGCATATCTTTTTGGACTGTCATGACGCAGTGTTTTTGTGGGATATACTAAAACATAGCCTTAAAAAGGAATTTCCGTTAAGTGCTTTCGGGATACGCTACCTGCCATGCGCGGAAACAGAGGGAGTGCCTGTTGATCTGTTAATGCTTCTGTGCATGCACAGTGTGTGGCGAACGCGTATGGATATTAGACACGAGCGCATTGTTCAGGCCCCAGCACATGAATATTTCATTGAAAGTGTGTTATATATACGCGAATTTTTCTGTGCACTGAGTGATCGTCCTGATTGGCTAAGCGCTTTGGACAAAGTGACTAGCCTACATCGTTCTTATCACACCACACTGATCCGGCATTGACTAGTTGTTTTTTATGGCCATGTAATACTCACATTGTATTTTCTTTTGCCAAGCCGGTAATAAAACTCGTGGCTCAGTGGTAGCGTCTCCGTCTCACACTCCGGAGACCCTGGTTCGATTCCCACCCAGCCCATCTTGCAAGAGTTGAGCCCGGCTTGCAGCTGTTGTGACGTCAGTGCCCTAGCGGGAGGAGCGGGAGTTAGGCCGCAGTACCATCTGTGCGACCGCAGGCGAGCGCACGAGCTGAGACCCGGCTAAGTAGCTACGCGGCCGCAAGCTAGCGCACGAGTTGAGCCTCCACTTTTGCAGCTGTTATGACGTCACATGGCAGCTACGTGGCCGCGCGCGGCGCAGCAAGGAAGAGCGTGGTTGTGCGGCTAGTATGCTTTGCATAATAAAAGTTGGCTGACGCAGATCAGTCATTATCAGCGGCGGCAGTGGCGGCGGCAGCAGCAGCAGCCTGGTTACGCTCATTGCAGGGCAAAGGTCTCTCCCATACTTTTCCGACTACCCCGGTCATGCACTAATTGTGGCCATGTTGTCCCTGCAAACGTCTTAATCTCATCCACCCACCTAACTTTCTGCCGCCCCCAGCTACGCTTCCCTTCTCTTGGAATCCAGTCCGTAACCCTTAATAACCATCGGTTATGTTCTCTGCTCATTACATTTCCAGCCCATGCTCATTTCTTTTTCTTGATTTCAACTTAGATGCCATCAACTTGCGTTTGTTCCCTCACCCAATCTGCTCTTTTCTTATCCTTTAACGTTACACCCATCATTCTTCTTTCCATAGCTCGTTGCGTCTTCATCAAGTCTCCATCAATTTAAATAGAACCCTTTTCGTAAGCCTCCAGGTTTCTACCCCGTACGTGAATACTGGTAAGACACAGCTGTTATGCAGCTTTATCTTGAGGGATAATGGCAACCTGCTGTTCATGATCTGAGAATGCCTGCCAAATGTGCCTTAGCCCATTCTTATTCTTCTGATTATTTCAGTCTCATGATCCGGATCGGCGATCACTACCTACCCTAAGTATATGTATTCCCTTACCACTTCCCGTTCCTCGCTATCTATCGTAAACTGCTGTTCCCTTCCGAGACTGTTAAACATTAGTTTAGTTTTCGGCAGATTAATTTTCAGACCCGATCGCTCAAGCACAGGCTACTCTCACCTGCCGGAGGGCATGGGTTTATTTGCGCGTAATAAAGCTTCTTGAGTATCCGCGTAACGCTTTCGAGCACTTTCGGCACTTTTACAACCTCGTTTTGTCAATTATTCTTTGCTGATGATCCGTTTTAGCGTCATTCTTAAGCTTCCGTGGCATGAACGAGTCACCGCAAGCTAAGTAATGGAGAACGGACCAATCGCAGACGCCGACACCACACTCTTCATCATGTTATCGATTTTCAGTGCCCTGGCTCAGCCCAATCGAATCCCTCTCCACTTGAGGGTGCTCCTCGCCTCTTGTGAGGCAATTAGATAAGACAAGCCGTTCAGCGTAGACAATGTTATTCGTTTTTCTAGCAATGAAACGTGACCTCCTATGAACGAGGACAGCGTTTGATTGGTCAGCTCAAACAACGCTGTGGGTGACCACCCGATGCTTGCGTCGATTGTTAAGCAAATTTGACGTCAGGAGATTGGATTAAAAAAAATTGAAATAATTTTCGTTATAGGGCCCCGGATGTACAAACCAATAATCAAAGGAAAACCGTTCCTATTAAGGCTTTGTTGAAAGATTTGGTGCTGGGGAAATAAAAGCCACCTCTAGACCACATGTCAAGCCGACTTGGAGAATTGCAGTCAAAAGGAAATTCCAACTTTGTGACTCCCGATGCTTTTCGGTGATCCCAGGAGGCGTTCCTTTAGCAGCCCAAATGCGACCGATCTCTCAGGGCTTATGCGCTTCGCACCACGCAGCAGTGACAAATAAGTAGTCAATAAATTCATGAGGAGGATGGGAGTGATAAGGAATATGTGGGTCTCATCATGGTTTATAATGGATAACGCGGATGGATAAGGTGGTAAAGAGCGATAAAGGCTCATAATAATTTGCACAATTCTGATAAAGGTTGATAAGGGTCTGATCTAATCTGATAAGGTTGATAATGACCGATAAGAGTTGAGAAGTGTTTTACTGGGTGGATTAAATTTGTAAGATAGATAATGACACTGGGCTGCCTAGAGAGGGCAAAGTGACACAATACTTACACATACTTAGAAAACTACTGAAGTAGACAACTAGCGAATATTTTATCCCCCTTACCTCCGTGCAGTGTAGCCGACCGGAATTGCTTTTGGCTAACCTCTCTGCTTTTCTATGCACACTTTCCCTCTCTATACTCGACAACTTGAACGACTCTTTTAGCTACATTGAGGATAGAATTAGCGGAAATCTAGATACGTCTTTGTCTGCGCTTAGCGGCATGATAAAAGAGGGTAACAATGTTCACAGAAGTTTCGCTTCACATAGGTTTGAATGAGTGCCTTGGATCTGCATTTTTTTTTTTTTTGCTCATGGCTGATCACAAGGGACAGCTAGTTGTAACGTAATCTAACGCTAGCGCTCAACACCAACAGCGGCACGTGATAGTTACAGCCATGTCTGCTCCTCATTCTGGTCCTGTCGTTTAGCGCTGTTTGAATTTTATTGTTATAATGAAATTTTGTAGGATCGACATTTTATTTTTTTCATATTTGAAATTTCGGAGTCAACACTTTAGGAAAATGGACTCGCGTTAACAGCCCGAACAAAAACGGTTCAAAATAGCTAATTACTAAAGAATAAACAAAACATTAGGCATAGCATGAGATGTTTTGGGCATTAAAAAAACGGAGGAATGTTCGCGCGCACACACAAATGCACTATCAGCGGTTGGTTTGAAATAGCGCGCAGCGGCCTGTGACGCTTTGAGGCTGGTACAACGTGACCACGCTACCCTAAACAGGTGACGGTATTCGTGATAACGATGATAAGTTATTGAGATCTCCTTCAAAAGATGACCGGCAAAAAGGGGGGTACATTACTTGAGCTAATCAGACCATTTATACATGGTTACCTGTCTAGCATATCGCCTTAATCCTTTACCAGTCTAGCATATCTCCTTAATCTTTTCTATCTTTATTAATACCTCTAGATGTACCTCCCAACCTAGGTGTGTAACGGATCTGGTCCTATCTATCTCTAGCCCGTTTTTCTTTTCTACCAATACTCTAAACGTTTCATCGTTGTCTCGACAGTTCTCCGGCTAGCCCTTCCATTGCTTTTGAATTGCAGCGTTTCTGGAAGGCAAATGAATGTTTTCCACGGGTTTCACTGGGTGTGCTGAGTAGTATTCGCATTGTTGCTGCAGCAGACACATGCCTCATCCTTTTGCGAATATTGGCATCGTTATGTTTTGTTCTTCAGCCGCCGCTCGTACCTCAAATAGCAAACTACTGCCCTTTGCGTTATCGCTCATATTTTCCATTTGACACCGAAGCTGTGAGCCTCTTGTTGGTCGCCATTTTTTGTGTCGTCGTCCATGGGCAAAAATGTGGGCCGACCCCTGAGGTAGCGCGATACCGGGCCGACCTGCGGCGGAGGTAAAACAGGCTTCAAGCAGTCAGCAAGGTGTAGCGAAAAGCGCATACATTCTTTGGAATCACGCATACAACATACAGAACAGCATTGGTTTCAATGAATGACAAGCCCAAAACAAGCATCTGAACCACATAATTGATGATAAGGCGCTCCTGATAACAATACGGAGCACGTAGCACTCTCCGCATACATTTCCTGGCAAACACCGTTGCGCGAGCTGCCATCGCCACTGCAGACGTGGACAGTGACGTTAAGCCTTTTGTATGTAGAAGAACCTGCCTTAGCAACTGATTTCATTGTTGTTGCAGCACCGCTATAGGTAGGCAATGCATACTTAGCGCTCGCAAGGAGCAGCATGGATACGAGGAGGGGCAAAGGGAAAAGGAAACGACAATACGACGAGTCAACATTACCATTGCTCCGATTACTAGCATTACTCTTAATTATCATTACTACCATTCGTCATAGCCAACAAAGCATTGCATACCCGCCTCAGTAGCTGTATTGGTGGTGTTGAAGAGCTTCGCTGGGCATCGACATTAGCGGGGCCAGGATGGCGAGTCAATTTTTTAAATTCATTTTTTGTCATGCTCATAATTTTCTATGCCTTTTTTATTTTGTTTCCATCTTTTGAATCCGATTTACTGTCGCTCTTCCTCTCAATTTCTTTCAGGTGACGCCTAGTTCTCGATTTACACTTTCAATTACGTAGTACTTGGTTTCCAACTTTCTTGACATCAGAAGGGTGGTTTGCTGGGCGAGATGTTAATGCACCCTTGACTTACGCAGGACGAAATAACGTAGACGGAGGTAAGGAAAACACAAACTCGGCACTGTGTCTGTAGTGGTGGTAACAACTTTATTGAGATTCTGCTCAGTTATGATCTGGCAGGCTCGAGTCCTAGGATGGCCCCTCACGAGGAGCGACCCTTTCGGCCCAGGCAACGAGGGCGTTTTGGAGTTTTTGCTCCGCCGTTCAGAGCAGCTCCTCCCACGTCTGTTGTGAGGGAGCTGGCAGGAGCGACCTGGGAGGGGGTAAGCCCTCGCACCCCCAAAGAATGTGATTTTGTGTAGCCAATGTCTGTGTTCACTTTCCCTCCGCCTGTGTTATATTGCGCTGAATCGGTCAGTTTCTCGTCATTATCCTCCATTCCATATCAACTCTTCTTAGCAGCAGATACTTATGCACTTCAGCCGCCCATTTATTTTGAACCATGTTCCTGAGTCTTTCTTCAAAATTAATTTTGCTCTGCGCTTTTCTGGCTTCCGAAGAGTCACAACCCATGTCACCCTGGACTTCGTGGTTATATCGCGGGCCCTCAAGGCCAACTGGCATATGCCGATATTTGGGTTGGCCACTTCGTGCACGTGCTTCTTTGCACTGTTTCACCATCGCGGGGGTCTCAGAAAGCAAATACAAATGCTGTCACGTGCTGTGAAACACCGCTACGCGTAGTCGTTGCTTGGTAGACGCTGTGTGCAAGTCAACCAGATGGCAAGGGTGCATATGGTATGGATATTTAGTGCGACAACAGTAAAGTGCTAGAAACTCTTCTTAGTAGCAGAGAGTTGTGCACTTTAGCCGCCCATTTATTTTGAACCATGTTCCTGAGTCTTTCTTCAAAATTAATTTTGCTCTGTGCTTTTCTGGCTTCAGAAGAGCCCCAACCCATGTCACCCTGGACTTTATGGTTCTATCGTGGGCCCCCAAAGCCAACTGGCCTATACCGGTATTTGGGTTGGTCACTTCGTGCACGTGCTTCTTTGCACTGTTTCACCATCGCAGGGGTCTCAGAAAGCAAATACAAATGCTGTCACGTGCTGTGAAACACCGCCACGCGTAGTCGTCGCTTGGTAGACGCTGTGGCCAAGTCAACGAGATCGCAAGGGTGCGTATGTTAAAGATATTTTAGTGCGACTACAGTAAAGTGCTAGAAACTCTTCTTAGTAGCAGATAGTTGTGCACTTTAGCCGCCCATTTATTTTGAACCATGTTCCTGAGTCTTTCTTCAAAATTAATTTTGCTCTGCGCTTTTCTGGCTTCCGAAGAGTCCCAACCCATGTCACCCTGGACTTTGTGGTTATATCGCGGGCCCTCAAGGCCAACTGGCATATGCCGATATTTGGGTTGGTCACTTCGTGCCCGTGCTTCTTTGCACTGTTTCACCAGTGCAGGGGTCTCAGAAAGCAAATGCAAACGCTACCACGTGCTGTGAAACACCGCTACGCGTAGTCGTTGCTTGGTAGACGCTGTGTGCAAGTCAACCAGATGGCAAGGGTACGTATGGTATGGATATTTAGTGCGACAACAGTCGAGTGCTAGAAAGAAGGCTAGCTTCGTCTGTTGATTCCGTTATACTGCTGCGTTCGTATTTGTACCATGCTTCGTATATTTATATTATGAGTTACGGGTTATTACATGAGAAAATTGATAAATTTTCTGCGACCGCATATAAGTCGCCGTGTCAGGGTACTCGTCATTGTCTTCGTTGTTGTACTAACGTCGTATGCCGAGCACTAGGCGTCGTGTCAATGTTGTGTAAAGTCTGTGGAGTTGCACAACATTGCAGGATTGTTGTTCCTTTATTTCTGGTTTGCGTGCAAGAGGGGCTGCGGCTGTAAGTCCACTGTGCAGTGAGTGATTTCAGAGCTTCGAAATTGCTTATATCTGTTGTATTTTTTAAAGATCAATAAAGAATAGGGCGCTCCAAGAACACGCGTAATATTCGCGTAGTTGTACGTTATTATTCAGGACAAACGCCAGTGCATTCCCGTGAGGAGTTTATTGATGCTTAATTTACATGCGCCTGACGACGTGGCCTCCTGATCGGTTGCAGGTTACAGCAGCGTAACGCAGTGTAGAAGCTCCCCCGGTTATGTCATCATCTGCCACACTGAACACACATTTGGAATTCCGACGACACAGTATATAGATCGCAAGTGAACCTCTAATGAAAATAGTCTCTCATGTATAATTTATTTATTCTGGCTCAATTTAACCACTTCGACGACAACTTCATCAGTCAAAACTTGACCGGCACCTTTAAGGATAGCGGCTAGATCTTTCGTTGCACCGATGTTGTCATAGGCTACAGCCGCTTTCGTGAGCAGACCAGCGATAAGTGCTGCGTCCTCCGGCGTTAGGCCTAAGGGCCACGCCCGGGCAGCGAAGACGAAGGCCGAATGAACGGGAGTGCAAATACTGTGTCAGGAAAAGCGCATTAGCGCCTCTCGCGCAGATCTTGTCTCTCGTACGATCGCTCATAATCGTAGTTGTGTCTTGCCGCTGTGCAACTGGGAGAGACGTAGAGCTTTCCCATTCGGTCTCAATTAGGGCAGTTTAACGCGTGGGGCTGCGCTTGTTAGTTTGTTTGTTTGCCTTCTCGTGTTGTTATTTTGAGTTGTATTGGTGCTCTCTCGTGGGCGAGTCGTTAGGGCGTTACCACCGTGAGCACAGCACAGTCTACGGTCTCCACTATTAATGCGAGTTCCCGGTGAGCCACCCGGTCGAAGCATGCCGGGGTTGGGGAGGGGGCGGGTGGCTTGGGGGAACGGTTAGTTTCGTGAGTGCAAACAGTGCTTTGAAGTTCGAGACGCACGGCGTTGATACAATCAGTGCACATTAGCGGGCTTGTGATGAATCGCGATGTATGCTAGCCGCCAACGTGCTGGTAATATTGGCCAGCACTACTGAGCGTCGATTCAACTCTCACTTTTTTTAGTGTACTTATATTTTTCCGTAGAGGCGATGATAATTGCGGCGGGATCGCAATCACGTAGGCAAGCGCTCTACACTCTTTCATAACAGCCATTATGTTCAGAAATCAGCGCTTGACGGTGACTAACATGTACGTACACGTCGTTACAAAATGTAATTCCTTCGTACCGCATTGCAGAATCATAAAGAAAGTGCAAAATACATCATGGTCCGCATTTCAAACAAACTCTTTTTCTCGGCTTCTATTCATTTCTTACCACGCACGTGGCCTAGTCGACGACCCCGTCAAAAGCATGCGCGCGGCTTCCTGCGAGGCACGAGAAAAAAAGATAATATCCGATAAAAAAATATGCCCTCACATTTTCAGCGTTCCATTCACAGAAACAGCTCTTCGCAGTCTTAGATGTCAGTCAGCGTGTGTGGTCGTCATCGTCGTCGTTGAGCGGCAGTTATCCATATGACACCGTAATCATTTTTTGTGCCGTCGCTATCACGCCGCCATCGTCCTCATCGTCGTCGTGTCGTCAACCGCTTTGTGAAGTAGTAAGTAGCTTAAAGAGCCCCTGCTAAGAACGGCCTGCTCAGGTGCAAGTTCTGCCGGCCAGTTGCGACAGCGGCGGCAACCTTTGCTTGGAACGCCACCGTTACGCTCTAGCCTCGTCGCCATTATGACTAAACGCGGTCGGCGAACCAACTATTGTTAGTGAGCCCGCCACCACCCACCTGGTCGGCCACGAGCGGGAGAGTGCCCGCGGGAACGTCTACTGATGCCTCTTCCCACGCGCCGTTCGAGACGCAAGACAATGGGCTACCGACCACGCTGCGGGGGTCAGCTCCGAGTTCTACGAAGTCCGTGTGACGTCGGTTCCGGACCATTAACTTGTGTGTGTGTGTGTGCGTGTGTGTGTGTAAGCCGTCCCACGGATAGGCGGCTTGTTTACGATGTATGGATGAACGTTTCCGTCACCTTGGAATCGAGGGGGGACCGAATGTTTATAAACCGCTGTTGTGCGGATGCTCGAGGACTTTTCTGAAGCAATCATGTAAGACTGATGCACTTTTCTCTCGCAGTCATGTTAGACTGATGTGCTTTCTCTCGCAGTCATGCTAGACTGATGTAGATACTGTAAATAAACCCATATTCCTCGTTCTCGATGAGAAGCAGTCCTTCCCTTCAAAAACGTCCTCAGCGTGGATAAGTTGGACGACGGCATGGGCCAGCTACCTTCTAATTCATGCCCGACTCCAATCTTGACAACGAGTTACGAACGGTGGGATTGAGCCCCCAATCCTGACGCCCCTTACCAGGCCACATATTGAAGTTCTCACGTGCCCTCTAGGGAGCATTCAACCACAACAATTTTTCAAAAATTCGTTCGTTAAGAGCCGAGATATAAGAAGTTCAGTGCCGCGAACCCATGATTTCAATAGGCGAACGTCACCGCCAATACAGACACTCTCTCCACTTGCCCATGTCTTGCCTCCTCAAGGGAAATTCATTTCCATGCATTCTCCCATATAGTAGGTGGAGGATCGCGTGACACGTACGTAACGGGCTCCGCCTCCTTTCCTTTTTCTCACTTTTTTGCTGGGCGGTGCACTTCCGCTGACGGTCTCGCGCGCGGACTGTTGCGTCGGTCGCGTGTCACGGAGCGCAATATTTTGTGCGTTGTGCACGAGAACACCGGACTAGTGGTTTGGTACGTCTAGTGGTGGCTGACAACATTGTTCCTTCACTGACGCCCTCGCAAGCTATGAAGCGGCATATAAAGGCCAGCAAGGCACCACTTCGGTTGCGCACGACGCCGCTGAAAGGATGGGACGCTTACCGTTGCTGTTTTTCCAGGTTGGTTACTTCAAAGATGCATCCTGTATAAAATGCAGCCATTACTGCCTTGTTGCGGTGTCGTGCCTGACCGAATTCTATGATAAGAAGTGGCTTTTGCTGCTGTTCTTTTCATTCTTGCGCAAAAATTCTGCATGTCTGCTGTTGTTGCTTTCGGGTGATATTGAATCAAATCCCGGCCCTACCGTCGACCAAACACTTGAAATTGTCCTTGAAACTGTGCGTGGGCTAGAAGTGGGTCAGAATACATTAATCAGTGAAATTAAGAGGCTGAGCGAAAAGCAAGATGCTACCGATAAACAAATTAAAAGCTTGACAGAGATAGTGGTCACTTTGGAGGCAAAGCTTGTTTCACATGCCACCCAACTGTCTAACAGCTCAGATCAGGCACGTACCCAAGGGGGGGCCCGGGGGGGCCCGGGCCTCCCCCCGAAATTAAGACGCATACCCCCCCCCCCCCCCCCTTCTCTCCGCCCACGCCACCACTTCTCACACAGATTCCTAAAGCGCCGCCAAATCAATGTTGAGATTTGACAGCTATTCGGTGGTCAACATTTTGTTGCCTTTTTCAGTGCTTTTGGATGGCGGTAGTTATCGGCGTCTCCTGGGATGTGAAGGCCAGTTTCCTCATCAATTCGGTGCCCGCGCGATTAACTCGAGATGCATTCAGTTGTCACCATCTATTCAACGGTCACGCGCATCGTTGTTGCTTCGTTAGTTCAACCTTCTTCGTCTAGTCTGATCCAGGAACCAGGAAAGGGATTCAGTTCGTGGTCAGCTGGTCTGTATGAGCGTGGAACGAGTTGCGGCCAGAGAAAATGACAATTGCGTTTAACTTTTCTTTTTGTTTCATTATTTGCTCGAGTGACGGCTCGCCGCGACGCTGACAGATCCTCGGAACCATATGCCCGTGATATGGGTTAGATAAGGTGGAAAATAAAATAATGCGAGACAGCATCCATCATCAAATCCTGCAATAACCCTTAAACTCATAGGCAATATGGCTGTCGCCCGTTAATTCATCTGGTGTTTCCCTAATTGTACAGCACTTTTCGTGCTGTACAGTTGGCAAATGGAAACAAGAGTCTCAAGGAGCTGAGAAATTAAGTGATCTACTAAGGGAGAGGGCCGAGACAACAGCCAAACAGGCAGGAAAAGCGAAAATTAACAAATTTAGCCATTGTTTATGAATATATTTATGGATCAACACCTGTTTATTTAAAAAGGAAACAGAAAAAACGCCGCCGGAAATGGAGGACAATTCCGTGTGTTCTGAATGGCGCTTCTACAGTTATCATTAGAGCCGACCAACGTAGCCACTTCTCTGCTGTGCTTATGTAGGTGTTTTTCTAACCTTTCGCGGTAGGCGCATTACGTCTAGAATCGCAGCTTCCTGCGCTCTACGCGGTTGTACGCGACTGGCGGCCACGCATCATTACGTAATTTCCCAAATAACAATACGAGTTGGTTGTGGCACTTGTTAGAGCAGTAAACGAGGGATACAAAAGAAGTGAGTGTTCCGCAAATGTATATTTCTGTATAATTCTTCCAGAGCTATTTCAAAGAACGCTACTAGAGTCGCATACAACTGAAGTCTGCAATGAAGCCCCGCCCACACCCTCATAACCGCCAGCCACTGTTCCTCCGCGAAGCTGCAAATAATTCGTACTTGAAACTTTTTCTGTTACCCAAATAAGGCGGTAACTACAAAAATAAAATTATTAGCGCGTAATTTTATACATTTTTCCTCGCCTATTATAGTGGAATGACGAATTCCTAATTCTTTATTGAACTGAAATAACATGCTTGCTTCGCTACAACTATTTATTGTGAAGTTTCACTTCGGTTGGCAGTGAAATTTCATGAGTAAAACGGGCGCAGCAGTGAAATGAACAGCAGCGCAGACTTTCGAAGACTCCATACATTTTGTCCATGCCTGTTGCATACCTCATTGCTTCTGCCGATGAAAAGATTCTTTACGAGCAGCAGACGCTCCGGAGTTATCAAGTACGACGCCATTTTGAAAAGACCGCATGACGATGATTTTGTTGGCTTCTGTGATTGGCTGGCGGAGTAATCTAACTACGCGCGGTCCGTTTGCCTTTGTTGCCAACTGCTGCTTTTTCAGTCCTATTTCACTAACGTAATCTTTATTTTAATTTTGTTTCTTTATTTGTTCTTGGTGCTTCTTTGCTGCGCGAGTCCATTTAACATAGTTCTTTGTTTGTCAAGTAAAGGAGAGGTGAATCGCACAGGCGTACGTGTAAAATACACCTTATTACCGCTCTTTTGTGGGTTTATGCGTTTTTATGGCGAATGGTGGGCGTTATTCACATTTGTACTAGTAAAAGTAATGCCCCCCTAATTTGCATAGAAAAGTAACCTGGGGTTGGGCCCCCCCCCCCCCCCCCCCCGAAAAAAAATCCTGCGTACGTGCCTGGCTCAGATCATGCTACTGGCTCATTTGCCAATCAACTTCTGGCAATAATGTCAAGGTGCGACGAAGCTGAGAACAGAATGCGATCGTGCCATCTGTTGTTCTTTGGAATCCCCGACGAGGATAAAGAGAGTTGGTCGACTACAGAACGAAATAATATTGCCCTATGCTCAGATAAGTTGGAAATCACAACTGCCGGTTCTCAGTTTGAACGTGTACACCGGCTGGGAAAATTTGTTTCAAATAAATCTAGACCAGTAATTGCGAAGTTTACGTTCTTTAAGGATAAGCAGGAAATTCTTACTAGTGCACATAAGCTGAAAAATACTGGGATCTCTGTTAGAGAAGATTATTCGCTAGCTACTCGACAGGCACGTAAGAAATTGCTTCAATTTGCCACAGAACGTAATTGTCCTTGCAAACTGAATGTCGACAAACTTCGTATCGATAATACCACGTATATTTACGACAGTTGTTCTGATTCCGTAGTACCTGCTCGATAGCTTCATTTTCAGTATCATTTACTAACATCCGCAGTCTGTTGCCAAAACGTGTCCTGCTTGAATCACATCTTGAAGATAGCATGTCTGATGTTGCATTGCTAACCGAGACCTGGCTTAATGCAGATGTAGGTGACTCGGAGTTTTTTCGTACTTCTAATCAGTACGCCATTTATCGCCATTTATCGCCCTCAATTTGAATATGCTTCATCGATCTGGCCTGCTCATCAACAATACCTAACAGATAAATTAGAATCCACCCAAAATCGTGCTGCCCGCTTTATAACTTCGAACTGCACTCTTCAATCTAGCATTACCCAAATGAAACGCGATTTCCCCCTGCCGGACTTGGATTCCCGCCGCTCTGTTGCTCTCCTATGCCTCTTTCATAAATACTACTATAACTCATGGTCCAGCCGCTTGTCGCTTGAAACTCATTCTCGCACATCGTCCACATAAGGGGGGCGGTGTGTTGGTGGCCATCAATAAAACTATTCCTTCTTTTCTCGTTGACACTGACACTGCTCTTGAGGTAGTTTGGGTGGCTTGTCCTACATTACACGGGAAGTTACTGATGGGCGTTTGTTATCGCCCACCTGCCGCTGACCGCTTGTTCACGTCCGATCTTCATAAAAGTATTACCAGGGCCCTTGAACAGTTTCCCACTAACAAAATCTACCTATTTGGGGATTTTAATTTCCCTGATATAAATTGGTCTCGCTTGTCTTCATCGAGCATTGATTCAGGTGATTTTATTGAGCTGTGTTTAGAGTTCAATCTTACGCAAATTGTTTCTGAGCCTACCCGCAGTATTAACATATTAGATCTTATTCTCGCAACAGAGCCACATAGCATAACCCTGTCATGCAACTTGATGGCCTTAGTGACCATAACCTACTATAGTTCTCAATTTATATTCCACTGAAATTCGCTGGTGCTGAACGTAAGATTATCAGGGATTATAGCAAAGCAAATTACGAACAAATGAACAATGAACTTGAGGTTTTCTTTCAGAAAACGTTTCTTCCATCATTTACAGATAATTCTGTTGAAGCGAGTTCTAATTCATTTAGAAATATTATGCCACTCCTAGTAGACAAATATGTGCCACTATTAACTATATCTAATGACAAACGTAACCCATGGTTTAATAAATCACTTAGATCGCTCCTAATTAAAAAGAAAAGGTTATACGCTTCTTCTAAACGGCTATCATGTCCCTCAGCATGGTCTAAATATAAGGATTGTTTAAAACGTTACTGCCTAGCAATATGTGAAGCCAAAAAGAAGTATTTTTCCAAAGATCTGTCCTCACTTCTACACACTAACCCTAGAAAGTTTTGGCAAGCTATCTCTCCTGATCGTCACAGTAATAACATTACATGACGCTGACAATGTTCCTGTCCCTGAATCTGAGCGTGCTTCAACTTTCAATTCGTTCTTTAGCTCTGTCGTCACCAATGAAGACTGCTCCTCCGTTCCCTGTGTCTCCGACCTTCATTATCGCTTCACGTCACCTATAAATATTAGTGTTGAAGGCATTTCAAAAATAATACGCGATCTAAAGGTGTCTACATCATGTGGCATTGACAATATTAATTCTAAAATTCTAAAGAACATCTCAGCTATATCCAGTCAGTTTTTGTACTACATCTTTCAACAGCCTTTATCAACGGATCTTCTTCCTGCTGACTGGAAGATAGCCAAAGTTATTCCTATATTCAAAGATGGAAACAGGCACTCACCTGGTAACTACCACCCAATTTCACTAACATGCATTTGTTGTAAGCTTCTCGAGCACATCATTGCCTCCCATTTATCCCACCATCTTGAATCTAATAACTTTTTCTTTCAAAATCAACATGGTTTCCGTAAATCGTTGTCTTGTGACACCCAACTATTGGAATTTACGTCAGATTTACATTGTTGCATGAATAACAGCAAAATTATTGATTGCATCTTTCTCGACTATGCAAAAGCCTTTGACAGAGTTGCTTACTGTCGTCTAATAGCTAAATTAGCTGCTCTTAAGATTGACTCATTAACATTATCTTGGCCTCGCAATTTCTTACCTAATCGGCACCAGTTCGTATCTGTGAATAACTTTAGCTCCTCCACGTCTGTTGTAATGTCAGGTGTACCCAAGGGTAGTGTGCTAGGCCCTCTTCTCTTCCTAATTTTTATAAATGATTTACCGAGCAACATTTCCTCCTGCATACGACTTTTTGCGGATGATTGCGTCATTTACAGAACGATTAACTGTCATGATGATCACCTAACTTTGCAAAATGGCCTTCACCTAGTTAATCAGTGGTGCGACCGTTGGCAAATGACACTTAACACATCTAAGTGCTGCGTTCTTTCCTTCACGCGTACTAAATCATATCCTAAGTTTCCTTACAAAATCTGCTCGTGGGAAGTTCCCCGTGACTCTACTTACAAATATCCTGGCGTTTATTTTTGTACTAACCTAGCCTGGAGTCACATCGAGAAGATATGCGCTAAAGCTAACAGAACTTCAGGGTTTTTACATCGTCATCTGCACCCCTCGCCAGCTACCATCCGTCAACAGGTCTACCAAACTTGTACGCCCTCAATTTGAATATGCTTCATCGATCTGGCCTCCTCATCAACAATACCTAACAGATAAATTGGAATCCATCCAAAATCGTGCTGCCCGCTTTATAACTTCGAACTGCAGTCTTCAATCCAGCATTACCCAAATGAAACGCGATTTTCCCCTGCCGGACTTGGATTCCCGCCGCTCTGTTGCTCTCCTATGCCTCTTTCATAAATACTACTATAAATCATGGTCCAGCCGCTTGTCGCTTGAAACTCATTCTCGCACATCTACTCAACTTCATAATCATCTCAGTTCCAGGCGCATTTCTGGCCGCACACAGTCATTCAATAACTCTGCATTACCGCGCGCCATCGCCCTATGGAACAGCCTTCCAAAGTTTGTTGTCTCAATAAAAGATCCTGCAAAATTTCGTGAACATTTGGAACTTCACATGTTCGCTTGACATTGTTGTACGCCTTTGTATACTTTTGGACTTTGTTTTCCATAGTATTTCCTTGAATTTGTATGTATTTTTTCCAATGTTTAACAGTGTTCCTTTTTCCAATGTACGAACTTATTTGTTTCCCTTACTATGTAGTTCCCTTTTTTGCGTTAAATATTTGTCATTTTTCTGTAACCCCCCCTACTCAATGCTCCTCCGAGCCTGTAGGAATAAATAAATAAATAATTATTCAGCAGCCCAGGGAACCACCCACGTTCCGCGTTCCGACGTTCGACGGAATTGCGGCGTTATAGGGCCCTGGCGCGGTCGTGGAGGGGGACCTTGACGGCGGGCGACGGCCACGCAGTCGACGCCTTAGTAGACAGAGGAGCCGATTACTTCGTCATGAGCGGACCCATCGACGCCCAGTTGAAGAAAGTGAAGACCGCATGGGAAGGCCCTCAAATTCGGACCGCTGAAGGACACCTCATCATGCCGACTGGAATTGGCACGGCAAGAATTACCATTCATGACCGGACTTACCCTGCCACCTTCTTCATCCTCCAACAGTGTTCACGAGACGTCATTCGCGGTATGGACTTCCTCAACAAACAAGGCCCAATCATGGACCTGAAGTGCAAGTCAATAACGCGGTCGGAAGATAAAGCAAAACCGCCGGAGAGCCCTCGTAGTCACCACGCCTTGAGTGTGCTCGAAGATCAAGGGAGCACCCCGCCTCGCTCCAACATTATTTCGGTCAGCTCCGAAACACCCGCTGACGTAGAAGGCGTCATCGAAGGCGACCAACTTCTACTGCTCGACCGCGAAATTTGCGTCGCAAGAAGGATCGCTCGAGTGCACGGAGGAAACCCGAAACTGTTTCTTACAAACTTCAGCCAGGAGTTAGAGCACATCAACAAGGGCACGACGATCGAATACATCGAGGAAATTCTGGAAACCAGCAGTGCGTTTGGCCTCTCGGATTCTGTCGCATCTACCCCGACGACCGTAGTTCCCGAGCCAGACTTAGACATAAAGCCAAGTCTCCCCACGATGAAGCAACAACAGCTCAAAAGTCTACTTCGACGATACAAAGAGTGCTTTTAGACGTCATCAATGATTCGACAAAGACAAGTCGCAAAGCATCGCATAATAGCCGAACAGTGTGCTCGACCACTCCGCCAGAGCCCTTATCGAGTTTCTACGCAAGAACGTGAAGGTATAAGGCACCAAGTCGAAAAAATGCTGCGCGAGAACATCACCCAGCCGTCGAAAAGCCGTGGGCATCCCCTGTTGTCTTGGTGAAGAACAAGGACGGAACCTTACGTTTTTGCGTCGATTATCGTCGACTGAACAAGATCACGAAGAAGGATGTATACCCCCTACCACGGATAGACGACGCATTCGATCTGCTTTGCAACGCAAAATACTTCTCGTCGATGGATCACAAGTCTGGCTACTGGCAAATAGAAATCGACGCGAGAGATCGCGAGAAGTCCGCCTTCTTCACGCCAGACCGCCTCTACGAGTTCATGGTCATGCCATTCGGACTATGCTCGGCGCCTGCAATGCTCCAGCGCGTCATGAACAAGGTTTTAGCAGGATTAAAGTGGCAGACCTGTCTCGTTTACTTGGATGACGTCATTGTCTTCGCCGGAAATTTTGACGATCACCTCAGGCGGCTTGCTACAGTACTAGAGGCAATGAGGTCATCATGGCTTACTCTGAAGCCAGAGAAGTGCCGCTTTGCTTATAATGAGCTTCTATGCCTAGACCACGTCATCAGCAGATCTGGAGTACGCCCTGACCCGCAGAAGACAGCTGCCATCGCAAAGTTCCCGCAGCCCACCGACAGGAAGGCAGTGCGTAGATTCCTTGGCATGTGTGCCTACTACAGGCGCTTTGTCAAGGACTTTTCACGCATCGCGGAACCGCTAACGCATCAAACCAAATGTGATGTTGAGTTCAAGTGGGAAACGCCGCAGGCCGATGCATTTCAAGAACTAAAACGACGCATGCAGTCGCCGCCGGTACTTGCACGCTTCGACGAGAACGCCGATACCGAAATCCACACTGACGCCAGTAACCTAGGCCTCAGTGCCCTCCTAGACCAGACGGAAGACGGACCTGAACGGGTGATATCTTATGCTAGCCGGTCGCTCTCAAAAGTGGAAGGCAATTATTCTACGACTGAAAAGAAATGCCTCGCCATCATTTGGGCTACAGCGAAATTCCGCCCTCACCTACATGGGAGTCCATTCAAAGTGGTCAGCGACAATCACGCGTTGTGTTGGCTAGCTAACTTATAGGACCCTTCAGGACGGCTGGCACGGTGGAGCCTCAGACTAGAAAAATACGACATCACTGTAACCTACAAGTCCAGGCGAAAACACTCAGATGGAGATTGCCTATCACGCGCCCCCATTAACTCGCCGCCGCAAGATGACGAGGATGACGACGCCTTCCTTGGAATTATAAGCACGAAAGATTTCGCCGAACAGTAACGAGGAGACCCGGAGCTAAAAGCCCTAGTCGAGTATTTGGAAGGGCGCACCGACATTGTCCCTAGGGTATTTAAGCGTGGATTGTCTTCCTTCACGCTTCAAAACAACCTACTCGTGAAGAACTTCCTGCCAGTCCGCGCCAACTACCTTCTTGTTCCGTGGGCGCTGCTTCCAGAAGTACTGCACGCCCTACATGATAATCCGCCCGCTGGGCACCTCGGTTTCTCCCGGGCGCTATCGAGGATACAAGAAAGGTATTACTGGCCGCACCTAACCGCCGATGTCGCCCGTTACATCAAGACATGCCGAGACTGTCAGCGACGCAAGACACCGCCGACAAGGCTAGCGGCATTACTACAGCCGATCAAGCCTCCTTACCGACCTTTTCAGCAGATGGGGATGGACTTGTTGGGACCGTTTCCGACATCAACTTCCGGAAATAAGTGGATCGTCGTGGCGACGGACTATCTCACCCGCTTCGCTGAAACTAAAGCTCTACCGAAAGGGAGCGCAGCCGAAGTGGCGAAAGTTTTCGTCGAGAAGATCCTGCTGCGACATGGTGCTCCGGAAGTCCTCATCCCCGACCATATCCAGCTTTTCCGGACACGTACCAACTAGCGCCCCAAGCGGGCCTGGCACGACGCTAGCGCGTTTTCAATGGAACGAGCGGGTTTTTCGCGAATAACAAAAGCTGCAGGCCGAATATTGAAAAAGGCAGGTGACAAACGTGTTCTGGAAGACAATCTACACGAGCCAAATGCAGTGATCTCTTTATGGCACGTAAGGATTTTGTTCCCACAGCGGTTAAAGTTTTAGCAATTGAAGCCTATGGAAACGACGAAAATTTGTGCTCGATTTTTGAGGCAAGAACGATGACTGTAATAAAACTATCCCGTCTATCGTAATACCCAGTGCAGCGTATGTAGTCCGGAGACTCAGCTTTCGATTGATGCCTATCTCGACTCTCCACACACGGCGTAAGACTGTTCCCGAAAGCGATTTTTGTAACCCTGTCGTGAAAATTCACGTGGTATCTATAAAAACATGAGCGTACCGCATGGCGAAGCCTCGGTAACTGTGGCCGCAGGGTAGCGTCTATTGCCAAGGCAATAGACGCTACCCTGCGTTTTTGTGAGACTGCAGGAGCTACTGTATATTTTGAAAAAAGTAGAGGCTTTTGGCTAGGCATGTGGGCACTCACTCCCTCTATATTCGCGAATATTCATTGGAATCAGTCTCCGTTGCGATATCTTGGAGTACGTCTCGATAACTTCCATAATAGTGGACCTCACTGGACGTCCACGATAACCACTATTCGTCGAAAGGTGACAACCTGGCAGGGACGTGATCTCTCCATTTTTGCGAGAGCTAAGGCATGCAATACATTTCTCGCTTCGAAGCCTCTTTATGTTCTGCAGGTCTTACACTGCTCACGTGTCCATGTCCAGGCGTTTCATAGAATATTTGCATGTTTTATTTGGCATTCATCATGGGAAGCCATGAGAAGGGACAACCTTTTTCTCCCGCTTGAAAAGGGAGGCCTGGGTCTTGTGCATTTGTTTGTGCGACAATTGGTCATGCGCTTATTTTACCTTAAAAATGTCCGTCATCCATTCTTGCTCGCAGTTAATCGAGCACGTCTTGCGTCACACCTCCCTTTTCTTTATGTCACGACAAACTTTGCTCAAGAACTACCGTTATGGGGCTTCCTAAAGGAACTTGTCGACACTATTTCCTTCTTAAAAGCCAGGTTCACCCTTGAATATTTGTTTACCGTTAATCGCACGTCGCTAAATGTAGCACTTATAGATAACCTTTTCCCTGAACCTCTGTACCGAAAGCCGTATCTGTCTCTATTTGGCCAAGATGTTCTTTGCCGTGTCCGTAGAATGTGCATTGCGCCTGCAGCGAAAACGTTTTTCTTTAAGCTGCACACCTCCACACTGCCAGTTAAAACGTGGCTTCAGGAAAAAGGACTGTTCGTACCCTGGAATACAAATTGTAGACTTTGCAATCAACCCGAGACAATAGAGCATTGCTTTATACTTTGTCGTGACGCATTTCATTTTTGGGACATTCTACAAGGAACTCTCAAAAAAGACTTTCCTCTCACATGTTATGGTATCCGGTTCCTTCCTTTCAAAAAGACAGCCAGTAATACACCATACGATTTGTTTATGTTATTAGGACTTTATTCATAATGGAGAAGTCGAATGATCGACAGACATGCCGAGCCCCCTCGCTCGACAAGGTCTATCTTCCGTGAAGAGACTGCTCAAGTCCGTAGTGTGGTTGCTACATATTATCCGGTACCTGAATGGATTTCGCGTCTGGACGCTTGTGTTTGTTTGCCAGAATTTTGAACTGTCATTGGACTGCATACTGTGTGTGAATTTGTTTTGTATGCGTGTATGTTCATATGTAATGTAACTGCATTGATTTGACACTACCAATATTTCCATGCAATAAAGAAAAAAAAAATCGGTAACTGTGGCCGAATGGTAGAATAGCGAGCACCTTTAGTCCCGCGTCACGGTGGCCGCGGTTCGATTCCCGCTTCGCACTTTTTTTTTCAGCCGCATAGGACCTAGTTTTGTAGTCTCTCACTAGATGGCAGAATCACAATATCCAAGATTTGCTTTCGGTTTTGGTTTTTGAGCAGCGCATTTTTTCAAAGCCGCATAAGACTTAGTTTTATAGTCTCCTATCAAATGGCAGAAACACAAAACTCAAGGTTTGCTTTCGGTTCTGGTTTTCCAGTGGTGCTCTTGAAATATAATGCTTTCTATTTTTCCTTCATAAAACGTAGCAGTATCGTGTTCATTTGTTAAGTCATCGCTTTTATGAAGGTTTTATTCACTGGACATCATAGCTAGAAGCTTGCGCATGGCTTTGTGTTATGAAAAAAGAAATTTTCGTGCTTTGTAGCGTGGAACCTGGGAGAACGAAATGGCTATTCTTATTGCGTTCTTCTGGAAGGTCCGTTTTCTTCGACTTTCGGCTGTCCTTAATGGCACACACTCCGAGCGAATCACGTCCACCTGTGCCACAATGCCACCCGGTGGCCAGTGCCATTCCTAGGCAACATTCGTGTGGAACGAAGGGTCTGCTAGGCTGAGTCGCTACCCGAATGTTAATTACTTCTAAAGATTCATCCAAATAAGAAATGCACCAACTAGGAGAAGATGTGCAGCGTCTGGAGTAATAGCTACTGTTAATGTGTTCCCTACAGCCAAGTGGTATCAATCCGTAGACGTGGCCGTAAAAAACCATTTGAATAAATGTCGCGTGCTGTGTCTGTCCCGGTCGCTCTACAGAGAAGCTAGCTTGGCTAGCCGTCAGCATTTAGGATCAACATATGGTGTCCTTCGTTCGGTGCATTTGCTTTTAATGCGCAACATTCTTTGGTGAGTACCCCAGCAACTTGGTAGCAAAATCGTGCAATATCGTGTCTGTAACGCCAAAAGATTGACGCATTTCCCACATAAATACATAGGTCTTCATAAAGAGGGTTGGGGTGGCCAACTTGAAATTGGAAGTGGCACCAGGATAAATTTGGGCGTGATACAGAGATGGGCCAAGCTGAATTTTGTAGTGATACGGGAGTGGCCCTACCTAAATATGGGGTGAAATGGTAGTGAGTCAAGCTGAATTGAGGCTGATATGGGGGTGGCCCAACTTAAATTTGAGGTGATATAGGGGTGGGTAAGCCTAAGTTTGGGGGAATATGGGGGGTAGGCCAGCCTGGATTTGGGGATGATATGGGGGTGGAAGAACCTAAATTTGGGGTGATATGAGGGGTGGGCCACCCTAACCATGGGCGTGATATGGGGCTGGGCCAAGCTGAATCGGGGGGGGGTAGGGGGGGCTAACCTAAATTTGGGAGTGATTTGCGGTGGGGCATCCTAAATTTGAGGTGATAGAGGGGTGGGCCAGGCTATGTTTGGGGCTGATATGGGGGTGCGCCAACCTGGAATTGGGGATGATATTGAATTGGGGATGGTGGGCCAACCTAAATTTGGAGGTAATATGGGGACGGGCTAACCTTACCATGGGGGTGATGTTTGGCTGGGCCAAGCTGAATTAGGGGGGGGGGGGGGGGGGTGATGGGTGGACTAACCTATATTGGGGGATGATTTGCGGTGGGCCGTACTGAATTTGAGGTGATCTCAGGGGTAGGCCAGCGTTAGTTTGGGGCTGATATGGGGGTGGGTCAACCTCGATTTGCAGGTGGTATTGGAGTGGGCCAATATAAATTTGGTGGTGTTGGGGAGGCGGGCCAATCTGTATTTGGGGGTGATACGGGGTTGGTCCTACATAAATGTGGGGGCAATCTCGGGGTCGGCCAATCTTAACTTGGGGGTGATATGGGGGTGGTCCAACCTAAATTTTGGGGTGCATTGACTGGAAATTTGGGGGACGATTTATGGAAATTCGTGGGTGAACCAACTTGAAAATTAGGGGTGGCCCAATTGAAATTGGGGATTGGGCCAACTCCAAGTTTAAGGCTTGGCGAAAAGAAAATCGGGCGTGGCCGACATTAAATTTGAGGGTGGGCCTATATAATGTTTCGGGGTGGGCCAATAGAAATTTGGGGGCCTGTTTACGAATAGTTAGACAACACCAGTGGTGTTTCTGCATCTTTTTCATGATCGCAAAGTACGTATTTAATAAGTGTTACTTAATACTCCTCAAGATGAGCTACCACTCGAGCCTTCCCAGCCCACTGGGCTAATAATGTCACAGAAGTGCTCTCATCGTGACAACTGCGGCGTTTAATGTGGAGATCACAAGAACAAATCGCAGACCGAGCTGACCATTTTCACACCAATGTCATCGCTAACACTACTCGCTCGTGCTAGAGGCAACACAAGCTTACAACGATCATAATTAAACTTTCACTCGCACGCTAGTCGACACGCTCTCAGTGCACAATTTCGCCAATCATTGGATAGAACCTTGCTGGCTGTTTTACTCTCATGTTGCGTCGTTTTTCACGAAGGCCGTCTCCCGAAAAGAGAATACATTCTTGAGACTGACGAGGCAAGCTAGTATATAATTCATACGAAGCAAATGTATAAACGGTTATAGTGATTTTTCTACAATGAATATAAGTAAATAAGATTTCAGATGGTATTGTTTCGACCGGGCATGACAACGAGTTTTTCCCGCCTGTCACAGTGCTTTGAACGAAAACCTCATCATTTTGCTCAAACGTGTTGCCCCAATACTACATGTGCAAAATGTACGAAAGTGCGGTGCGTGGTCACAGCTTCAAAGCCAGTCTATTTTGTGTACGGTTGTTGATATTGTAGTAATGAGGAGTTTTCTTCTTTATAAGAGCACAAAAAGAAAAATATAACAAATGGTAGCTAAGCGCAAAGTACATTGGAAGATCTGAAACCAGCAATTGTTTTTAATTTGTGGGTTGGTCTTCTCCGCCAGTAGATCACTGTCCGATCACTTCAAAAAATTTTGTTTGTGTGCAACTGCAGCAAAAACGAAGATACTACCATTTCATTGCCAGGACCTTTATGCCCTCCACACACACAAGAAGGACACCAGATAATTGGCAATATCAGTTTATAAACTGACATTGTTTTGCTAATTTCGGTGTATCGTGGTGCCTGCGGACGGAGTATTTTCTTAGTATCAGTCCAGTGTTAGCAGTGAGAAGCAGTTCGGTCTACCATTCCCATGAGGGCATACTGGCCAATGTATCGCTTTTCTGTAGGACAAGTTAAGTGCTAAAAACTTGGCGTGCCTTGTCCTTTCCGCAGGTCGTCCATCCATTCTCTTATGGTGACGATCAACGTTGTGTCCGTCAGGCCTCCTCCTCATTTTTAGCTTCACCATCGCGAGAGTGGACAGAGAAAGGAAGCTTTCTTCACAATCAGCCCCAGCGGGATTCCATCACTCGTAACTGCTGCAATTTGCATTCAGTAGCTGGCCATGCTAACCACATCCTTAGTTTCACAATGACTAGAGTACGCAGAAAAAGTAGAGCTTTGGTCGCTATCACTACCACGAACCCATGTCAATGCAGATATAAGTACGTGCAGGGGCTGGGTATGCTAACTTCTCCGCTACCACCTGCATCCACCACCTTAGATTTTCCAGGCATACCTGCTTCTTGTTTTCATCGCAGACGCACGCAGTATAAACGCGGATAACTAAAAAATCTCAGTGCCCTTCCAATCTGTGAAAAATAAAATGACCTGCAAAGCTGTGTATATGGGCCCCTTAATGGCGAACTGCACCTCCACCGTATGTCGGCCCCGCATTGCACAGTCTTCGGGATCAGCCCCCGTATGCGGAGCGCTGAACGCATGTTTCACCACCGCTGCTGGTCGGGCCGGTATTACGCTATCTTCGGGATTTCGCTCTAAACGCGGACGCGATAGTGGGGAAAGTAGCCCTTAAGAGGAAGCTTTAGCTCTGGTGGTCCTCTCTAAATAAATGTAAAAGGAGAATTCGTTTTTCTCGACAGCCACTGCATCTAATTTGAGAAGGTTTGTTGCATTTAAAACAAAAACTTAAAATCTAGTGTCTGTTGGTTTCGAATTCTTAATTTAGGTCATCATTTGTTTATTCAAAATTGTCAAAAATCGCAAATTTTAAGAAAACGAAACCATCAAGTTTACAACTCTCTTTCGGCAATGAAAACTGATATCACAATTATGTACATTGCATCTAACAGCACATCTAAAGCCGACAAAATTGATATATTACGCATGAATCTCAAAAAATTTAGTAATAGGGAAATACAGCTTTTCCACAACCCTTGTTCACAACGTAACGATTTCACGTAAGATATAAATCGGCGTATTGGATTTGTCCGCTTTGAGATGTCTAATGGATGCTGTTTACAGAACAGCGATATCAGTTCTTGATGCGGAGTTAATAATTTGTAAACTTTGTGCTTGAGTACTTTTCGCACTTTCGAATTTTTGAATATTTTTTTACCAAAATTCAAGCCCTAAATAGAAATTCTGCTTCCAATAGTCACTAGAATTTACCTTTCTCTCCCGAATCCAACAAATTTCATTAAAATCGGTCCAGGGGTTATCTAAGAAAAGCGTTTCGGCGTTTTACATCTATTTGAATAGGCCGAGTCGGAGTAGGGCCCTTGTTAAAGCTTCCTCTTAACGACTTCGCTGTAAAAAAAGAATAAAAGAAAAAAAAAAACGCTGCAGCCATCAATATCGCCGCCTCAGATTTCGTCATGATGGCACCGTCACCATCGGCCCGGCTCCGTGAGCAGCTACCTAGCTGTTCACTTTCGTTATCTTCCTTCCCATGCCAGCGACGCGCTAAATCTGCACCATCATTCCGTCATGCATCGCTTCCGCGACCAAGCAAGCTTTCGGCGGCACACGTACTACACTGCCGCATTGACACTAAAACTTTAAAATGCTTGCCTTCGGGAAAGCAGCATGAATAAAAATGGAACGCGACTATAAGGCCGCGGGGAACATGTTCACGGGGCCATACTATTGATAACAGCATCAGAAAAGGCTAGATCTGGTCATGTTGACTTTACAGATTTGGAAGGAATGACTGACGGTCTAGTTGCTTCATTGTCACATAAAGAACATCGCTTGAAGTTGTTAGCGCAGTTTGTGTGTGGTTCCTCCTTTGTGTCCCGTCGTGAACTACTGTTCTTTCGGTGGCTTTACATATGCTCCTTTTCTGCGTCAGTTACACCTTTCAAGAGTCTTTACTTGGAAAATTTTTGTTCGCATGGCTCTTACAGAAGCATGTTTAGTCGAAAGTTTTTCGCTTGACTGCATAATCTGGAGGACGGGCTCCAAACTGCTCATTTTCTTTAGCCACGTAAAAACCATTGCTGAAAATTTAATTAACGTAGCTTTGTTAATTACGCAAACAACTTCTCAACTTACACCGCATCTAGAGATTTCCAATCTCAACACTCGAATGATAAAATGATGTTAACATTGTTTGTATCGTTTCAATAGTTTTGTTTCGTGCAGTTAAAAACAGCCGGCATATTGATGGTGGTGTAGACTTCTTATAAAGTAAGTGTGAAAGCTTGGACAGGTTATCTTGGCACAAATCAACTTCATGAGCTTAAGCACATGTGCCCAACCTTGCACGACTGCCTTTACAACCGATTCTCATACATTATACACGAAGCACCTCAGCGCTACGGTACATCCCACAAGGTGTGCGAGAACATTGTGCGCGCTCCCGATTACGTTTCTGAGCGTTGGTGGCATCAGGCTCTGTTTTCTGGCTTCATAATGAATAAAAACAGCTGCCTGGAGGAAAGCATTGGGTACATTTTCAGTACTTTGTAACATATGGATCAGCACGGATATGTACGTTAGAACGAAAAGTACTGAAATATTAAGATGAGGACTTCCCTGGATGTATTTTAGCTGTCTAATAAGATCTAAAGAAAAAATACTGTGACTTTGTGACAATTAATGCTGACATGATATATGAGATCCGACACAGTACCCGTGGTGGAACTGGCCGCTGGACTACTAGGCTACATTGAACCACGATACGCTGGTTTAATAAATACCAGTAATTGGAAAGTGGTTCGCGCTTGAACTTCCTGTATGTCGGCGCCGCTGTGCAGTGTTGGAGGCCCTTTTTAAACCAAAATCACCCGCCGCGGTTGCTCAGTGGCTATGGTGTTGGGCTGCTGAGCACGAAGTCGCGGGATCGTATCCCGGCCACGGCGGCCGCATTTCGATGGGGGCGAAATGCGAAAACACCCGTGTACTTAGATTTAGGTGCACGTTAAAGAACCCCAGGTGGTCGAAATTTCCGGAGTCCTTCACTACGGCGTGCCTCATAATCAGAAAGTGGTTTTGGCACCTAAAACCCCATAATTTAATTTAAAACCACAATCACTATTTTTCAACTGATATTGAAAACAACTGTATTATTATTTATTTTGGGGGGGGGAGGGGGGGGGGGGCTTTGTTTAGCGTCTAACCACAGTTCCAAAGTCTTCAGTTAGCTCAAGGTGCGCCTGCATGTGTTTCTAGTGTCCAGTATGTTGTCACGGATTCAATAGCGAAAGAGCGTTATCTTATCAGATTGCGCGCCTGAAACGAATACTGGCATACATTCTCCATCACATTTGAGGACCCGAGATTGCGCTGCAATGTACGAGCATTTCAATCTGACGAACTGACGCCTTGATGCGTAGATCGGAATCAGAGGAAGCACTTTGCGCGCAGCCATCGCTGCGCTTTGAGCGTTGTTTTCCAGCGCAAGCTCACCTTATAATGAGTTATATTCGTGACTCACTCTTTTGGAAGTGTTTTGTTCTTGACATCCCTACAATGTGAGAGTATAGAGGCGCTCCATCTTCATTGAGTCAATACTGGGAAACGGACTAGGCCTTTTCTAGCGTCTGCGTTTACACATTTACCACACCAATTTTTTTTTATAACCTAATTTAGGAGGCTGTAAAGCACAGCAACATTTTATTAACAGGAGGTTTTAATAACACAGAAAACTTAAATGCTTATTAGTCGGCTTTCACCTCATGGTAAGGAATTTCAATAAAGATATCCCTATGATAATTAAAAGCCTATCCTCTTGACAACGTTTAATCTGAGTTCCCCTTTGCAAGCTGGTGCAGACTTGCAGGTGGTTCGTATCGGGGGCCCTCGACATATGTCTAACGGTCAAACAAAGAGTTATTCCGAATGTTTCATTTCAGGAAGGCCTGTTACCCTCCTGTCATTCATTCCCGTTCGCAAACACGCATAAGACGAAAGTGCTGCATGAAGAGCGTCGTTAGTACAAACCAACGAGCTACCGTAACTCCCCTCGCTTATATCGCTGTCATTTAGGCTTAGATAAGAAATATATATATTTTAAATCGACGCATCACGAATCCAAAAAGAGCTGTCCGTGACCAGCCCAGCTAGGTTTCTTTCATTTCGTACTTCGTAGTAGCGGCTAATAGTAGCTCACGAAGCAGAGCACTGAGTGTGGATATGGCAGAGAAGGTGTTCTATATACTGTCTGGTCACCCGCCGAAAATTCCTGCCGTGCTATGGCCATTCCTAGAAAATTGTATATGTGACGCCCAGCCATTTGCAACACCGCTACTCGTTTTGCGATTGGAGAGTCCAGGTGAGAGACAGGGTGGTTATGGAGATAAAGACACTCTATTTTCTGAAGTTACTTAGGGATGAATGAATTAATGCCTTCATTTATTGAGAAAAAAGAAGAGCAAGCATCAGTGGAAGCACGTCTCAGCAGATTGGGAAAGAAGCGGGGGACAAAGAGGAAAAGCTGGAGCCCGGGTGGCAGGCGAAGTCGCAGTTTAGGGGCGAGAGAATATAAGCAAGAGTTGGCGAAACCAGTTGAATTCCAGTGTAGATGTGGGATGTGGCGAGTAAATGATTGGAGTCACCGCCCAGCATCCGTCCTTTGCGGTAGTATAAGCACCCGCCGTTCTTGGTAACAAACGGCTACTGAAAACCAATCTTCGCGAGTAATTATTCATCAGCCGTACCTCGCCACGTATTTCTTAGTGGCAGGGTCAGTGGATTTCAACTACGCTGTCGCGACAAGTTACGACCATAACGTGACGCTTGCGGTTACGGTTGCCATACTCGTGACTCTTACTATTGCGCGAATACTATAATCATGGGTTTACTGCACAAGTTAGTGAACAGACATTTTAGAACCGCCTGTCTCACCTTACATACGCTCAACGCAAGCACCATTGCAGCATGTTACGGTGCGCGTCCCTTCAAGACAGAGACGAAAACAAAAGAACGCGTTAGAAGACAGGGTACCGACATGAGCCTCGTGCCAAACATATCCAAGCCAACAATATCTATTTTATTTCAATACCCTAAAGGCCCAATGCGGGCGTTACATAGGGGGGGATTCATCAACGAAAACTTAACAATATACAACACAGAATATAAACGGCTGAAGGCAGGAATAAACAAGTTAATAAGCCAGGTACAAGTTAATAGGGGAAAAAATGGCCAGGAACAGGTACTGAAAAATGCACATGTAGCAAATCCCACAAAACAAAACAAAAATCGCACCTCCAGAAGTTACAAAACATGTCATCTAACATTCCACGGAACGTCACGGCCCATACGCACACACTGAAAAAAAAAAACGAAAAAAAAACGCACATCATTCTACCGTGCAATTTTCTAAGTATGACCAAAGAGCTGTTTCAAATGATGATGTTCCAGCGATAGCCGCAATGCTAGAAGGAAGCGAATTCCACTCTTCTATAGCCAGGACCAAAGGTATTTATATCTTTCTGTGCGAGCGAAAATGGGTTTAGTCTTCTTCATGTGATCTACACGAGCCGATGTGTGCGGCACCGGGAGAAGATGCGAACTTGCGAATGGTGTGTTGCTGTGGTAGAGAGTATGGAAAAAAGATAAATGGCTGAGTTTTCTGCGCATGACCAGAGGCGGGAGATGGAGCGATATTTTCAGTGCTGTTACACTTTGATACCGAGAGTAACGGAAAAGGATGAATCGAGCAGCCTTGTTTTGTATAGATTCCACCATGTTAACAAGATAGGTATAATGAGGGTTTCAGATCACGGGCGCGTATTGTTTCACAGGCCTGATTAGCATGTTGAATGCGTGTAGTTTTGTGTCCTGGTTGGCTTGGTGTAGTTGGCATTTAAGAAGACCAAGTTTTTTTAAATCTTTGGTAGTAATCAGTTCAATATCAGTGCTCCAGGATAAATACGAGCTAAAATTTACACCGAGGTATTTTACCGACGCTGAAGTTTCAATGAAAGTATTATTAACTGTGTAGGCATTAGGAATCGTCTTAGCAGCGGAAGTAAACTTGAGATGTATAGTTGTGTCTGCGTTAATTACCATCTGCCCTGCCGCACCAATGAGTTAGCTCATCAAGATCAGTCTGGAGAGCAATGTAGTTAACAATCATGCCGTCGTTTCTATGCAAAGAGGTTATGTATTTAAACTTCTGGAGTGGCAGTCCAATCCGCCACCTACGGTAACGCGTGAAGCCGCCGGCGGCCATATAGTTAGAGAAAAAGGAGCACGCCTACAGTACGTGGCTGCGGTATACGCGCGATGCAACTGTGCTTGCGGTTCTGCGACGAAAAATAAGATGAGACCCCTTTAGGAAGTATATCAATCCGGCATTGTGTGTCGCTGTTGTCAAAAAAATAAAAAATGTCATGGTGGTGGGTGCCTTGTGTTCTGTGCACAATATGTTGCGAGAACTGAAAAACAGTCGTTTCCTGTTTTCTGCATTCACTGACCTGCCGCGTGCATCGGCACTGTGATGCCCTTTCGTCGATACGTGGTGCCGGGCCGCATTGACAAAACATCACCTTGAAATATAATATCCTTATGCCATTTCTTTAAAATATCGCCATTTGTCTAAATGAGCGTTCTTGCTTTAAACCTAGAAAACAAGAAAAATATTCAACGGCAGGTCTCATTTCTGTCCGGCGTTTCAGTTCGAGCTGAAAGGAGTTGGTGAAAGCAAATTTACAATAAAGCAAGGCGACCCACAATCTACACGAAGCCGCAAGCCTACATGAGCTCCAATAAGGGTAACCTGCCAAAGTTAAGGTCATATGTCACTGGTACCTCAAGCAATCTTTACTTTTTTTTTTCGTTTCTGCACCCGTTCTTCCTGCGTCTGCTGCAAAAACGAGAAGTGGGAAGGCAGATAAACGGAAATTGGTGGAGGCAGGTGGTAGCGTAATGGTTAGAGTGCCCATCTCCCAAATGCAAGATGCTGCATTTGGGAGATGGGCTCGAATCCCGGTGGTTTGTTTGTAAAGACAGCATTCTGCGCTCTCTGGTGACTGCGACGCTCAGAATTAGGGGACAGCCTGACGACAACGGTCGCCGTCAACGTAACAGAATAAGCGGGCGTGCAAGGTCACACTTAAAGCCGAAAGTACATTCAGAGGAAATACGCTATGCTCTTATCCACAAAAAAAAAAAAAAGTGATGAGTAACGAGCGGTGTTGTTGAGCGAAGCTGTAGCCCGATAATGTCACCATAGACAGGACCACGCTCCAATCCCGGTGCTCAGCGGAAATATACGTCGACAGCATGTCAACTAGCGTGTTAGTGATACTTCATTAAGGTCGTTCCGTGTTTGTGTTGTGTCTAGCAGGAGCGAGTAGTATAGGAGATGACATTGGAGAGAAGGCGGTGAGCGAAGTCCGCGAAAAGTAATTGAGGGTAGCCATATTGAACGTCGACGCCGTGTTGAAGAAAGCCTGCGGCTTCAGTTGCTCAGCCGACAGAAAGGCTTGCGTGGTAGCATACCGCTGGGCGTATTTGGTAACCACAGCAATAGACACACACTTTGCGGAAGTAAACAGAGGAAAGGGACGTAGTGAGTTGGCCGCCCTTTTTGAGCTCTGGTATAGTTTGAAAAATGAATGTGGCGAAGTATGACGCACCAAATAGTATATGCCAACCCAAATGAATCAGCGTGGTCATACTTGCGCGACATGCCATGGTGGCCTGCCACCAGGACAACATGAAGTTGCAGCGATGACAGTTTTCATTGGGTACTTGAGAATAAAAACGAGCACATCAGAGACGTC
Source organism: Dermacentor andersoni (assembly GCF_023375885.2). Classification (NCBI taxonomy): domain Eukaryota; kingdom Metazoa; phylum Arthropoda; class Arachnida; order Ixodida; family Ixodidae; genus Dermacentor; species Dermacentor andersoni. The sequence goes on along the minus strand of NC_092823.1, from coordinate 11,682,552 downwards.
CGAGGGATGTTTCTACGGTATAAGAGACATCGCTCATCCCCCCCCCCCCCCCCCCGCCCAGATAACTAAATCACCAATATCAGCTTACAAATAGGGGCATCATGAGATCGAGCCCAATATACGGTGCTTGTTGATCTTGTTCAGCATGACGTCAGCATTTCATTCAGCGTTTATTTATGAGAAAATGAGTTGGAGTTACGTTTATTTGCATCACAATGGCGGGCGTAATCAGGCAAACATTGAGAGCATTTCATCAGAGGGTGCCTGACTACTCTGTGGAGATTACGTTTAACAATGACAACAAACACAGAAAGCTTTGCTTATATCGATTCGCACTTACGTGGGATCCGCATAATTTTGTGACTATCAATTTAGATGCTTCAGAATGGCGCTCAATAACGCAATATTTCCATCCACAGTGAGCAAAAGCGGCCGTCGTATCCACAGTAGAATTGATTTAAATGGCTTTAATTCCATGGACATTCTATCGTTGCCAACTTCCGGGGGATTGGAGTCTTCAAAATGGGATACAGGTGACAGGGAAATCAGGAGGTTGATGAACGGCAAGAAAGCAGAGAGAGAGTAAAACACCTTTATTAATAATATTTGAATGGCGAGAGCAGTGTGGGAGGAACCCTCAGTCCAGGGTCCCTAAGATGATTCCGGCGATGTTTCGAGCCCGTTTTATCACAGCTCGGAGGACCTCGGAAGGTCCGTCGCGGAGGGCATCGTCCCACAGCTCTTTGTTGCGTAGGGTGTAAAGGAAAGTTGGCAAGGGAGGAAAGAGGTTTGCAGTGCACTCAATCGTGACGTCGAAGATTGTGGGCGAGCTGCCACAGCCAGGGCAACGATCTGCATAACAGTGTGGGTAGAATTTATTGAGAGAGACAAGATTTTGAAAAGTTGCGGTTTGTAACTGGCGTAATGCCACTGCTTCCTCCCGCGAGAAGGACGGCGGTGGTGCGGCGTGGGTGCGAAGAATGCGTGTATAATGACGGAGTATGTCTTTGTAACGGAGCAAGGGATCCCCCCACTCTGAACTAGTCGCCTCACCAAACCGAGTCGCCCGAAGGGAAATTTCTCGGGCAACCGCATGTGCGCTTTCGTTCCCCAGCAGCGAGGTATGACAAGGGGTCCAGAGTAAGTGGATGCGGGGAGGTGTGGTTGGTGTATTTTGCGGGATGAAGCTTGCAGAAGACCTCAGGGATATAAAATTACTTTTTGAGCAGCTTGGTCAGGGGGCCACGCAATGGTTTCCACGTCTGATAAAGATCCTCCGAAATATGAACAGAGACCGACAAAAATGCGGGCATTTTGGGAAAGGTGAAACCGCTGGAAATTTCAGGACAGCATTAGTCTAAATATAAAAGATGACTTAAAAATAAGAAACCATAACGTTGACACGGTGGCCAAATTTTGGCACAAATAAATTGGCTGTTGAAGCAGTTCAGCTGAAACGCAATTGTGCGAAATAAGACGGCAAGCTGGGCGAGTTGGTGATTGAACATGTTCCTATGGGTGGGTTGCGCAACCCGGACGAAGGACGAGAGGCAGAACACAACACGAGCGCAGACTGAATTAAGACGGCAAGCTGGGCGAGTTGGTGATTGAACATGTTCCTATGGGTGGGTAGCGCAACCCGGACGAAGGACGAGAGGCAGAACACAACACGAGCGCAGTTTGTGTTCTGCCTCTCGTCCTTCGTCCGGGTTGCACTACCCACCCATAGGAACATGTGCGAAATAAGGTGAGAATGTCGGAAAGTGTTGAACAAAAGTGAAGTAGGTCCTGTGGCTGACGCCAGCGCTCGTCAGCTGTCAAGCGACTGCACGTGTTAGCGAGATGCCTGGTCGTCAGTAGTTACAGCATGATTCGGGTCTGAAATATTGAACGCGGACTCCATCACATCAAATACAGTGCATTCTACGGTGTCACTCTTCGACAGCTGGCACCGATTCTCGCTCAATGAGGATGGGAACAAATTGTCTCACGTGCCGGCTGTCACCTTCCTCGAACTGCCAACATTCCTTCCCATCCGACGTAGCTGCTTAGCTTTTATTGGGTTCGGCTGCTGATCACGAGGTCTCGGGATCGAATCCCAACCACGGCAGCCGTATTTAAATGGGTGTGAAATGCGAAAGCACCCGTGTACTTAGGGTTAGGCGCACAATAAAAAATCCCAAGTGGTCTAAATTATTCCCGAATCCTCAACTACGGCGTGCCTCATAATGAAATCGTGGTTTTGTCAAGTAAAACCTCATACTGTATTATGTAACATTCGTTAAGGATATCCTGGGCAGTCGCACAACTTCTGAATACAATTAAGTGTCAGGAGTTGTGCGCCAGGTCTTTGAGTATGTGGATAGCCTTCATGGCGTTCGATAGCTGCTAGTCTACATTGCGGCGGAACGGTAACATGGTAGAGAATGTGGAGAACATACACATTCCACATACACTACTGCACAATAATTTTAAATAGCGTTCTTGCTTCACGCACGTGGATAACCTTCATAGGAGACTAATTTGGAAACTAACTGCAAGTATTGTATATGTCATACCCAAGGGTGTACCTGGCCTGCTGGCCAATAAATGTGACGTAATATTGCGAGCAGCTTCGGCCATAGCGTGCTAACGGATGACGACACAGACTGAAGTGACTAGCGCAAGAGTGGACACGGGACACTAAAGAGACTAGAAGGACAAGCGCCCAGTTGGAAGTTTGCGCTTATCCTTGTCGCCTCTTTAGTGTCCCGTTTCCTCTCTTGCGCTAGTCACTGCAGCATGGAATACCAACTAGCCCGGTCTCACACCCTGCAACGACACAGGGACAGTTTGCTGAATTATTGGGTCGTGACCTTTGTGTCAAAGTGAAAAACCAACGTATCCATGTATATGTCTTAATACTTAAGCACATTTAGATGTGCAGCTCCGGCGGTAGCCCATGAGTGCGCATTGCAAAGTCGCTAGGGAAATAATTGTGTGCACCTTAACGAATTCGATAGGTGAAAATCAAAATTCGTCCACGACGGCGTCTCTAGCAAACGCTGTGCCATGTTCGGACGTTAACAATGCGTGCCGACTGACGAAAGGCTGCAACGAAGTGCTTCTGACGGTTAGCCTAGCTTCTTTACTACGTAGAATCAAAGGAAAAAGAAAAAAAGAGAAGAAAAAAAAAGAACCGTATCAAAAGCACAGAATCAACCATTGCTCGTCGCGACTAAACGCTCTTAGGATGACGAGTAATTTCCAGGCGACGAGCGGCTACGCTTTATCAAGAACACTGATAACGCCGGCGGGACATGCATTGTAGCGAAGTTCAATGCGCAGGGGTAGCTTTTTTTATTTTATTTTTGTTTTATTTACGTCATCACGCGTCACCGCGGGAAGTTTGAAAAGTTTAAGGCCAGCACGCCACGTGGTGGCACTCACGCGAACTAAACCCTTGTGTCCAGAAAAGCTGGATACGAGAGGAACGGCTTTTGCAGCAGAGCTCAACCAAGCCATTCTGCAATACAGCCAGACAAGCCACAGGAGGACAACTTCCTACCATCCGCAGACAAATGGTCTCACGGAGCGCCTGAACAAGACCCTCGCCGACATGGTAGCAATGTACGTGGACGTCGAGCACGATATGGCATGCGGTCCTGCCGTACGTAACATTCGCTTACAACACGGCGGTGCAAGAAACAACACAGATCACGCCATTTAAGCTGGTCTACGGCAGGAATCCGACGACGACGCTCGACGCCATGCTGCCGCACGTCACTGACGAGGAGAACCTTGACGTCGCTGCCTACCTCCAGCGCGCCGAAGCCCGACAGCTCGCCGGTCTGCGGATCAAGAACCAGCAGAGGACCGACAGCTGACACTACAACCTCCGACGACGCTTCGTCGAGTACCAGCCCGGCGACCGTGTTTGGGTGTGGACCCCGATACGCCGACGAGGACTCAGTGAAAAACTACTCCGACGCTATTTCGGACCCTACAAGGTCATCCGACGTATTGGCGCTCTGGACTATGAGGTCGTGCCAGACGGCATTTCCCATTCACAGCGACGGCGCGCACGAACTGAAGTGGTCCACGTGGTGCGTCTTAAACCCTTTTACGGACGCTGACGAACTTCGTTATTTTGTTGTTTTCTTTGCTAGCAGTGCTTTTCTTTTGTTACTTTCGTTTGTTTGCAGCATCGGGTCGATGCTTTTTAAGAGGGGGGTATTGACACGTGTGCTTATATTGAACGGGCGGCCACGTTTCGCCGCCTAACAAATGTTATCGCACAGCGCGGGACGCGTCTGTATGTATCCGAACTTTCTGGAAAGTTATCGATCCATCTATCCGCTGTCTTTTGTCACCGAACCTTGTGTTATCTGATTTCATCGCGTGACTCGAATGTTGTAGAACTTTGTGGAAGGCATGCGGGTCCCAACGATTAGTCTGGAGCATTCGATGACTGCTGTATAAAAGCCGACGCGCTTGACCCGCTGATCAGATTTCCGACGATCGCCGTCCGTGTTCGCCGCTATCGTCGTGCTATAAGTGTAGCCTGTTTTTGTGGGCACAGGTTCGCCCAATAAAAGCTAATTTTGTATTCCACCGTATTGCTGCTTTCTTCACCGTCACTACCACGTGACAATATCAATGATATTACGGATGTTCAATATACACCTGAAATTACAATGTTTGCTGACGACACTAGCGTGTTCTTCACAGGATCTACTATTCATGAAGTAGAAGCTTCAGCAAATCTATACCTCACTAAACTTTCAGGTTGGCTAATAAAAAATAAACTAAAACTAAACACACAAAAAAACTAAATTTGTTATGTTCAGGCCTATTAAGAAGCACATCCGCGGCAATGTAATAATTTATTATAATGACCAACGCATTAAACAAGTAAACACACAGAAATTCCTAGGAGTCTGGTTCCATGAACACCTGTCATGGCCACCACACGTGCAACATCTCTTAACTGATCTGGCTCGCTCTGTAGGATGTCTCAGTAAAATTGCTTCCCTTCTCCCTTGGTGGTTAACTAAATCACTCTACTATACGTTCTTTTACTCGAAACTACTATACGGAATGCTGGTGTGGGGAACAACAGCTAAAACAAATTATGATAGGTTAATAATCCTGCAGAAGCGCGTGCTTCGTATTCTGGAAAAATATAAAGGTCATGCCAAGGACCTAGCCACTGAACCACTTTTTCTCAAACATGAAATCCTATCCGCAAAAAAAGTATATAATCTAAAGTTGATGGAACACATACATAAACACAAATTACAGGATGCCTTCCCAAGAACTGTATCCACGAAATATGGGTTCAGAAGCTCTAGCCGAAAAACTAAAAAAAATACGCACGAACTATGGCAAACAGGTCATTGAATATAAAGCAGTGCAATTATTAAACCTCCATGAATCGAATATTGACCTTACATTACAAGCCATGAAGCTCAAGCGCAATTATAGATGATTCCTTCTGACTACTAACCTCATAGTCGATCCATAAATGTTGTCAAATTATGTTTTGTATATTTTGAGATGAATTTTTTTTATTTATTTTTTGCTGGGAATTGTGAAAATTGAAACAAAATTGTTAGATTCCATTTCAATGTCTCTTTTTTAAATGTATAATGTATTGTAGAGCATGTTGCATATACATGTTTAAACAAATACGTATGTGATCCGATGTAGATAAGCAGATGCATTGTACTTAATGAATCGTATATTGAGTCGTGTCAACTGCTGTAGACTGTCTTGTTCATCAGGGGGCCAAGACCTCGTCAGGCTTTCTCGCCTTTAGTCGTTGCCTCCCGCAGGGAAATTTTGTATTCTTCCTGCAAAATAAACATGTTTGATTTGATTTGATTTGATACAAGAAAATACTATCGGGGCACCTGACCTGAACATAGCGGACGGCATTTTTTTGGACACATAAACCAGCTGCATTAACACAAAAAATATTAAAACAATCAGGAAGCACTTCCTCCGGGATGATAATGCCATCTTTAAAAATCTCAATATTTGCATGCGACGACGACGCTCCGGTTTACCACAACATTTAGTTTTTTACAAGTTTTGCGACTATCATTTTGACAAGACATGAAGTATTCATATTCATAAGAGGTCTTGGCTTTCCGACGCTCATTTGTTAGCTTATTGCGGTAGCGGTTAAATATGTGTAGATCGGTTATATTACGCGCCTTAAGAAACTTGTTATAGAGCATGTTTTTAAACTTTATTTTGGGATAGACGTCGTCCGTGATCTACGGCTTGCGAATGTGCGATGATCGCTTGCATCTAGTTCGCAAAGGAAAGTTTTCCTGGTAACACGTGCTGAAAATACGCAGAAATTCCTCATGGGCTGATTGGGCACATTGTGTGGCATATACATCGCTCCAGTCAAATAACTGAATCTGTCTTCGAAACGTTTCGAGACGGTTTGGTGTAATCACTTGGCTGGGGAAAAGACGCTGTGCGTTCTTTTCGGTGCATCGTTTGAGACAGAAGAAAACGGGTATATGGTCGCTCAGGTTACACGAAAGAACGCTGGCTTTTATGATAGCCGTTGAAGCATTGGTGATAAAGAAATCCAGGCAAGTTGACGCGGCATAGGTTACTCGTGTTGGGACGGAGATAATGCTTGAGCAACCATGCGACTGAAGCAAGATATGAAATTCCCGAGTTAAGGACGTGTCAGCTAGGAGATCAATGTTAAAGTCACCACCCCAGATGACGTCATACATATACGTACAGACATATGCGAAGAAAGTTTCGAGAAAACTAAAGAAACGTGGAATACTGCGTCCAGGTGGACAATAAAGTACTTCTGCCGCTGAGAATGGATAGAACTTCGTAGTCATGTGTGACACATGAGAATCCTTCGGTGTAGTCGACATTAATATTGTCACGAACAAGTAAGCTAACACCACGACCACGAGCGGTAGTCCTAAATTGATTAAAACATTGATAGCCAGGTAGATGCCAAGCAAGAGAACTTTGGTTGTATACCATGTCTCAGATAACATAACGAAATCGAATTTAAAATTAAGACCACCAAAAAACACACCTAGCTTATTATGTTGGTTTCGAGCACACTGGCAGTTTAAATGAAAACATTTAGTGGATAGCCAGTGTTCCGAACCGATGAAGTCGAGTAATTCTGTAGGCGATACCCAATATGCAGATATGCAGATTGGCTCATCATTTCAGACTGTTTAGATCAGCTGCATTATTTACCACTTGGGCGCGATCTCCTTCTTCCTTCCTAATAAAGATCTTGCCACCATGGTGCCAGACAAAGCGGAAGTCATTCGCTTTCGCCCATTCCTTAGCCTTCTTAAGTAGAGCCCTGTTATACGTTGTCAAGTTTTCCATCACATGTAGGCCAGATTAAAGAGCCGGGAACGATTTTCTTTTCTCTAACCACTTATCTCGAACCAACTGATTCGCAAAATGTATCAAAACACCTATAATTTTATCCGCTCGAGTCGAATTGCCGAAACTGACTGATCATTCAGCATGTCTAACTTGAGTTTGGATGCGATAGCGTTTATTTCTGTAAGCAGGCATTCGTCTTGAACGTGCTTAAGACCATGAACTTCGAGGTTCAGCTTTCTGCTCTGATACTCAATGTTATTTACAGAAGAAGCAATGCGCTGCAGTGCGGCACCTGAGCCGTCTGTTTTTTCGTGCTTTGAAACTCTAGCGGTAAGACATTTAATCTCGCCTTCATGCCTGGTTACGTCACCAAGAATGGCATCATATTTGTCAGACATAACATTGAGCGATGCCTCTATGTCATGAATCATCTTCTTCAAGGGAAGCAGCTCGTCAAGCTTTCTATTCATCTCAAGAAGCAGGGAAGTAACAGAAGTATCTTCAGCATCTTTGGGACGGGAAACATTTGGCTCAGACTTTCGGCCCTGTGTACTTTTCCATGATTTCCATGAGGGGACAACCTTGGCGCACCTAACGTCGTACGTTCATAGGGCTTTCACCTACTTATTAACAAGTAATCTCATAGTGCAGTTGTGGTACGCCAAGCTCACTCCCTCCCGGATGACCGTACCTATCTTGATGTAGTCCAGGATGCAAAACAAAATACAACGTGGCACACAATCAAAGGCCTTTTCCAAATCTGACTGTATTAGGGCGACACGTGCGTATGTGGCGTCACAGCATTCGAGTAGACACCTCCCCTTGTGAATGTTGTAAACGATGGAACGGCCTTTGATCCCACCCGTTTGGTGAGGGTGTACTATTTCGCCTATAATACTCTGTAATCTGCCGGCAAGAACCTTCATGTAGATTTTGTAGTCTACGTTTACAGAGCGATAGGTCTGTACGACGATACCTGCTTAAGTTTATCTGCTTTGTCGATTTTCGGAATAAGTACAGTATGTGACGTTCCAAACGACACAGGTAAAGCATTTATTTCATATGCCTCATTGAATACGACAGTTAGCAATGGAGCTAGTTGTTGCTTGAAAGCTTTAGAGAACGCTGCACTCAAGCCATGAGGCCCAGGCGATTTACCAGGGTTTAAATTATCTATAGCGCGCTCTACTTCTTGCTCGCTAATGGCCGTTTCCAGTCTTGCTTTTCGTTCCTCGTCAAGTCGTGGCATCGCCCACAGAAACGATTCTTTAAACCGGTCCAGGTCGACATAACGCAAATGAAACAATGCCTGGTAATACTCAAAGAAAGCTTGCCCGATTTCTCTATTACCTGTCGTGGTGAGACCCGTCCATTGTACCTCAGTGACATGGTTCCGTCTTGCGTGCGCTTTTTCCATCCCTAGCGCCCGTTTTGTGGGCGTCTCCGCCACGGCTAGATGTTTAGCTCTCGCACGCACAAGCGCTCCACAATAGAGTGCTTCGTCGTTAATTTTAAGTTTTTTTTTAATTTTCTTAACGTCGTCCATGTATAATCCCGGCGCCTTGCCCTCCAGAGCTAATAATTTTTCTAGCATACGCTTTAACTGCCTTTCATTTCGTTTTTCTTAGTACCGTATGCAGCTCGTCCTTTCAATTCATTTTATTTTGATCTGCTGCTTGCACAGTTCCCATTTGTGGCCCAATTCATGTATTCCACCTCCAGTGACTTTACTAATTTCTTCCTCCGCACCCTTAGTGAATTGCTTATCATTGAGTAGTTTGTTGTTTAACTTCCAAAGATCCCACTGAAAACAGCTGCTTCGCTTTTTTGATCCAATGAAACATTCAACCATGCAGTGATCCGAGAAGGCCGCGGGCACTACATCATAGCCATGGCACTTTGGGGCCAAACATGCAGACACGTAAATCCTGTCAAGTCGGGCGTGGCTGGTACCTTGGAAATGAGTGTACTTAACTGGAAGAAGAAGAAGCATCGAAGAACATGCAGAAAGATCGGCTCCCGCTTTCAACATCGGTTTTGGCCCGTTAATCAGAGTGTATCCTTGGTTTGGTTACATCAATCGACGCTTAGCATCGACAGGACCAAGGCGACACCAGGATTTGAACGGCGGGTCGACTATTCGCACCTTAAGAGACTTTTTCGAGCCGCCACCATTGCCGCCGCGCTAGGCCCGGTGCTGCGTGAGTGTGGCGATTGGAGGCGAGTCAGACATGCAAGTCATGATGGAAGGGGAGGAACTACCTTCCGACGAGTGCACCGAAGAGTACGGATGGCAGGCAGCAGTTTCTAGGCGAATTTCGACCAGATCCGCTGTTAGCGGCAATTCAGCCGGAGCTAGGCCTCATATGGCTACGTCGCCTAGAACATTCGAGAACGGCAGTCGACTCAAGAACAGGGCCGCCAGGGCGTCCCGAATGCCATACTTGCTGAAAGATCCCTTTAAAATCATACTCCGACCACGCGGCGGACTCAATATTAGCAAGATTGGCTCTACCAAGATAGGTAAAACCATCGTTGAAGCAGCTGGTCTAAGCTCGGATCACATTGCATCAGACATCATATGCCCGAACGTCAACCAAAACATAATTGTGGCGAGTACGCCGCAACGAGAGAATGCTGAGAAATATGTGAGAATAAGGTCAATTAATCTGAATGGATGCAGCTTCGAGATCAATGCATATGAGGCTGCCCCTCACAACACGTGCAAGGGAGTGATAAGGAACGTTGACTTAGCAGATGGCCCGACGGAACTGGAGAAGAACATAGTCAACTCAAGAAACCTTTAGGCTCTCGCCGTTAAAAGAATCAAGAATGCCGGTACAGTGATCATCGCCTTTGATGGACACAAGGTTCCGAATTTCGTCAGATACGGCCCGGTCCTTGTAAGGTGCTCACTATACAAGAAACACGTCGACGTATGCTACGCTTGCGATCGGCTCGGTCACAGAGCTGACGTGTGCCCATCTCCGCAAGAGAGAATATGCCGAGGCTGTGGTGCAGTGAATCCGACTGACAAACATCAGTGCCAACCCAGGTGTGAACTGTGTGGTGGACCACACCCAACTGCGTACAAAGTGTGTAAGCAGCGCTATACAACTCCATACGTGGTCAGAAAACGGAGAAACGAAAGAGCACTGGCGACCAACGTCAACAAGGACAATAACGACACGCAGCCAAGCTCAAGGTCCCGCGGCAGGTCCAGGTCCCGCAGTCGCTCACGCTCCAGGGGAAGAAGCGTGTCCAGATCCCGACCCAGATCCAGATCCCCATCCAGGGCGCGATCCGGATCAAGAGATCGGAGCCAACAGGCTGCATCGAAACCCGGGGAAGGAAGCAACGGATCCACATGGGCCAACAAAGTCAAGGGAACGGCCATAGCGGACAAGCGCCTCCTCACCGGGACAACAATAAAACAAGACTTATCTGGGCCGACGACGCGCGTACCGATCCGGTAAGTGCCATGCTTTGTGACCCACCCCTAGAGCAAAGTAAGGATCGTGAAATAGAAAGACTTAAGAAAGAGAATGCAGAACTAAAGGAAATGAATCAGAACATGATTAGAGAGATGACGGCAATAAGGAAACTCTTAAGCGAGGCTAAACAAGCAGAAAACAAAGATAGCACTAATACACGCAAAGAAACCCCAGTACCCGCGCCTGCTGGTGAAGGACCCATGTCAGCCAAGCGTAGGGCTGTTGAAAGTAAGCTCAAGAACACTGAAACGCAGATGGAGGAAGTCAAACAAGCGCTGGCGTCTTTTAAAGATAACATGCAGATGCTTATGGACAGTGTCCCACAGTTGACAATGAATGTAGGCCAAATACAGACGGCACTGAATGACCCTAAGGAGGGGCTGAAGGCTTTTGGCGAAAGAATCAAAACCCTGGAAATGATGACTATGTCAATGGACGTAAGGGAACAATGCGGGTCGTCATTCCTCAGAGGTACAGTAACTCCCCAGGCGGGGGAGATGAATATGCAATATGGCTCACACTAAAAGGGAATTCCGAATATGGCAGTGGAATTGCGGGGGGCACAAGAACAAACGTACCATAATCCAGCAATACCTTAGGTCACTTCAGTCTAAACCGGATATTATCGCACTTCAAGAGACAGGATATGGATATGTCACACTCACTGGATACAGAGCCATAGAGTGTCAAACGTTCGGTAGGGGCCTGTACGTGCTTGTAAATAAGCAGCTTACGCACATCCCACATGAATTAGGCATCACAGACAAAAACCTAGAGTACCTCATGGTTGAGGTTGTAGTACCAACTTCACACAAAAATCAAAGGAAAAATAGCTTATTCGTACTCAACATCTACAGCAATCCGAAACACCATAAACAACACTTCAAGAGATTATTCGAAAAGGCTACTAGCCTAGCTGGAAGTAGACCTCTGATTATATTAGGAGACTTCAATGCAGCCCACGAGCTATGGGGCTACGTTACGACAAATGCCAAGGGCAGGAATCTGTGGAACCACGCGGATGAGCTAGACCTGGTCTTAATCACGGATAAGACATATCCTACAACAGTTGGTAATTCTGTCTGCAGAGACACCACACCTGACCTTACGTTCATTAAGAACACAGAGCATGTTTCATGGACTAACACAAACATGAATTTTGGCAGCCATCATTACGTAATAGAAGTCAAACTGGAAGTTGAGAAAGGCCGAACTCGAGAATTCGAGGTCGTAGATTGGGACCTTTTGAGCAAGTTAAGAGCCCAAAGCGGAAAAGAAACCACCAAACTCAATCTCAGAGGCTGGTGTGAGGGCATCAGAAGGGGCATCAAAACAGCGTCCAAAATAATTGTTACAGACACTAATGTAGAGGCAATGGACTCAAAACTTGCCCACTTAATAGAAGCCAAGGAAGCCATAACCCGAAGGTGGCGGGCCCAAAGGCTAAATCGTAGGCTGAGAAAAAGAATCGCAGGACTTAACAAACAAATCGAACAATACTGTAACTCCCTTTGGCAGCAACAGTGGGACGAGTTTTGTGAGTCAAGCGATGGGCAAATCAGGAACGGCAAGGCGTGGCAATTGATCAAGCATCTGCTGGATGAAAAAGGCACTAAAGCCAACCAGAGACACAACCTTGCCCGAGCTATACACGTAGCCCTTAAGGATCAGCCCATCGAAACAGTTACCAAACAACTAATTGACAAATACCTACAAGTTAGAAATGAGCAGGACCAGCCACTTCCATCAGAATACAGGGGAGCGGCTCAACCTGAACTCGACCAACCCTTCACCATATCCGAAATCCGGAGGGTGTTAAGTGAACTAAATCGAAAGTCAGCCCCCGGTCCTGATGGAGTAACAAACAGATCACTTAGAAATCTCGATGAGCCGTCAATTGAATCGCTGACAGACTTCATCAATCAAGCATGGATCTCAGGCGAAGTCCCAGAAGAATGGAAAACTTCACAGGTTATACTAATACCGAAACCGGGTAAACCGCCAAGCTTGGACAACTTAAGGCCAATATCACCTACATCATGCTTGGGGACGGTCGCTGAACACGCAATCCTTAACAGGCTAAAAGACCCCTTAGAGGATAATAATATATACACTCACAACATGCTGGGTTTTAGGTCCGCACTTTCCACGCAGGATGCCACGAAGCAAATTAAACACCACATTCTCGACGGATATTCTAGAAATACTAAGGCCATACTGGGATTACACTTGGAAAAAGCGTTCGACAGCATCAAGCATGAGTACATCCTCAGAACGATAGAAGACATTGGACTCGAGTCGAGGATGTTTAAATACATCAAATCCTTTCTCGAAGCACGCACGGCGAAGATAAAGGTCGGAGACACAAACTCGGAAGTGGTTCAGCTCGGAGATCGAGGAACCCCCCAAGGATCGGTGATCTCTCCCGTCCTTTTCAACCTGTGCATGATTGGTGTGTCCAGAAAGCTGGGCAATATTAACGGCATTGACCATACCATATATGCTGATGATCTCACTGTATGGTGCGCTGGTGGCAGTGAAGGGCAGATACAGGACGCACTGACTGAAGCGATCAAGACGGTGGAAGAATACCTTATGCCCACTGGACTCAGGTGCTCCCCATATAAATCGGAGTTGCCACTTTATAGACGTGAAAAGGGGGGCAGGCCTAAGGGCTGGAAACCTCTATCGGAAAGCAATATACACCTACACACAGAAAATGGTGCCAATATACCCATAGTCAACGTGATCAGGGTACTAGGCTTTTTCATTGATGCAAACGGTGGAAACCATACCGAGGTCAAGAAAATCACCCTTAAAACGGATAACGCGTGCAGAATAATCAGACGCCTGGCAGGCAGACACAAGGGCATGAAAGAAGATAACCTCATCAGGTTAATCAACTCTTTCGTACTCTGTCATATATCATACGCCGCTGCCATGTACAACTGGACGCAGTTTCAACTCAAGAAGCTTAACGCAGCGATCAAGAAGGTTGTTAAAAGGGCATTGGGGCTCCCAATTCGAACCAGCACTGCAATATTGCTCAAGTTGGGAATACATAACACGACCATGGAGATCGCGGAGGCGCAAGAAACATCACAAATAGCGAGACTATCTACAACCAGCACGGGAACATCAATCCTGGACAAGATCATGATCAACCCCATTACGGATCCAGCACAGTACGTTAAAGTTAATCAAGAATTCGCAGACAACATAATTGTCGCACCGCTACCCAGGAATATGCACCCAAAACATAACATCAACAGGAGAGTCGCACGAGCCAGGGCGTTAATCGAGAAAATGGATAAAGGGGGCAGAGGAGCCTGCTTTGTCGATTCGGCTGCCTACAAAGATCAAACTAAGTTCGCGGCAGTGGTAGTGGATCATCAGGGCAATTGCACCAACTGCGCCACGGTCTACACTAACAAACCTGAAGACGCTGAACAAGTTGCCATTGCATTGGCACTAACAGACGATAGATTCATCGAAATATATAGCGACTCGAAAGCAGCTATTAGAGCTTTCAATAGGGGAAAGATTGCTCCACAGGCTGCGAGAATAATTAACAAAAGGCCAACAAATGTTACACATTACATTTATTGGTTCCCGGCGCACCTTGGTTCACTTGATGGCATTCCTGTCAATCCAAATGAATCGGCCAACAGCGTCGCCCGCGACCTTACAGACCGGGCCGCTTTTACATATGGTTTTGATTCTGCTGGATTGGAGAACTTACAGAGAGATACGCTCATTACATACAATGAAATTACAAAACATTACTACATGGGAAGGAGGGAGTTTCCACCCCCTCACTATAGGCTAAACAGAGCACAGGCAGTTACACTTAGGCAATTACAGACAGAGTCTTATTATTCACCTGCACAAATAAAGGAATGGTATGCCATTGCAGACATGAATGTTATATGCAAAGCATGCAAAAAGGAGATATGCACACTTGAACATCTGCTCTGGGAGTGTGGGTCGCTCGGCCCTGGCATTTCCCGGAATCGGTTTTTAGGAATGATCAGATCTCCAGATCATATCCCCCAAGTCCTGGCTGTTCAGTACGCCCGTGATAGGGCTAGGAGGCTTGACCTCCCGGTCCCAACATGGGACTAGCCAGGCAGGTGGCAACACCTTGTACAGAACAAGAATAAAGTTTTTTCCTCCTCCGCCTCCTCCTCCTGTACTTAACTGGACACCTGCTCATCAGGCATTCTCCCACGTCCTCTAATGCAAATTCATCAATTAATCGAATAAGAACGGCAGTACTTTTATCCCTGAAAATACGCGCACTAGTTTTATCATCGGCGCTCAGAACACAATTGAAGCAGCCCAACAGGATGAGCTGCCTTTCCGTGTTCAGATGTCGCTTAATGAATTCAACAAAGCCAGTCCTCTCGTCAACTGTGGTGGAAGCATATATGCAGACAGCGCCCCATTCAGTAGAACAAGAAACGAAATCACAGACAACTCCTCGTCCTGAAGGAAGTGAAACATGCGACTGAAAAACTAGACCACGCAGCTTTTTGACTAACATGATACACCCAGCAGAAGTACCAATTGCGTGACTGACAATGGCGTAAAACCTAGACTTGAAACCCTGCAACATGCTCTCACTCTCTTCTTCCCCTTCGACTTTTGTTTCTTGTAGACCAAGCATATCGATACATTGGTCAGATAGAAGGCGCAGCACTTGACTCTGCCTTTTCTTTGTGGCTAAGCCTCGCAAATTTAGACTGGCAACTTTAGGCGTGAGTGCAGAAGCCATCTTGCTGCGGTGATAAGGGGCCGAGAGTATGGTGCTTACCTTTCGCGTCCAGCACGTCGCTAGACGCTTTTGTTGGTGCAGGGGTCACCTGTTTGGCCAAGTCGGCCTTGCTGCAGGGCCTGTCTTTCGGCGACTCTCGTTTGCGACATCACATTTAGCTTTCTTTTGAAGAGTGGTCGTATCCCTTGTGTCGTGTTCGTCGGTGGCTCCTCGCTGCTAGCGGCCACGGCCTGGTCCTTTTCGTTGCAGCGTTCGGTGTGCTTAAATTTTGCTGTGCCGGTGACGCTCGGCGCTCGGCCGCCGCTCTTGTCGAACGGCTCCTGGCTGTTCCCTGGTTCAGATACGTCCGGCTCTGGTCTTCCCGCTGCACCACTCGCCCTTCCGTTTTCTTTTCCTTCAGAGCGTATCGTTGCCGTTTGTTTGCTTTCTTTGGTAATCGTTTGTTTTCCTCCTCCCTCAGTCACCGAAGATTTCGGAGCCGCTGCAGGCTTCTCGCATTCGCCGGCTCCTTTTGCAGCTGCTTGCGCCTCGTCAACGTCCATGATGTGGTCCGCCGAATCTACTGCCGACGCAGTTCCTTTAGCCAGTGCGTACGTCCGTACGCACTCCTCCTCACCATGGCCGAACCGTCTACGTTTTGAACACCTTGGTATCTTGCATTCTCGGCGTACGTGGCCCGTGTGGCGGCTGCGCAAGCACTGAATCGGCCATCCAGGCATGACTACACGGGCCAACTCTCCTGCAACTCTTATATGATGCGGCACGTCCTCGATATTCATACCAGGCTTCATCTTTAGGAGCCCGGTTCTCGTGATTGAACCCTTTTCGTGGACGCCTTGAACACGCGAGTGCTCACGGGTCACTTCAATGACCTTCCCAAACGCCGCAAGCGGCCTCCGAATGTCGACGTCAGCCACGCCATGAAGCATTCAGTGGAGTCGAAGCTTAACCTGTTGGTCCTCTGGGTCCAGGACAAGGCACCGGCGCCCCTTGGCGTTCAGTTCCTTGAAGGCGAGAAGCCGCTTTGTTGCTGCCGCGCTGCCCAAAGTCACCGCCCAGACGTGGTTTATTTGGTACGCCCCCAGAGCCACCACGTCAGGGAGCGTACCGGTCTTGGTCAGCGCGTCTCGGAAATCTTCGACTCTAAACGGTCGCACTCGTGGGTCTCCGTGCAAAAAAAAAAAAAGAAAGCCGTGTTCAAAACGACACGTCCTGTGGGCAGAGTTGGCAAAATAATCTTATGCTCGCTATCCTCAACTTCTTCAGGCCGCAATCACCGCTCCGCTGGAGCTCATGATTCGCCGTCCATCACGCTCAGTGGCCGGAAGTAGAATCTCTTAACCTACGTAACTATTGTGTGGGAGCTTAGAGAACATCACAACAGAACAACTTGCAAATGTGCAGTTACAACTTCTGAAACACCCGCCGTGGTTGCTCAGTGGCTATGGTGTTGGGCTGCTGAGCACGAGGTCGCGGGATCGAATCCCGGCCACGGCGGCCGCATTTCGATGGGTGTCGCATCGGCGCCGCCGCTATCAGTGCGTGATCGACGAAAGACAGGAGACGACTGTAGTCCAAAACGCCAGCAAAGGAAAAGAGCGCCGTCTTTATTTCCACAGCCGTTTAAGTAGAACCAGCGTGACGTCAGAGACACGTGGTTCCATACATGCGTCAGGCGCAATGACTCGGCGCGCCCTGCGGGAGCGTGCTTTCAGCCGCAGAGAAATACATTCCAGCACAATGGGGGCGAAATGCGAAAACACCGGTGTACTTAGATTTAGGTGCACGTTAAAGAACCCCAGGTGGTCCAAATTTCCGGAGTCCCCCCCTACGGCGTGCCTCATAATCAGAAAGTGGTTTTGGCACGTAAAACCCCATAATTAAAAAAAACAACTTCTGAAACAAACTATGCATGCACGAAGCAGAAAAGACCGGTCTGATAGAGCTTATCTCTAAGGGTGCTACATAAGAAAACGCGATCGGCAACACTTCTGCACAGTTCACTCGTTAGCCCACGCACATCGCGTAGAACGAGCACTTCTACACGCAGTAACGGTGTGACGCATCACACATATATCACGGTTGGTAGTTTGCGAATACAATAACAGCAAGAACAAAGCTCGAACGTAGCGGTCACCACGGTGCATCGCAGCGGGCAAAACGGCTCACACGCAGTATAGCACACGCGAAATGACGACAGCGAGGCAATAAAAACTTATCGCTACTGATCGTATCATTACTTCTGAAAGCTGGGAAGGACTGGTGTTCACCGCTTCACGGCAACGAACCGCATACACAGAACAGATACGAATGCGTACGCTGGGTGCGCCGATCGGACACTATTTATTTAGCCGCGCCCTGATAATGTGTCCTGCTCAGAATGCACGTGTATGTGATGGACTTCTCGTTTGCGACGCACACGCGAAACATGACACAAAAAATCGCGAGGTCCGCGGCTTCATATATTTCTTCCGACGCTGTCGTAAACTCAACACACACTTCCTGCGCTCCATCTGGTTCTTTCGGCGATCGCACGCACTGATGAGCTCTGGAAGGGTGCACCGGCTTGCTGGCATCTATGACTATCTCCACGTGTGCCAGATAACCCTAGAAAAAATAACAAGACGGAGACAAATACAGTGAACTCTCACTTGAGTGAACTTCAAGGGACCGAAGGAAATAGTTCACTTAACTGAAAGTTCACTAAACTGAATATTCACTAGACCAACATAAGGCATGACATACAGAGTCAAAAGTTTGAACTGCAATTCATTGAGCAAAAGACATGGCATCCATAGTGTGAAGTGGAATTGTGAAGTGGAAGTGGAATTTGTACATATCAATGAAAAACACACCACGTGGGTTGTTTATGTGCACACGCGGAACCAACGAGACTGGAAAGAAAGCGCCGACGACCACGCCGCGACTAGCCGGTCGGAAAAAAACACACACCACGTGGTTTGCGGTGTGACAGGTCGCCGCTTTACTCTGGCGGCGTTGTAAGCATCACCGATGTTACTGTGGTCATGGCCTCCGAGATGACATGCTTGCTCGTTTTGTTAGGGCGATCTCGGAGGCCATGCCTCGTTGCCGTTCGTTTTCCGCGCCGCCGCTTTACCCCAGGGGCGCTGTAGCGCCAGCGACGTTACATTGCCGCTGGAGCGGCGGTTTGATAAGGTCGGGCATCGGTTGCGCCTGCAGTGCAGTGCAGTGCAAGCCTGGGTCCGCTGAGCGAGTTCGTTAAATTGAAATATTTGACTGTACCGAAATTCGTTTAAGTGAAACATTTTTGCATAGAATCTATATGAACAGTGCCGGGGATATTTAAAAAGTTCGTTATTCTGAAATATTCGATAAGCCCAGGTTCGTACAACTGAGAGTTTACTGTACACTGTTTCTGACGCGGGTGTTAAGCTTTGCGTTCACGCTTCGCTTCGCTTTGAGCAAGCGCCATATTTGATGTGACGACGCCTGACGCCGTCCACCTCGGGCCAGCCATGAGCGACCAGCATGCGTTCGGATGGGAAAGGTGCGACCATTCGTGCGTCTCGACCGGAGAGCCATCCGCACGTAGGCGGCCGAGGGCGGAGCGGACGGGCGGGTTGACCAGTTTTCGGCCCTAACCATTAAGCGAAGGAGCACAGCGAAAGATGAGAGAGGACGCGGCGCAGAAAGGGGCATGAAAACAGCGACGAGGGAAAAGAGCCGGAGGAGGAAAATGGAGAGGAGGGTGCAGCGGAACCATGAAGTTGACAGCGGAGGAGTGTATGGCGAAAGCGTGAAGAAAAGCGGTGTGGCTACGGTGCTACGAGATGGCGCCAAAGTAGCACGCGTATGAATCGGAATCTGAACCTGGCAACGTTTACCGCGAGAACGCTAGTGAGGCGAGTCTAGCAGCGCTATTGCAGGTATTAGAGGGCAGTAAATGGGATATAATAGGGCTCAGTGAAGTTAGGAGGACAAGATGTGGACGTGCTCAGCAAAGTGCTCTGCAGTCACCATAGCATACTAAGAACTCGAATTAACCTAGACTTGAGGAGGGAACGGAAGAAACTCGTACATAAGAAGCCGATCAATGAGTTAGCGGTAAGAGGGAAAATAGAGGAATTCCGGATCAAGCTACAGTACAGGTAGGCTGTAACTTATACAACTCAGGCTTTAACTCAGGAAGATAACCTTAGTGTTGAAACAATGAACGACAATCTTACGGGCATCATTAAGGAGTGTGCAATAGAAGTCGGTCGGAACTCCGTTCGACAGGATACCAGTAAGCTATCGCAGGAGACGAAAGATCTGATCAAGAAACGCTAATGTATGAAAGCCTCTAACCCTACAGCAAGAATAGAACTGGCAGAACTTTCCGAGTTAATCATCAAGCGTAAGACAGCTGACATAAGGAAGTATAATATGGATAGAATTGAACGTGCCCTCAGGAACGGAGGAAGCCTAAAAGCAGTGAAGAAGAAACGGAATTGGAAAGAATCAGATGTATGCGTTAAGAGACAAAGCCGGCAATATCATTACTAATATGGATGAGATAATTCATGTGGCTGAGGAGTTCTATAGAGATTTATACAGTACCAGTGGCACCAACGACGATAATTGAAGACAGAATAGTCAAGAGGAATTTGAAACCCCACAAGTAATGTCGGAAGAAGTAAAGAAAGCCCTGGGAGCTATGCAAAGGGGGAAGGCAGCTGGGGAGGATCAGGTAACAGCAGATTTGTTGAAGGAAGGTGGGCGAATTGTTCTAAAAAAACTGGCCACCCTGTATCTTGGAACAACGCTAACCTCATCCTAATCCATCAGAAAGGGGACGCCGAATACTTGAAAAATTATGGACCGATCAGTTTACTATCCGTTGCCTGCAAAGTATTTATTAAGGTAATCGCAAATAGAACTAAGGACACCTTAGACTTCTGTCAACCAATGGAACAGGCAGGAGTTCGTAAAGGCTACTCAACAATAGTCCATATTCCTGCTATCAATCAGGTGATAGAGAAATTTGTGGAATATAACCAACCTTTATATAAAGCTTTCATTGATTACGAGAAAGGGTGATTCAGTCGAAACCTGAGCAGTCATGGAGGCATTGTGGAATCAGGATGTAGACGAGCCGTATGTAAAAATACTGAAAGATATCTATAGCGACTCCACAGCCACCGTAGTGCTCCATAAGGAAAGCAACAAAATCCCAATAAAGAAAGGCGTTAGGCAGCGAGATACGATCTCTCCAATGCTATTTAGAGCGTGTTTGCAGGAAGTATTCAGAGACCTGGATTGGGAAGAATTGGGGATAAGAATTAATGGATAATACCTTAGTAACTTGCGATTCACCGATATTGCCTTGCTTAGTAACTCAGGGGACCAATTGAAATGCATGCTCACTGACCTGGAGAGGTAAAGCAGATGTGTGTGTCTAAAAATTAATCTGCAGAAAATTGAAGTAACGTCAACAGTCTCGGAAGAGAACAGCAGTTTACGATAGGTAGCGAGGCACTGGAAGTGATAAGGGAATACGTCTACTTCAGACAGGTAGCGACTGCGGATCCAGGTCATGAGACTGAAATAATCAGAAGAATGAGAATGGGCTGGGGTGTATTTGGCAGACATTCTCAGATCATGAACAGGAGGTTGCGATTAACCCTCAAGAGAAAAGTGTATAACTGCTGTGTCTTACCAGTACTCACGTACGGGGCAGAAACCTGGAGGCTTAGGAAAAGGGTTCTGCCTAAATTGAGGAGGACGCAGCGAGCTATGGAAAAAAGAATGTTGGGTGTAACGTTAAGGGATTAGAAAAGAGTAAATTGGGTCATGGTACAAACGTGAGTTAATGTCATCTTAGTTGAAATCAAGAAAAAGAAATGGGCATGGGCAGGACATGTAATGAAGAGGGAAGATAACCGATGGTCCTTAGGGGTTACTGACTGGATTCCAAGGGAAGGGAAGCGTGGCAGGGGGCGGCAGAAAGTTAGGCGGGGGGATGAGATTAAGAAGTTTGCAGGGACGACATGGCCACAATTAGTACATGACTGGGGTAGTTGGTGAAATATGGGAGAGGCCTTTGCCCTGAAGTGGGCGTAACCAGGCTTATAACGATGATGGCTACTGTGCTATGAGATGGCGCCAAGGTTGCACGCGTCGGCTAGGAGGTTTGTTGGTGGTGGCATCTGTGAATCACGCCCATGCGTCACCCACGCGCTCGCTCGCGCTTTCTCCAGATTAGTGAGACAGTGGCGCCACAATTCGCTCCGTTTGCAAAGTGGAGCTTGGGATCGATTGTACACGCCAGCCAACATATCGCGAAATAAAAGCGCTTACAGTGTTGAGCTCAAATTTCGCGTTTGGGGTATCATAACCGTAGGTGAAGTTTTTTTATTCGTTACATTGACAAACACATTTCCTCCTTCATGAGAAACATAGTGTGTTGACTGCCAGCATAAACACAGCTTAGTTAAACCACTAACAGCACATCGACCTCGAACTTTATTTTGGGCACGATATGTGTTACACTACAACTAGGGGCCGTGATATCATTTCCGCTCAACAATGGACTGGACGCAATACTCAAAGCGGTGTAACGAGGAGAATATACGGCAGCCCCCCCCTCCCCCCCACCTTTCCTTTCTTTAGTTTCTTTTAGTGACTACTGCGTGCGCGTCGATGCGGGGAGCCTTTGTGCGGGATTACAAAGACGGCGCAGAATAAAACAGCACACGAAGAAGGGGAACACGAGACAGCTTGGCTTCCTTGTTCGATGCAGATGACTGCCCTGTTTATTCTGGTTGTTTTGATCCTTGACAGCAGCTATATATTACTATGTCAAGAAATAAAACACTCAGTTGTTAGTGCGCCTACGTGCTGTCTCGTGTTCCCCTTATTCGTGTGTTGTTTTATTCGGCGCCGTCTTTGTAATCATGCTTAACCAACTAGCCCACCAACACATGCTCAGTTACTTTGTGCGGGAATGACTGCGACGGCGCCTCGGGCATGTGCTCTCGCCCGGCCGACGCCTCCGTACCTAACAGTCACGCCGTGCACGTGTCGCCTGGTCGTCTCGGTTGACTGTGTCGGGGGGCAAATATTAATTAGTCAATTTTATTGGGTGTGTGGGGTGCTTTTCCGACCATTTTTGGTCGCTTAAACTCTGGCCCCTATTGGATCCTGTCGGCTTGCCTGATTAGTCGGAGTAGGCGGTTGGTGGAGAAGTCTGCGCCTCCCGCCGGTCCGCGGGTCCCTCGGGTGATGGGAAGGCTAACTTAAGGACAGGATCTGAGTAGTTTCGCGGTAAACAAAGAGACATCAGGCCACGGCGCCACTTCACCACGAGATATAAGGCCACTCAGGCAGGCCGTCAACGATGGGTACGACACCGTTTTGTAATTAACATGTGTAGAGTATAAATATAAAGCAAATGTCAAGTTAATAAACCTAGTTGTTCAAATGACACCTCTCGTCGCCTTCGCACATGCGGATCTGCACTTGCCCCTGCCGGAGCTCATCCTCCTTCACCATCCTCTTCCTGGCAAACTCATGCCTCAGAGCACTAACGCCTGCGTCTTCGCTACAGTACGCTTATGCACACAGTTGTACCTTAGGCCTGTGCAATGTCTGTGGACTCTCAAAACGGAATAAATGAAATGAAATGCTGCTGCGTAGACTAGCAACATTCACCGCACCAAGGTTATCATCGTCTATCCCTCTTCGTTTATCCTCACGAGTAGCAAGTTAGAGAACGCGAGATCAGTGCCCGCCTCTTTGCCTGTCTATGAACAAAGTTCTCCCATTCCTTAAGTTTCAACGAACAGTGAAGTGGTAAACTAAATGCAGTTGAACTGTTATTGTATCCTTTCAGAAGTTTCTTTTTACTAATTTATCTCTTATAAGACCTTGATTACTTGAAAAACTAGACCCCTCATTTGCATCGTTTTATAGGTATGTGAACATTCTTGGTCAATCTTCTAGAACAGACCTGTGCCACTGGGTGGGTACTGGGATAGACAAGCAGAACAACACGCAAGAAGTGAAGCAGTCGTCAACAGAAACTTAGTCAAGTCGGCTACTCAAAATTGAAAAAGTCAGCAACAAAAGCGCGCTAGTGTGGAGAAAAAAGTGAGTTGAACAGAATGGGAACACAGCATGCATCGAACGAAGAGCATTGAGCTACAGAAAAGCGAAGATGTCGGTAACAGAAAAGTCGTGGTTTCTGCCGAAAGGCCGACTGTGCGAGATGCACCGATTGCATTAGCAAATTAGTAGACACCTATACGAAGCATAGCTGTCCACTAAAATACTGGCCACGATGTATATTCAATGCCTCATGACCTCGAGCGTACCGGAATCTTGGAAGAACGCCAACATAATCTTAATCCATAGAAAGGGGACGCCAAAAACTTGAAATGTTATAGACCCATCAGCTTACTGTCCGTTGCCTACAAAGTATTCACTAAGGTAATCGCAAATAGAATCAGGAACACCTTACACTTCTGTCAACCAAAGGACCAGGCAGGATTTCGTAAAGGCTACTCAACAATAGACCATATTCATACGATCAATCAGGTGACACAGAAATGCGCTCGCAATATAGCCAACTCTTATGTATAGCTTTTATTACTTACGAGAAAGCGTTTGATTCAGTCGAAACCTCCGCAATCAGGCAGGCATTAAGGAATCAGGGTGTAGACGAGCCGTATGTAAAAATACTGAAAGATACCAATAGCGGCTCCACAGCCACTGTAGTCCTCGATAAAGGAAGCAACAAAATCCCAATAAAGAAGGGCGTCAGGCAGGGAGATACGATCTCTCCAATGCTATTCACAGCGTGTTTACACAAGGTGTTCAGAGACCTGGCTTCGGAAGAATTGGGGATAAAAGTTAATGGAGAATACCTTAGTAACATGCGATTCGTTGATGATACTGGCTTGCCTTACTCAGGGGACCAATTGTAATGCATGCTCTCTGACTATAGAGGCAAAGCAGAAGGGTGGGTCTAAAAATTAATCTGCAGAAAACTAAATAATGTGTAACAGCCTCGGAAGAGAACAAAAGTTTACGTCAGGTAGCGAGGCACTGGAAGTGGTAAGGGAATACATCTACTTAGGGCAGATAGTGACCGCGTATCCGGATCATGAGACTGAAGTAGTCGGAAGAATAAGAATGGGCTGCGGTGCGTTTGGCAGGCATTCTCATATCATGAACAGCAGGTTGCCATTATCCCTCAAGGGAATAGGGTATAAGAGCTGTGTCTTACCAGTACTCAGGCACGGGGCAGAAACCTGGAGGCGTATGAAAAGGGTTCTGCTTAAATTGAGGACAAATGAGGACGACGCACGAGCTATGGAAAGAATGATGGGTGTGATGTTAAGGGATAAAAAGAAATAACAGATTGGGTGAGGTAACAAACGCGTGTTAGCGACATCTTAGTTGAAATCAAGAAAAAGAAATGGGCATGGGCAGGACATGTAATGAGGAGGGAAGATAACAGATGGTCATTAAGGGTTACGGACTGGATTCCAAGAGAAGGGGAGCGTAGCAGGGGGTGGCAGAAAGTTAAGTGGGCGGATGAGATTAAGAAGTTTGCTGGGACAGCATGGCCACAATTAGCACATGACCGAGGTAGTTGGAAAAGTATGAGAGAGGCCTTCGCTCTGTAGTGGGCTTAGCCAAGATGATGATGATGATGATAATCATGATGATAAGAAGTAAGGAGAACACTTATCGGCCATATAAACTTCTAAAGAAAGGCACACTAACTAAATTACCAAGTATGGTGTCACTCGCGCACAAGCAAATGTGAACACATCTGACTCGACGACAACGAAAACTCACTGTGAAAATCCTAGCGTGAGGACCGGTGGCAGCAGCACCGAGAGAAATGATGTTCATGCTGCCTATCTCTTCAAGGAAAAGGTGAGCGCCGAGAACACAGCACGCACAAACCTACGAGCCGCCGACGCACCTAGACTCTGCCGCCAACGCAGATCGCACTCAAGATACGGCCGGGCGAGCGCGCACAGGCACCACATGCGCAGCTGCAGCCGAAGTAGAATGCCAAATCCTCTCCCCCCCCTCCCCGGTGCCTCGCAGCATTGGGTGCCTGGCGCACGACGGGAGACAGCGCGCTTGCTGCGTGCTTTCGTCTGTTGGGCCAGATTAGGCCGCGATCGTTCTGCTACCCTCGCAAGCCTTCACCCGCACAAAGAACGTAGGGTGCGACTTTATATGCAACCGCACGGCGGCAGTGAAAATGCACTTCGAGAGCATATAATTGCGCAAAAAAATAAATGTGGGTGCGACACAAATGAAGAATTGGACATCTGTTGAGACCACAACAATTTGGGAGTACGTTGTGTCGCTATATTGCTTCAATCTTAATCGCACAAATGTCGACATTGATCGTGAATTGGATTTTGCCAGAATGTATTACTTCGCGTCAAAAATTCTACGCCGCTATGACGTTGCGACAGCTTAGGTTTTAGAGTACTTTCTTTATAGGAGTCATTTTGGTGCAGTAATTGTTCCCAAAGCATACCCACTAAAATCTTGGCTACCTTAGAACCTGACGCAGTCCACTTTCTTCGAGAAAAAGTTGGAGGACGCTTAAGCTTCGCCTTCAAGAGTGGAGCGCGATATCGTTATCGCTCCGCGGTCGCACCGCCCACTCATTCGCTCGGCATGCTCTTGAGTCACACAAATACATAGTTTTCATATGCAACACTTCTAAGCCCACAGCACAACTTCTTTCTAATTATTTGTTCTAACAAGCGCTTCTCACAATCTACATTACGGCACTGTGTTGTGCACACTACAACGTTTCTTGCTTCCGTGTTCCTTTAGCGTTCACACGCACTGAGTATCTCGGTCACTCAGCACACATACACACACACTACACTGGCATTTTCACTCATCGTAGTGTAAGTCACTGTGCACTCCTTCAAATCGCTCTTCTGGCATGACACACCTGGATGAATGTCGTCGTCGGCACTGCGATCACTTACGAGGCGCCCCGCATCGGACTTTGCACCTACCAATCACGCGGTGAGCGCCGAAAATTAACACAAATGCAAAACATTTGTGTTATTAAGCAAGTTGCAAGGCAGGTACTACTTACGGAAATGCTGCCGTATATGAATATTGAACTTAATTTTCGATAGCCACCTTCGGCAAAGCATCAGTCAAGCTCAAAGCACATTGGAAATTTAGGTAATGGGGTGGATCGCAAGCGTAGCTGTAAAGGCACATTATTACAGTTTCTGTATTCATTTATATATTATCGCCGCTGTCTAATTCAATTTAACAGGTTTTCGTGACAATTTCATCCCACCAACGCAGCTTTGAGAAGCCTGGCGGCCAAATCTCTCGCTGCACGAATACTATCGTCTACTACAGAAGCGCTGTTCTCCACAATCCGGCAACGATTGACGCGTCTTAACGTGCATTAGGACTAATGGTGAATCCGACGATCCACGGCGAAGCGTGTACTCGAGGCTCTCAGGCAGGGAAAGCGAATTAGCACCTTCCGCGATGATGTGAAGGCAGGGAAAGCGAATTAGCACCTTCCGCGATGATGTGACCCAGCGATAACGGTCGCCCTCTGCAGACTCAAACGATAAGTGCGTTTTCCGCCTTGTTATTTTTTTCTACCAAGGTGAGAACCGATAGCTTTGAAAGCTTCGAGCGCGGAAGAGAGCCGCCTAAGGCAGTATCCCACTGCGCCTTCGCGTCTCTATCGATCAAACTGGCATTTACCCGTCTCTGACTGGCGGTTGTTGATATGCGGCTCACAATGTTTAGCTTCCGCTCTAGTGAAAGACAGCTTTGCAAGCGTCCTAGTGTTATTGTTTACTTCATAAATAGTGCTGCTGCTGGCAAGCGCTGTGTTGGTGCTTCTTCGAGGGCGTGTCGTTAGGGGGCGTTCCCACCTGGGGGCATAGCGTTGCTCTCGCCCCTCCTCTACGAGTTCGCGTGAACGGTGAGCACGCTGGTGGAGGGAGCCGGGCGGTGAAGCGCTAACGATGCTTCAAAAAGCAAGATGTATGGGTGTCGATAAAATCGGCGCCCCCTTTAGGCGCCGTGACGAATCGATGTAGGGCCCAGCCTGCCGACAGACGAGGTGGTAATGGTGGCGCTAATGAAGATGTCGATTTGCCGCTCCCACTTTTTTTTTTGGCAGCTATTCCTTTGTGGCGTGGCCCGCGAAAAACACAAATTCATGCAGACGGCGTGTCCGCATTGAGTCTCGCACCCGAGGCACTTAGCATTCTTTCTCACGGAGTTCCTTATACAGCACCTAAAAATGTTGTGCCAGTGTTTCTGTGTCTTTAGTAAGCGGATATGTAGTCATCACGGCAACGTCGCAATGCGCCAGATTGCCGTGAAAATAGTTTTATTCACGACAGTGTTCTGCGTGAGCAAAAGAAATAGATCAATACAGAGTGTTGCATCTGGGTCGCAAGCCCCAAGGGTAGCGTTGATTTGGCGGCCTGGGGCACAACTGGAAGCATCCGAAGGTCCTGGCAAAGAATGAGTCGATTGCTAACAGAACAAGTTGTTTATTATAAGAGCGGCCGGTCAGGTCGACCGAAGTGGAGAGACGGCAGACCACGTTACTCGACGGAAGAAATCGGAGCTTCTCTCGGCGTCCGTGGACTGCTGCTTTTATACTCTCGGAGTCGAGGGCAAGTAGGAACGGCTCGGGATGAGGCGCACGTCACGGCGCCGCGCGGACACGCTGAGACTAGAAGGTGACGCATCCGCCGGGCCGGCGCCGGTCAGGCCTCCTCGTTTCACAGCTGGGGAGCTCCTCTCCCCGGGTGCCGCGCTTTGACAAGCGTGGGCACCAACATGCACACACACACACGAAGACCCGTGGCATTGAAACATGCCTAGACGCGCTTGGCAGGAAGCGTTGAGGCAGCGCTGAACGGGCCAAAATGTCCGCCGCTTTGAACGAAGCCCCGGTGGCCGTTGCATCCGCGCTGGCTATACCGCACGTCGAAGGCGAAAAGTAACAGACCGCCCCGCCGGGAGAAGGAGATCCCGATGGTCAGGGGACTGCATCCGCTGTACGGAGGGATGTCGCTCGATGATGCTCATAAGCTAAGTAGGTCGTCCCTCGGCGTTTCTTGAGCGCAGCGCACAGAGAAGGCCTCGTTCTCACGTTCAGGTTCACACAGGACACTGCAAAGTGACTTCGGGAGAGTTGCCATTTTTGTTCTCGTTCACAGCAAGCGTTAGAACTACGCCGAAACTCAACCGCTCAGTCAGCAAGCACGACACAACCCTCACTAAGCCATGCCAGGCTCTTTCCCCTTTTATCATCATCATCATCATCAGCCTGGTTACGCCCACTGCAGGGCAAAGGCCTCTCCCATACTTCTCCAACTGCCCCGGTCATGTGCTAATTGTGGCCATGTTGACCCTCCAAACTTCCTAATCTCATCTGCCCACCTAACTTTCTGTCGCCCCCTGCTACGCTTCCCTTCCCTCGGAATCCAGTCCGTAACCCTTAATGACCATCGGTTATCTTCCCTCCTCATTACATGTCCTGCCCATGCCCATTTCTTTTTCTTGATTTCAACTAAGATATCATTAACGCGCGTTTGTTCCCTCACCCAATCTGCTCTTTTCTTATCCCTTAATGTTACACCTATCATTCTTCTTTCCATAGCGCGTTGCGTCGTCCTCA
Source organism: Dermacentor andersoni (assembly GCF_023375885.2). Taxonomy (NCBI): domain Eukaryota; kingdom Metazoa; phylum Arthropoda; class Arachnida; order Ixodida; family Ixodidae; genus Dermacentor; species Dermacentor andersoni. The sequence goes on along the minus strand of NC_092823.1, from coordinate 11,653,217 downwards.
ATTTAAGCAGAACCCTTTTCGTAAGCCTCCAGGTTTCTGCCCCGTACGTGAGTACTGGTAAGACTCAGCTGTTTTAAACTTTTCTCTTGAGGGATAATGGCAACCTGCTGTTCATGATCTCAGAATGCCTGCCAAACGCACCCCAGCCCATTCTTATTCTTCTGATTATTTCACTCTCATGATCCGGATCAGCAGTCACTACCTGTCCTAAGTAAATGTATTCCCTTACCACTTCCAGTGCGTCGCTACCTATCGTAAACTGCTGTTCCCTTCCGAGACTGTTAAACATTACTTTAGTTTTCTGCAGATTAATTTTTAGTCCCACCCTTCTGCTCTGCCTCTCCAGGTCAGTGAGCATGCATTGCAGTTGGTCCCCTGAGTTACTAAGCAAGGCAATATCATCAGCGAAGCGCAAGTTACTAAGGTATTCTCCATTTACTCTTATCCCCAATTCTTCCCAATCCAGGTCTCTGAATACCTCCGGTAAACATGCTGTGAATAGCATTGGAGAGATCGTATCTCCCTGCCTGACGCCTTTCTTTATAGGGATTTTGTTGCTTTCTTTATGGAGGACTACAGTGGCTGTGGAGCTGCTATAGATATCTTTCAGTATTTTTACGTACGGCTCGTCTACACCCTGATTCCGCAATGCCTCCATGACTGCTGAGGTTTCGACTGAATCAAACGCTTTCTCATAATCAATGAAAGCTACATATA